>NC_089598.1:42335917-42671265 GCF_019320115.1 Miscanthus floridulus
CGCCCCGTAAGTCCACTAGACCCAAAGGAGTTCCTCATCACCAACTTGCCCCTAGGAATGACGGTGCTAGTAGTAGCAGCTCTAGGCCTGATCCCCAGGCGGAGATACAGAGAATTTCTGCAGAATTAGCACAAGCTACTAGAGATAGGGCTTTGGATGCTATACAGGTAGGAGAGTTACAGGATCAATTAAGGCATCTCACCACCGCACACAGGAACTGTGAAAGCATGTTAGTTCGTACGGTGGAGGGACGAAATGAGGCTTGGCATAGGGAAAATGTAGCTAGAGCTAGAACTCATGAGCTAGAATTCTATGTAGAAGATTTAGAAGAACATAATACCTATCTACATGAGGAAGTTCATAGGCTTAGCAATCTACTAAATCCAAATCATGAGCCTCAAGCTAATGCCATGGACCCCGGTGTCATCCTTGCCGATGATAACGAATCAGAAGAGGAAGAAGAAGAAGATCCTGAAGAATTAGTAATGATCAATGAAAGTGATGATGAAGGCGGTAATAATTCTGGAATGGATACCGAGCCTGAAGTTTGAAGTAATCACGGAAAAGAGTAGAGTTGTATAATAGTTAAGTATGGTTAAGCTATGTATCTGGTTTTGGTACTTATAGGGTCTGGTGTTTATAGTAGTAAACCCTATGTAATATGTCTGGAGTAGGCTTTTGTGCAATTCAATAAAGGCTTGTGAATAAAGTTTGGTTTGCTATGAGCAGATGCGTCGTACGTGGGGTTCGTATGTTCCTGGAACTTCACAAGATGAGGATGGTATTCCAGATCCGCCACCAGTTCCAACAAATCTAGTTGATGCTATAACTACACTTGTCAATGTGACGGCTGAAAATTCCCGTTTGCTTCATGAGATCGCCCTAAGTAATCAGAATCAGATGCAAGGAAACCGTGGTCGTCACCATAACAGACAGGAGGCTACATATGTTGATTTTACAGACACAAGACCACCAGTGTTCACCAAGGCAGATGAACCATTGGAGGCTGATGACTGGCTTCGAACCATGGAGCAGAAATTTGACCTTATTCCATGCATGGAGTATCAGAAACCTACGTTTGCCGCCCAGCAACTTAGAGGAGCAGCAAGTGCTTGGTGGGCAAACTTAGTGGCTATGCAACCAGCTGGCATTCCAATAACTTGGGCTGAGTTCCGTACTGCCTTCAGAGCCCATTATATCCCTGAAGGAGTGATGGCAATGAAGCTAGATGAATTCCTTGCTTTGAAACAAGGAGATCAAACAGTGATGCAGTATGTGGAAAGATTCAATCACCTGTCACAATATGCATCCGAACATGTTAATACTGATGCCAAGAAGAAGAGGTGGTTTATGAGAGGTTTAAATACCAAGCTGCAAACAATGATGACAGCTTGCACCAATGTCACTTATCATGAGGCAGTAAATATTGCAATTGCTTCAGAGTCAAAGTATCGGCAGCATAAGGAGCTCAAAAAGAAAAAGAGTGTGCCGTCTGGATCTTTTGGGGGAAATCAGAAGAGGCAGAGGGTGATTTATCATCCAGTACATCATAATCGTCCTCCTTATCGTCCGCCGTAGTTTTAGGCTGGGCAACAGTCAAATGTCCGTCCTGCTATAACCTATCCGAATTCACAGTCAACCAATGCTTCTGGTGGCAATGCTCCAACGTCCCAGGGTCACAACTACCCATGCTACAATTGTGGAAGGACTGGTCATTTCTCCAGGGAATGTCCATATCCTAGGCAGGCTAATCAAAATTATCAGAAGGCCCCTGCCAATCGACAACAGGGTCAGGCACCAAACAAGAACCCCAATCAGAATGCTCAGAAGGGCAAAGATGAGAGGAAGACAGGACGGGTGTTCTATATTCAAGCTGGAGAAATTCCAGAAGGGGAGCCAGTGATGATGGGTATGTTTCCTGTTGCCAATCACCCTGCAGTTATACTTTTTGATTCTGGCGCATCGCATTCATTCATCAATAGAACATTTGTCGTGAAGCATGAAATTTCAATTGGGGCAACAAAGGAAAGTTTCTTTATACAGTCGCCCAGGGGACGTCTGTGTACTAAGGAAATGGTATACCAGGTACCCGTAAACCTGGGTGGGCATATTTTTCCCACTACCATGATTATCCTTAAGGATCAGGATATGGATGTAATCTTGGGAATGAATTGGATGTATCAGCATAAGGCTGTTATAGATGCTTTGAATAGGACTTTAAGAGTAAGTTTGCCTGATAGTAATTCTCAACTTCTCATCCAACTTCCAACTCTAAGAAGATCAGTGGGCAAGGTTTGTGCAACTGTTGTCAAAGAGATTAGAGATATTCCGGTAGTGTGTGAATTTCCGGATCTGTTTCCAGAAGATCTACCCGGTCTACCACCTGATAGGGATGTCCAGTTTAACATAGAATTGCAACCTGGAATAGCTCCGATTTCTTGGAGGGCTTATAGGATGCCACCTAAGGAATTGGCCGAGTTGAAGACTCAGTTACAAGAATTGATTGAGAAGGGGTTTATCCAACCTAGTTCCTCACCTTGGAGATGTCCGGCAATATTTGTGAAAAAGAAAGATGAGACCCTGAGGTTATGTGTTGACTATCGCCCGTTGAATGAAGTGACTATCAAGAATAAGTATCCCTTACCTCGGATAGATTTGCTTTTTGATCAATTGGCCGGAGCCAAAGTTTTCTCCAAGATAGATTTGAGGTCAGGCTATCACCAAATCAAGATTAAGTCTGAGGATATTCCCAAAACGGCATTTACCATAAGATATGGATTGTATGAATACTTGGTAATGTCTTTTGGTTTGACAAATGCTCCAGCTCATTTCATGTATCTGATGAACTCAGTATTCATGCCTGAGCTAGACAAGTTTGTAGTGGTGTTTATTGATGACATTCTAGTATATTCCAAGAATAAGAAAGAACATGCGGAACATCTTAGGATTGTTCTAACCCGCTTGAGAGAACATCAACTATATGCCAAGTTCAGCAAGTGTGATTTTTGGCTTAAGGAAGTGCAATTTCTTGGACATGTCTTGTCAGCCGAAGGAGTTGCAGTTGATCCTAGCAAAGTGAAGGATGTGCTTGATTGGAAACCGCCAACCATAGTTCATCAAGTTCGGAGTTTTCTTGGATTGGCGGGGTATTACCGTCGGTTTATTCTAGAATTCTCTAAAGTATCAAAGCCCATAACTGAGTTGTTGAAGAATCAAGTCAAGTTTGTCTGGTCATCAGAGTGTGAGGAGGATTTCCAGACTTTAAAGAGGCTGTTGACTACTGCACCAGTATTAGCCCAACCTGATATCGAGAAGCCATTTGATGTTTATTGTGATGCTTCAGGTATTGGTATTGGATGTGTGTTGATGCAAGAAGGCCGAGTCATTGCCCATGCATCTAGGCAACTTAAGCAACATGAAGAACACTATCCGACTCATGATCTAGAGTTAGCCGCAGTTGTCCATGCTCTAAAGATTTGGCGGCATTACCTGCTTGGTAATACGTGCCATATTTATACAGATCACAAGAGTTTAAAGTATATCTTTACTCAATCGGATTTGAACATGCGACAAAGAAGATGGTTAGAACTCATTAAGGATTATGATTTGGAAGTACATTATCACCCGGGTAAAGCAAATGTGGTTGCAGATGCCCTTAGTCGCAAAAGTTATTGCAATTGTCTAACAGTGAGAACAATGGGTTTGACGCTATGTCAAGAAATGGAGAAGTTGAATGTAGAGGTAATTCAACAAGGTAGTTTGACCAACATAATTATTGAAGCCACTATTCGAGATCAAGTTATTGTTGCTCAGAAGGAAAACAAGGGTATAGCCCATATCAAGGAAAGAGTCAAGAATGGAAAAGCAGAATGCTTCAGCATAGATGATGAAGATGTGTTATGGTTCAAGGATCGCCTAGTGGTACCAAAAGTTCCTGAGTTGCGGCAGTCAATTCTAGAAGAGGCACATGCTACTAGGTTATCTATCCATCCGGGAAGCAACAAGATGTACCATGACTTAAAGCAAAGATTTTGGTGGACTAAAATGAAAATAGAGATTGCTAGATATATAGCGAAGTGTGATACTTGTCAAAAGGTGAAAGCAATACATTTGAGGTCTGCTGGTGAATTACAACCATTACCTATTCCATCTTGGAAATGGGAGGACATAAGTATGGATTTTATTGTTGGTCTACCCAAGACATCAAAGGGATTTGATTCAGTATGGGTTATTGTAGATCGACTAACCAAATCAGCACATTTTCTTCTAGTCCAGAATACATATCCCACTATACAGTATGCCAAGATGTATTTAGAGTGAATTGTGAGTCTCCATGGAGTACCCAAGACTATTGTGTCAGATAGGGGTACACAGTTTGTCTCCAACTTTTGGAAACAATTGCATTCTTCATTGGGTACCAAACTTCTGTATAGTACAGCTTATCATCCACAGACTGATGGACAGACTGAAAGAGTCAATCAAGTACTTGAAGATATGTTAAGGTGTTGTGTCCTTAACTATTCCAATAAGTGGGATGAGTGCTTACCTTTGGCTAAGTTCTCATACAACAATAGTTATCAGGAAAGCATTAGAATGGCTCCATTTGAAGCACTCTATGGTCGTAGATGCAGAACATCATTGAGTTGGTCTGAGCCGGGAGAGAGAAGATTCTTTGGAGTTGACCTTGTGAAAGAAACAGAAGACAAGGTTAGGCAAATACAAAGTAATCTAAAGATAGCTCAGTCCCGCCAAAAGAGTTATGCGGATAGACGGCGGGGACCATTGGTATTCAACAAAGGAGATTTTGTATATCTGAAAGTATCACCAATGAAGGGAGTCAACCGTTTTGGTGTTAAAAGAAAGTTGGCACCCCGATACATTGGACCATATCAAATTTTGAAGAGGTATGGAAAAGTGGCATATCGCTTGAAATTACCTGAACATCTCGCAGCTGTGCATGATGTGTTCCATGTTTCTCAATTGAAAAAGTGTCTCCGAGTGCCTGAACAGAATGTTGAAGTTGAAGGAGTGGAACTAGAACCGGATTTAACTTATTCTGAATATCCTATCCGAGTGTTAGATCAGAAAGATCGTGTTACTCAAAGACGGACAATCAAGTTCTACAAAATACAATGGAATCAACATTCAGAAGAAGAAGCTACTTGGGAATCCGAAGATTACTTGTTAGAAAAATTTCCAGAGTTTCTTGCGGCAATATAGAATAATGTTAGTGTACTATGTTGTTACCAATCAAGTTTGTAAAGGAACCTCAGCTGTTTTATGAATAGATTTTGGATATTTTTGGACTGACACATTTCTTTTTCCATTACTTACCCTATGACTTTGAATCTCGGGACGAGATTTCTTTTAGGGGGAAGGATTGTAACACCTCGGGTGTTTAAATACTAAAACAGGACATGTCATCATATGCATTGCAAAGCATTTGGTTATATGGAAAACTTTGATATGCATTCACTAAAACAAGTCTACAATTATGTTATGAGTGTTGCCTTGTATGGTTTGAATTGAGTTAAAAATTTGGTTTGGATTTTGAATTTTCAAGAAAACCTTGATTTTTCAGTATTTAAAGCCTACCCTGAAAAACTCATTTCAAAATCTAAGCATATTTTGGGGTTGATCCTAAAAGCAAAAGTGTAGAGCTTGTCAAGTTATACAAAGTTTGTTTTTGGAGTTTTCAAAGTTGTTTAGAAAATTTTGAAGTAATTTGAAAAGGCGAGATTCTTTAAATGTTCCCTTTTCGAATTCAAATTTGCATTTCAAAATATAGACCAAATTTGGGTATGGTTATAAAAGCAAAGTTGTAGAACTTTAAATTTGGAACAACTTTTATTTTTGGAGATTTTTGAGTTGTTACATAAATTTGGGAGTAATTTGGATTTTTAAATCGAATGGCAGTTTGGTAATTCTGATGAACAGTAACCGCGGAAGCCAAACCACCGCCTACGATCTTCCTTCTGCTTCCAGACGCGACTGTGGCCGTCCTTGGCTTTGCGCTGGCATGGGAAAGGCCCCTGCATGGCTTCTCTTTGCTTCCTGGCCGTCCTATAAAGCCTGTGCAGTCGTCGTTCTTCGTTTTCCCTTCTCTGTTTTCTCCCGTCGCCATCGCCGCTGCTCTGTCGAGCTTTCACCGTCGATTCAGCGCCGTTGCCGTCCCAGCAAAGCCTGTCCTAGCTTCGCCTGATCCTTGCGCACCCAGCCAGCCAGTTTTGGTCACTTGATTTCATCGGGAACCCCCGTTCATTGCTCTTCTTCCTCGCGGCCGGCAGCACCGCCGTCGTGAGCGTGTCGCCGTGGCCAGAGCTCTCTGGTGCGTATTTGTCCTTGCTCGGCGTAGCTCCAGCTTTGCCTTGATGCTGTGGTGCTTAATACCTTGTTGCTTGGTAGTTTTGTACACCGCAGTCGTCGGAGCACCGCCACCGTCGACGTTTTGCTCCGCCGTGGTTGCTCGGATCGTCGACCTGCTTCACCGTTGCTTCTCCAGCCCTGTTCTTTGCTCCATCGAGTTTAGGGTGAGCTACTGGTGCTTCCTGTGCACGTCGAACCACTCATCCATTGCTCTTTTGATCCAGCTTTATGCTCCAGTGCGTTCGGGATGAGCTCCAGGGTCTTTTCCGAGTTGTTTTTGTGAGCTCCAGGTTCTTTTCTGAGTTGTTTTTGTGAGCTCCAGGTTCTTTTTCGAGTTGTTTTTGTGAGCTCCAGGTTCTTTTCCGAGTTGTTTTTGTGAGCTCCAGGTTCTTTTCCGAGTTATTTTTGTGAGCTCCAGGTTCTTTTCCGAGTTGTTTGTGTGAGCTCCAGGTTCTTTTCCGAGTTGTTTGTGTGAGCTCCAGGTTCTTTTCCGAGTTGTTTGTGTGAGCTCCAGGTTCTTTTTCCGAGTTGTTTGTGTGAGCTCTAGGTTTTTTTTTCCGAGTTGTTTGTGTGACTCCTGGTTCTTTCCGAGTTGTTTGTGTGAGCGGGTGAGTTCAAAATGGAATTTTTCCTTTTTCAGAAATGATTGAATAGTGCTGTAATTTGTTATTTTTGTGTAGATTTATTTAGAGCTCTAAAAATTATGAAAATTTTTGTGTGACCTCTCTGTGATGTATATTATTTAGGAAAAATATTAAATGTTACTTTTCAGTCATTTTTTAATGTGATAAAAATTACTCAATTAATTAATAAATGAGTTTTCATGATTTTTCTAGGCTTAATTAATTATCCAAAAATTATGAAAATTGTTTTGCCACTTAGTTATCATGTGATGAACTTTTACAAAAAAATTTTGAGTTCAATTGAAATAAGTTTTATGAATATGTTTAATTAGTTGTTAATTGGCATCCATCATCGAGCATCATATTTTGTATCTCGCATCATGTTAAACATGGCAATGTTACTACGTGTAGTGAACGAAGGTGAGCACGTGGTAGTTAATCAAGTTGTGGAGGAGGTTAATCCATCTGTTGAGGTGGGATCGAATACTTGTGTAACGTCGCAGGAGCCGGACTTTTCCATCAACGAAGGCAAGCCCCGGATGCATACAACCCTACCTTGTGTTTTACAAATTAAATTCGCTTTTGCTTTCCGTTACTGCATTAAGTGATTAGGAGTTAAGTGGAAACCTAATTGGTGCATTACCAACCTTGTTTTTCCATATCTACCTTGTTACCAGTTTTAATTCGAAAATGACTAGATATGCTTAGTCATGCTTAGCCAGGTGATTACCTGTCACCTGCAGGTTTTAAATGGATCTTTGGTTACTTATGTTATCATGAAATATGAGCATGTGGAGTAATAAATCTAGACCGGGTGGACTCGGTGTGTGTGAGCCACAAGACATGGAGGTCTTGTGAGCGGGTTCTTTCCGCCTGGGTCGATTAAGGCACGTCCGTTGTTGAACTGTGTGCGGTGAGACTTTGTAGTACTAACCACATACTCTGGTAAGCCTAAACTTGGCGATTCTATTACGAGAATGGCTACTCGCGCACTGGGAGTGGAGAGATGGCGGGAATAGCATGTACCCACGTGGCAATGGGCTGGATTGGTGGAGTACTGTATTCTCGGGTGGCGCGGACCCGTTCTTGTTTAGAGGATCTGAGGGTAGGTTGGTATATGTAGGTCGGGGACCTGCATATATCATGTGGTCTGGAATCCCCAGCTGGGTTTTAATCGGTTCGAATCGTCGTTGCTCCTCGGTTATGGAGAGTCACTTCTCTGTTCATCATCGTAGTATTAATAACTGGAACTCGAATAAGGCTTGTGAAGGTGTTGGATATGAAGTTTCATGATCTCAACATGGATCATGTCAGCTTTGTATATGTTTTTATGAAGTTTTCTATATGCAGAATTTTGTTAAAGAGCTTTTACGCAAAAGAACTTTGATTATTGTTAAAGCTATACCTTGAATCCCTGAGCCTGCATTCCTGAGTCTTCTCAATTTTGTTTCAGTTAAGTCTTGTTGAGTACTTTTGTACTCAGGGTTCGTTGACCCCTTGTTGCAGGTGAGCCTCATGAGCAGATCTGTTTTGGATCATGCTGCATGACTATCGTTCGTTCTGACGATGAGAAGTAAAATGTGTGATCCTTGGGCAGGATGTTTATTTTGTGTGTTATGTATATATATTAATTATGCCGCTCCACTACTACTATGGTTTGTAATAATTATCGAACTTAGTTTGTAAGGTTTGAAACAACTGGTTTGTAAACTATGCTATCGTAAGACTTCCGCTGTTTTTACTCTGGTATTGATACTTGAATAAATGTTGTAATACTGCAATGACTCTGTAACGTGATCCTGCTCAGAAATCGTGAATGATTCGGGGTTCCCCGAGGACACCCGATAGTCTTTTTAAGTTCATGGAAACATATGCATGGATGTCAAAGGTTGTCAGACAGTGACAGGTGCATGTGGGTCCTATAACTTAGGAGGTTCTGCCACATAGGTCTTCATGTTCCTTAGGGCCATCACCTATTGGGAAACCAGTCTCCATGGAGTGGAGCTCGTACCCAGTCTAGACCTATGCTGCGGTCAGTGCCACCACTGCACCATGATGAACGTCGTGAAGGGTGATCTCCTGAATGTGGGCTAGAACATCATGGAGGCGAGCGTCAATGAGGGGACCCCGAGCATTGACAGCATCCACGACCGCGTTCGCTGCCAGTTGGAGAGACTCCAACTGCACTATCATGGCTAATGATCATAGAGGACGGAAGGAATGTCAACATAAAAAATAGTGGAAGTCAGAGTAAAAGCATTCATGGAGTTCATCTTACCCGCCACCATGGAGTTGGATTCAGCCAGCCATTCACGAACAGCACTGGCCTCCTCTTCAGCGGCATGAAGGGCCACTTGAGAGACCCCGAGATGGAACTCAAGTTGGCCATTCTCTCGAGTTGCTTCAGAGTAATGGTTCTGGGCTGCCCTCAACTCTCGGAGAAAGCGCTGGGCGTCATCGCTGTTGTACGAATCGGAGGAGTCCGACGACGAGGCCAGCGTGAAAGATGTAGTGTCAGAAGGCCCGTCGGCCCTAGGAAGAGGACGGAGACTATCATTGTTGACACAAAATGTGACGCACTGTGCCTCACACACAGCAAGCCGAAA
Organism: Miscanthus floridulus; assembly: GCF_019320115.1. Taxonomy (NCBI): domain Eukaryota; kingdom Viridiplantae; phylum Streptophyta; class Magnoliopsida; order Poales; family Poaceae; genus Miscanthus; species Miscanthus floridulus. The sequence continues at coordinate 42,345,513 of NC_089598.1, forward strand.
AGCGTAGCTTCAACCGGGTTCCCGGGTGCTTCGTTATCCGGAAGCGTGCCAATCAGTTTAACCTGAAAACTAACAAGGGATAAAACAATTAAATGTCAAACCGGAACATGTCTGGTATTACCCGACAGTTCCACATATACGGCCCTGAAGCCACTTACGACGACATACAGCTATAGAGAACTGTCTGCCAATGAGTTCATAAACCATTCAGCTAATAGTAAAATAAATGCACGTGGAGATCTGATTGCCGAATGCACGTGCATGGGAAAACACGTTTGAACAAGTGAAACTAATTATGAGTTAATGCATAACCAAGTCCGGTAGTTCAGCCGAATTGGGGTCCATGAAGAAGGAACGTGCCAATAAAAAACGATTAAACTAATCTAAAACCTGCATCGACAGGATTTCCCATTAAACCACGTCCCAACTTTCCTTTGTTGCCATCGACAGGATTTCCCATTAAAAATTGCTATGAGAGCCGACTGCTTGGATCGGCTGTTGGCCCTCGCTGAAAACATTTACAGGACCTTCTTTCCACACTTTTCCAGAGAAACAATCGACGCCCTCATATTCCCAATAGGTTGATTCTGTGGCAGCAACACTTACCGAATTATCAGCATGTACAACTTCAACATCATCTCCAATCCATTGAATGAGAATTTGATGCATAGTTGAAGGAATGCAACAATTAGCATGGATCCAATCTCTGCCCAAGAGTAGACTATATGCCCCCTTGCCATCAATGACAAAAAAGGTAGTAATCAGAGTTTTTGACCCAATAGTCAGCTCGACATGGATAGCACCTCGGGTATCGGAAGGATTGCCAGCAAAGTCCCTAAGCACCATGTCAGTTTTCAACAATTCTTCATTATTCATCCCAAGTTTCCTGAAGGTAGTATAAGGCATGATATTGATAGCAGCCCCTCCATCGACAAACATCTTAGTTAAAGGCTTGCCATTGACATATCCCTTTAAATAGAGTGGTCTCAAGTGACGATTCTTGATTGGTTTATCAAAAACAGCCTGCTGTGTTAATACAAGCTGAGCCATCAAATCCTGACATTCACTTTCATCAAAATCAGAGTACACCTCTTCTTGGACATCTTGGCTTTCGGGAGCTATAAATTCTGATGGGAGGAAGAAAGCCATACAAGCATTAGCCGAAGGATCACATCCATCAGGCTTCTTTTTTGGACGCCATATTTGTTTTGTTTCAGTAACTTCCAGTTCTAACTCCCTATTCCTCAACCGTTGCACTCTTCTTTTCTGACTTTTCCTCAGACCTGGAGGACACCACTGTCCTTTTTGCCATACATATTTATAGAAGTCAGCTTCTTCATCATGCACTCTATCATGAATCCAACCTGAACCTGCAACTCTTTTCCTTTGCTGACTCTCAAAGCCACCTATTTTTAAACGCCGATCATCCTCAGGAACCTTCGTTCCAAGTCTTTCATAGACGGGACGGCGGTTGACTCGAGATTGCCTATACTCGGAGTACTGAGCACTACACTCCGGACAATTATTTCTTGCAGGCAACCTCAAACCTTCATTCCAACAATGCCTAAAGAACGAACAACCCCAATGAGACTGCTCCTGTTCTGTCATGTATTCTTCTTGCTCCCTTCGGTATACTTCTTCCTCATACCTCCGGCGTTCTTCCATAAACCATTGCTTCTTACAGTATTCCTTCTCTTGTTCCCTCTGCCACTTGTTTAGCAAAATACGTGATGTAACTCTGGGTTCGGAAGTTTGACCTTTCTCGGTTCGGCTATTCTGAAACCGAACTCGTTGCTGCAGCTCTCTACTGGTGACTTGCCGATCCGGGTCAACAGCACCACTCTCCTTTGCCCTATCAGAAGTCAATACCTTCACCTTGCCTTTACCCTTGAGATCATTGGCAGAGACCATATTCACAGAGAAAGAAATCATATTTTGTGGAAAAGGCTGATCATCAATTTTCATCTTGCCATCAAACCTCAAATGTCCCTCTTGGATAGCTTTCTGGATTCGTATTCTGAACACTCGGCAATCATTGATAGAGTGAGAATTAGTGTTATGGAAACCACAATACTTTTTGTCTTTCACTCCTTCAGGACGTAGCATAGGATGTCCTTCTGGCAGCTTGATGCGTCCTTCCTTTATCAACAATGCAAAAAGTCTGTCTGCTTTAGTAACATCAAAATCATAGGTTCCTTTTTGTTGTTTCAACCAACATTGACTAACTTGAGTGGGTTCCTTTGCCCAATTTAACTCAGCTGTAGCTATTTCATCTTCATCAATATACTCAGTCGCTTCATCCAAAAAGCCTTGATACACCTCATTAGTGGCATTGTTTTTCTGAAAGCGATTATCTCTCCTGAATCCTTGGGCTTGATTACTCATAGCTGCTAAACGCTGTGCAAGTTGGCCAAGATCATCAAACTCTAAACCGAACAACTTCTCCCTGATATTCGGCAACATTCCTGCTATAGCTATTCCAGGTAGTTGATCATCTGGTAAATTTAGAGAATAACACATATTCTTAGTCTCCCTAAATCTGCGAAGATACTCCAATGGTGTCTCATTTGTTCTCATCCTTAGACTCATGAGATCAACCAACTTCTTCTCATTGGTACCCGTATAGAAATATGAATGAAACTTCTGCTCTAGTTCTGCCCACGTACCAATGGAATGAGCTGGTAGAGACGTGAACCATGTGAAAGCTGGTCCTGTAAGAGACAAAGGAAAATATCGAATCCTCCAAGCTTCATCTGAAGCAGCTTCTCCAAGCTGCATTAAGTACCGACTGACATGCTCTATGGTACTAGTATCATCTTGACCAGAAAACTTGGTCAAATCTGTTGGAGGCTTCACCCTTGGAGGCAATGCCACTCTGTTGTACCATTCTGGATAAGGAGACTTGTATGAATAGGATTGATTCTTTGGTTTCAAGCCGAACTGATTTTGCATCATATCAGCCATCCTGTGCATCAAAACATCAATGCCTGGATCCTGATTTCCTTGTACTTCGCATTCCAGAAGGCAATCCTGAAACACTTCTATACCCTGGATTTGGCACAGCATTGATAGCACTGTAATCAGTAAATTCTTGATATCCATCTCCATACATATTCCTCTGCAATCTGTTTGATGCTAGAGAAACTCTATAAGCTGAAGGTGGCACTTCTCCTATGGTACCAAATGTCACGTGACCATAGGTGGGATGTGATTGCTTTTCAGTGTGAGTCAATCCACCTATATTTGAAGGCGACGCTACTTCTTTTCCAACAGGTTTCTCTTGATGCTTTGGAACATTGAAAAGCGTCGGCCCACTAAGTGGTCCAACATTTTCTTCGAAATATTTATCAACCATTGGACCAAAAGTACTGATCATGATTGCTCGAAAGGTATTCAAGAAAGCTGTGTGATGGTTTGTCATGGTTTCTCCCATAGCTTTATAAACTAGGGCCGCCATCTTCTGAGCATCCTCCTCTTCAGTGTAATCAGTTTGATGCGGAAGAAGAACCCTTGGCATTGACTGCTTTTGAAACACTTTATTGCTCTTGTTTTTGGAAAAAGACATCAAGCATTTCCGTTGGTATTGCTCACATGCTTGTAGCACTAAATCCTTGTAATTATCTGGCAATTCTGCCATGCTTACATCCAGAACATGATCATTGTTGATCTCAGACGCCATCTCGAACTAACAGATTGTCCCACCGGGCATGCCAAAAAGTGTGTTGACACAAAATGTGACGCACTGTGCCTCACACACAGCAAGCCGAAAAGCGTAGCTTCAACCGGGTTCCCGGGTGCTTCGTTATCCGGAAGCGTGCCAATCAGTTTAACCTGAAAACTAACAAGGGATAAAACAATTAAATGTCAAACCGGAACATGTCTGGTATTACCCGACAGTTCCACATATACGGCCCTGAAGCCACTTACGACGACATACAGCTATAGAGAACTGTCTGCCAATGAGTTCATAAACCATTCAGCTAATAGTAAAATAAATGCACGTGGAGATCTGATTGCCGAATGCACGTGCATGGGAAAACACGTTTGAACAAGTGAAACTAATTATGAGTTAATGCATAACCAAGTCCGGCAGTTCAGCCGAATTGGGGTCCATGAAGAAGGAACGTGCAAATAAAAAATGATTAAACTAATCTAAAACCTGCATCTGCCGCACGACACCTGGTTTTGTTAAAGCTTAAACGTAGTTAACATGCATGAACCCGCGACACGTGACAATCTAGATTAGAATAATTCAGCCATTATATGCACACTATCTAGTTGCAAAGGTATTACGAAAAAGCAATGATCGTTGAAGCACGAATAAAATCACAAGAGAGAAAAGGCCAAACAATATCAATCTAGATTGGGCAGAAGTGTGTTACAAATATATATAAAATGTTCCGTAACATGCAACACTAGATAACTTAATGAATCTATTTAGATTTTGCCATATCTAAAAGAGCCGATAACTATCTTGCTTTTACTGAGCATATTGAGCAAACGCCTGCCGCACGGTATCTACTCATAAACAAAGCATAAGCAAAGACTTCTTGATTGTCAAACAAAGATCCGCCGCATGACCATTGAAAACAAACAAGACTACTTGCATCATGTCTAAATCCACCGCATGATACTAAACATGATAACAAGGTTGTCGGAACTTACGGAGGTTGACGGATCGATGACTCCTCTCGAAGAACTCGACGACACGACAAAAGGACTCGAAAGTTGGCACGGGACCGGTTGTATTGATTTGGTTGTGAACACTTATTACAATGGTCGAGGGTCAATATTTATACCCTAGACAGAACACGAGTCCTGGAGGACTACGATTTACAAAGGAACCTTAAAATAAACTTGGAAACTCACGATTCCTTACCCTAAACTCTTAGAGTCCTTTATTATTACAACTTTCACCTCTTCGATCGGCCTTGCCTGCCCTCTTCTGTTTTTCCCGAATGGAATCACCGCCTTCTGGAGTAACCGACCGCAATGCATTTAGCCGACCGCTTGCCTCGTTTGCCGAATACCTTTCTTCCCGCACGTGGGTCTACCTGTCATCTTCCAGAATCGACCAAAATCCAGTGTTAACAATCATTCACAACAAACCAGTAGGCAAGTCAGAGCTTTTCACCATCATAAACAAGAAATGTCAATCTCAGCTCATGCGTCGGAGACGCTGGCTCATCGGCATGTTCTCCTCTAGGATTTCCTCTGCCGTGCGCTTGCCTTGGTTGTCCTCGCTAGCCATTAAGAATGATTGGATCTACGAAAGGGAGAAATAAAACTGCTATAGGGTTTCCGTAGGCGGAGAGGAGCAAAGGAATAGTTGTGAATGGAGATGTGTTTGAGGCTGAGGCCATCGGCTGGTATTTGAAGACATAAAGCGAAGAGGCGGACACCATGGGGCGCGCAAAAGGCAACCGCAATTAATAGAAGGTGAAGCACCACTTCACTGATGCCAGTGAGAATACGGCGTTGGGCGACTGAGGGTAGAAAAATTGAAGGGTTCTCTTGGTAAAGCTGGGTTTTTAGACTTTATTTGATTGAGATTGGAAATATGAAGTCAGCTATTTTCAAATCAGCTCTTTAGCCGAAACAAGAAACGTGACAAGGCAACAAAGATATAGTTATCATTGATCCTACATGAGACACATGTTGACATACAGATTATAGGTTTAGGACATCCTGGATGACTTTCAGTATTTCTAGCCGGATAGCATCAGCTTCTGTAATCTTTTGCTCATATTCTTCAGCTGTTCTAGGAGCGCTCTCAAGGCTGCTTTGGATGGCTTTGCCTTCTTTCACCTTGGCCAATAGTGCATGTTTCTTCTGTTTGATGTCATCAAGTATTTGGGCCAGAGTGGACTTGCGATGATCAATGGCATCCTTCACATTTTCTAGCTCCTTCTCAAGTTCTGCACGCTTGATTTCCAATTGGGATAACTCTAGATCGGTCCTGAGGGAGGAGTTCTTCAAGTCATCAATCAATTATGCCAGCTCTTTAGCCTCTTGCCTGTTGGAGTTCCCCTTGGCAAGAAGGGCTTCATGGTTGGACAAATTTCTTTGAGTCTTTTTCACCTCCAAAGCCTAATCTTCAAAGATAGACAAAGATGACAAGACTCTAGAGAGAGCTATAGATGGATCACCCTTAATAGCCAAGAAGACTCTCTGCGTTGAATCAGTATCTTGGACCAAATTGGCTATATTCCTCTCAAATATTGGTAGTATATTTCTTAGCTGATTTCTGGTCTCCTCCGATAGATCTTCGCTAGAGGAAGTGGTTGACAATCTGATCCCATCTTCATCAAAATATTCCTCAAGATTGAAAGAGTAGCTTCGGGCTGGAGGATCAAGTGCCTATGTAGGGAAAACCTGATTAGAAGGATTGGATTAGTTTATAATAGAATGAACAAGTAAAATGAGGTACAACACCTTTTCTGTGGTAGCCTCTATTTGAAGGGAAGGAACAGCTCACAATACACCAGTAATATCTAGTTGAATCGGCTCAGAAATCTCAACATCGGCATCTGCAAACATCGGAAGATTTTTAGTTCATGTTTACTACAGAGAGATAAATTGATCAAATAACTCCCTCACCATCAGTTGTTTGTTGGACTGGGGAATCAACAGTCTAAGTGTTGGCGGCAACAAGGCCCCCTTCAATGTCGACAGGGTCGTTGAGCGGACTATCAGGCTCCCGATCTTGCACAGGTGTTTTGTTAGGAAGTATCTGGCACTGTAGGAAATCAGATGAAGGGTAGAAGACTGAATGAAGGAAGTAAAAGAAAATACCCCGGTAAGCATCGAAGATAAAACTCACATTTTCTGCTATTGTGGAAGTATCGGTTATTTCAACCGAGATTGGCTCCCTTCGTGGAACAGCCGATGGGAGTTCAATTGGTGCTGAGTCAAATGCCTAGGATGGCAGTTCCGCACCCAGAATAGGTTGGGATGCAATGCCCGATAGCTATGAAGGGCCAAAGTCAACAAGTGAATATCATTTTTAGAAGGACGTGAACTATTTACCTGAGCAGCTGATGGTCTCATTCTACAGAGTCTCTTCCCAGTAGTGATTTTCTAGGTTGCCCCTTGGACCACCTTGCGCTTTGAGGATTTATATGTCACAATTATGGGGGCAACAGGGGATTTCATCAATTTCTTCAGTGAAGGAGCAGCCAATCCCATTCTCGAAACTGGGCATGGTAGCTGGTAATCTATAAGACGTCCTTTCCAATCCAAGCTCGGAGGATTGAATTCAACATCCTAAAAAGGTCGATTAGGACGGTTAACAAAGGAATTCGTCAAGCAGTTTTCTTGAAGAGAAGTAGCAAATTACCTCTCTGTCATAAGTAAATTTTCCATCCAGGGATATACACAAAGGATGGACCGATCCATAGAAAAGATGGGAGTGCCATTCTTGCCACCAAGAGTCAAAGGGAGTGGAAGAAAGGCTTACTCTAATCCAATCATGCAAATAGAGGGAAGGGAGATCTGATCCCAGTTGAAAAACTCTACCAGCTTCCAACACTTCACTGATATCTTCCTGAGGCTTCAGTATGGCCTTGAAGAAAAGATGAGGAGGCAATTGACCAAAACCAAACTGACAAGCTACAAAGGATGGGTTGTAAAACTCATATGTTGGAAGATTGCCTAGAATAAAAGAGCCCATGGCCATTTTGCCACGGCTATGATGAAACTCGGCTGGAAGAACATAGGGCTTGATGAAAGAATTGATGATTGCAGCCACCACATCGTTCGAACAGCCAAACTCAAATCAAAACTTGAATGGGAAGGCCAGCTCATCATTCTCATCATCATATGGTAGCCAAGTTAGGAAGTCTACGCCAAATCCTCTGTAAAACTTCTTGAAGAGATGACCAATATCAAAATCAATTGTTATGGCTGATGTAGCCTCACCATAGCTCATGCACTGCCTAGTTCTTCCTTCTTCACCTCTATATTCATCATCAAAATTGGAAGAAGGGTGTCGGTGTTTCGTACAAGCACCGGCAAGTAAATTTATAGTAATGCGCGTTAGGCTCGGATGGTGCGCTAAAGGACACAAGATTTATATTGGTTCGTGCTGAATGTCCCTACGTCCAGTTTGTTGCTGCTCATGTTATTAGCACCGTGAATGGTTTGTAGTAGGGGGTACAAACAATCAAGAGAGGGACCGGTCCCAAGTCTCTGATGGAAGGGTTAAAAGGAGGCCAAGACCTTTGTAGCAGCTTGACTATGTGTGTGGGTCTGGTGTTGTTCGGTCAAAAGTCCGTCCCCCTGATGGAGGAAGCGCATCCCCTTTTATAGATGAAGGGGCTGGCTTTACAAGGATGAGGGCTTTAGGATGCGTACTCTACCTAGTCTTGTGGCTCACGTTTATGCGGCATGGTTCTTTATTCTGATGAGTGCGAAGGTAAATAAGCGTCTATAATACTGTCCATGCCTTCTGTAGAATGTCAGGTTGGTTACAGAATGCTGCCCTACGTAGGGTATGGGCTGCAGTATAGTGGTTTGACTTATGAGCCTCCCCAGCCTTGCTCCACACGCCTTCTAGTTCCTATGAGTCTTCGTCGGAGGGACGCGGGGTCGGGGTCCGGAGTAGCGTCGTGGGCAAGGTCTGCTGAATTGGTGGATCTGAGGGGTCAGAAAGTGGGCTTCGCTCCCTTGGGTCCATAGCGTGGTGACGGAATATCCGTCGTTCGTGGAGATATCAAATCCTTTTCTGGAGCATAGCGGTTGTCGTATATCTTCGTCGGGTTCCGTGTCCCAGAGCTGAAGGCAGCGCCTACAACTCTATAGGGCAAGGAGCATGCACCTGTAATACCTTTCAGGCTCTGCGGCGCCCGGAAGGGTCTAAAGCACCTGTCCCATCGTTTCCTGGCAGTACTTTTCCTGCCAGGGCGCAGGGTATGGTCCTTGGAGTCATGGTTGACCCGAACGTCTTGTTTTGCCCGTCGGGCAAAGCAGAGACCAGTCCTTATCTTTTGGGCGAGATCGAGCCCGCCCCTCCGGGGTTGGGAGAGGCAGAGTCTATCCCTCAGCCCTTGGGTGAGACCGAGCCCATCCCAAAGGCATCGGGCGAGACGGAGACTAGCCCTGAGCCCTCGGGTGAGGCAAAGCTATCTTCAAAGGCAGGCTCCAAAGGCGTCGGGCGAGACGGAGACTAGTCCTGAGCCCTCGGGCGAGGCAAAGCTATCTCAAAGGCGTCGGGCGAGGCGGAGTCTGTCCCTTAGCCCTCGAGTGAGACCGAGCCTGCCCCAAAGGCGTCAGGCGAGGCGGAACCAAACTCCTGTCATTCGAACAAGGGACGTAATGGCGCCCCTATCCGTCTAGAAGTTTTTAACATTCGGTGGTTATTGGTTCCACCTTCTGGGGTATCCCGGTATTAGGTCCCCGACAGTAGCCCCCGAGCCTCTAGGTGATTCGAGTAGAACCACCTAGAGGGTATTTTTTGATTTCGTCGAAGTTACTTTGCCAGAGGGTGCGTGCGAGTGCACTCGATGGGTGTAGCCCCTGAGCCCCTGGGTGATTCGAGTAGAGTCACCCAGGGGGTTGTAATGGTCCCTTCGCGGGTAAGGCTGGAGGACTTAGTTTTTTGTCAACTGGATGTTTTTCTGAGGGGGTCATGGCATCCTGTTCGTGGGGAACTCATTTAGGGCTAACCTAACTGGTGCTTGCGCCCTTGATTTCGGATCGTTCGTGGACCCTTCCTCAGTTGGGCCGACCGCTAAGCTTCTAGGTCCTAGGTGGGCCAAAGAGAAAAAACGTCTTCACAGCTTGCGTTTCCCAGGTGGGTAGAGAGTCTGGATTCGCTTGGGGAAGGCGAACCGTCCACCATGATTTTTGGGGTGAGAGGATAGGGACTGCGGGTGCGTGTCTCGTGACGTGACGTGGTGATGCGCGTGGTAGGCCCAGAGATCGAGGTGGACGGTTGCCTTTCTTGCGTCCGTCGCCCCTATAAAACCACGGGGTTCGCCCCCAAGGTTCTGTATTTCGCTCCTTGCCTTTGCGTTCTGAAACATCCGCCGCCAATCGCCCCAGCCTCCTGCGCCCGCATCGCCACCATCGACCGACTTTCGTTCGTGTTGCAGCCGCCGTCAAGCTCACGCCTGCCCTTCTCCCCAATTGCTTTAATGGAGTTGTGGGGCAGATCTAGCATCACCCCACGGCGTTTGGAGGGCCTCATCCGCTGTGGCCTTCTCCGCCCACTGTCCACCGTCCAGGAGTGGCTGCTACCTGGCGACGAGGGTGAGCTGGTGCCGCCCGAAGGGTATGTCGTCTCTTTCGCCATCTTCCATGAGCAGGGATTCATGGTACCCACACATAGATTCCTTCGGGGGCTGCTGGATTATTATGAGGTGGAGCTGCAGCATCTAACTCCCAATGGGGTTCAACACATGGTAGCGTTTGTTGCCTTGTGCGAGGGTTTCCTGGGGATCGATCCCCATTTTGATCTGTGGCAGTATTTCTTTACCATTAGTTTGTCGAAGAGGAAGATTGGGGGGGAAGATGTGAACACGCCGATGGGATGTGCCAGCATTCATCTGTGCCATACCCGGTTGAGGGGTTACCCATATATGCATCTGGCGACATCCAACAAGGGATGGCACTCATAGTGGTTTTATGTTAGGGATGATGCGAGTGCCACCCTACCGAGGTACACTAGACGCCTTATTGAAGATGCTCCGGAGTCGTGGAGCTGGGGCGTCTAGTCTAAAGACAAGAAACACCTCTCTGACCTTCTTTCTGCCCTCCAAGCCCTGAAGGATCAGGGCGTAAACCGGACGGGGATTATCGGTGCCTATCATGCGAGAAGGGTGATGCCGCTGATGGCGCGCGTGCTTCCCCTGCATCAGATGATGCCCGGAATGTCGTTCGAGGGGATGGTGCTTGTTGACAAGGAGCTCCCTTTTTCGGAAGTGGCGCAGCGCATTAAGGAGGTGATAGAGCCGGCAAAGGATTCCAAAGGTAGCGTCCTTGACATTGTGTATACCGTGCCCGGTCATCCCCTAATGCGGCCGGAACCTGGGTTCTTCGAATTCGTAAGCCCTCTTTTCCCATGCTCTTTTCTTTTTCCTAAATCTCTATTTTTTGATATTTGCTTTTGTGACGTTGGGACCAGTCGAGGGGGCTAGTCTTCAAAGATAGTCTGGTTTCACTGCTGAAGGACAAGGCCATGGTGGTGGCGAATCGACTCATGGCCGAGCGGGACAAGAAAGCTAGGGAGCAGAAGAAGGCGAAACGACTGAAGTAGGAGGCACAGGATTGGGGAGAGGACGTGAGCAGTGAGGACGACGACAATGACGATGACGATGAGGTAGACATCGGCATGGATTGGGGCGTCCTGGAGGATGAGGACATGCTGACAAGTGGCCACCCATCCGTGCAGGGACCCTTCCCGTTCCACGCGGAGGGAAGTGGATCGGTGAGGTCGGTGGAGGCCGATGAGTCTACCGCTTCACACGGCGTGCTGGCCGAGGACCGGTGGATGGAGGAAAGCGGGCCTGCCGCTACTGACCTTGAGGTGATGGTGGAGGGGAGTGGCTCTGGTGCCATGCCCCATGAGAAGGGGGAGGGGAGTGGCTCTGGTGCCGCGCCCCATGAGACGATGGAGGGGAGTGGCTCTGGAGCCACGCCCCACGAGACGATGGAGGGGAGCGGCTCTGGTGCCGCGCCCCATGAGGTGAGCCCCCCTGCCCCGGAGCAGGGGGTAGGCTCGAAATGGTCCCACCCAGATGAGTCGGGGCAGGGATCTGGGGGTCCGTCCCCCAAAACGCTTCCGCCGGCCGAGGACGTCAACATAAGCTATTGATTCCCCTGTTTTCATCCTTTTTCCATTTCTATTTTGACCTAATGGCTATTACCTTTGTGCAGGTTCTTGCGGATGGGTCACCCCCTGGGGCTGGCACCCAAGAAGAGCCTCGCCATTCAAGTGGGACAGATGGCGTCGCTTGGAGTCACCCCTGTTTTGGGCAGGAGTGGTGCCGACGTTGGAGCCACGTTGGCCGACCCGACAGCGTCTGTGGTGGCGCCCACGCCCGTGGTGGTTACCGAGCAGGCGGCTTCCTCCGTGGCGGACGTGGTACAGCCGTCCGAGGGCCGCATACCACTGGTGGAGGTAGTTGTGACCGCGCCAAGCCAGGATCAGCCGGGCGCAGCCGTGATGGCGCTCGAGGGCGTAGTGCAATCCGCGCCACCGGAGGCCCAGGTGGATCCACCCGTGGCGCTCGAAGCGGCCCAAGAGGAGGATCCGGTCGAAGGGCCCTCGGGCATCATGGCGGTGGTGCCGCATAGGATCAGGAGGGAGCTGCCCCCGGCCCCTTTGTTGGGAGGAAGCCGCTCCCCCGCACGGGGGGAGCCGCCGCTTCAGTGGATGGCCGCTCAGGACCCGTTGTCAGCTCTTTTCTCGCTCGATGATCATTCCGAGAGCATGGAGCGGGAGGGTCTTGACATCAGAATTTCAACCATGCTGGAGGCCCTAGACCAGGCCAGAGGAGCCCTGCATGAAATTGTTGTTCCTACTACCCAGGTATTCGCTTGATTTTCTTCTTTCTTCGCATGTTTTTGTGTTCTCGCATTTCTGATACCAGTCTTCTTCCTCTTCAGGTTCTTGTTGCTCGTAGCCGGAATAAATCCCAATTCCTCCACGAGCAGAAGGCGGAGTGGGATCGCCTCTCCGAGGAGGCCCGGCTGCGAGTAGACATGGCTGCATAGCTTGCTGCCGCCTAGGAGCGAGAGGCCTAGGCACGTCAGGACACGGAGGAGGCCCATAGGATGTTTGAGGATTTGTCAGCGAGGTCCAAGCTGGATGGGGAGGAGAACGTCAGGCTCCAAAAGGAGCGAGATGAGCTGCTACAGAGGAATGTCACGGCTAATGAGAAGGCCGGCGAGGTCCTAAAGGAGCTGGAGATGGAGCGAGACCTTCAGCGGAAGGCTGAGAGTAGGGCCATGGCCCTTCAGCAGAAGGTGGACGAGGACGTCGAGGTGGTCCGCTCTCTCCGGGCGGATCTCGGTGATGCGGTGAGCCGAAGGTTGAGCACCAAAAACGTCTCCGTCAAGCTGGAAAAAGAGCTTGCCATGCACAAAGGACCCTTCAGGCTAAGAGCAATGAGCACGATCTTCTACAAGCTGTGGTCGGGGTGGTCCTTGATGCCCTGAAGGTGGTGGAGCCGGTGGAGACCAGCCCGCTCGTGGCTCGTGCCGCAGGTATCACAGCTCGGGTTGGCCAGCTTGAGGAGAGTGCTTTTCACGCTAGGATCACCCAGGCCTTCACCATTGCCCAAGCCCATTATGAGAAGGAAATCAACCTAAAGGTGATGAGCGAAGGTTTTCCGTCCACCTATGAGGATGATGAGCTAGAGGCAATGGAGAAGATGGTTGCTCCTCTTGCGAAAAACCTGGCGGATAATCTGAAAGAGATGGTTCTCCCTTTGCGGGAGTAGTTAGTCGAATAATTTTGAGAACAACTTATATGTAATATGTGAACCAGTGTCAGTATTTTCGAGTCTAGACATAGTTTCATGATTTCGCTTTGTGATTTCGTTTTGTTTGATTTTTTGCGATCTTACCAATCTGTTCCCCCGAATCTTGCCACTGGTCTTGATGCAAGGAGATTGTTTTGAAAGAAGGAAGGGAGGTAGCCGTACCTTAACCAGCCCCCGAGTAAGGTCCGACCCCCTGCATTTGCTGGGGTCGGGGGTTACTGGAGACTAGAACCGTGGTTTTTGTGATAGGGTCTACGAAGTCCTTGGATGGCATTGCAATATTCCCTGCCCTATCTTCCAACAGAAATCCCCAACTGGGGACTCTATGGGCTCGGCAAGGTAGGGCCTTCGAACCTGTGTCCCTGCATTGATTGGCTCGAGCCCCCAGGCCTTGTCAGGGTCTGATAGGGGTCGGCCGTAATTTGCATATTACCCCGTCCTCAATTTTTGCAATCGGAGGGGCTGAGTAAATGACACTTGCCTCGACGGCTCGAGTATCGTGCTCAACGAGCTCACTAACGGGTATGTTCGTGTGGAATCTGGGTACATCATTTGCTGATGTGGTCGGCAGAGCCCTCTGGTGGCACTCCACAACTTCTTAACCTGCCTCCCGGCAGATGCCCGAGCCGTTCGATAGGCTTAGGCGGCCTGATGGCCTCTCCTCAATGGAGATTCTGTGGGTTTGGCTCAGGGTTAGAATCGAATGAGAAAAGGTTGAGACGTCCCTGTCCACTTCTGAGCAGGGTCAGGCATGGCCGCTGGGGCTTGTCTCAGTTATTTCTCCCTAGCTCTGTTCAGCACGAGGCGGCCTCGAGCCCTTCGTGGGCCGGCCTTCGAACCTCGGCTTGCTGCCGCCTATATCGAATGAGGCGACGACCATTTCGTGATGCGACATGAAGCATTGGGATGTCTTGCACATGTATAATATAACTGAAATGAAGGCGGGGTCGGTAACGTTACCTTGGTGGTATGAGTGACGGAAAGCTCCTACCAGACATGTCCATGCGGGGTTCGGGCCCTGATGTTTGCGATGAGGTTGGAGTAACCTGCATAAGAATCGCTATTCTTTGTTTTTCGTATCTCGGTGGCGGTCTGAGCCATTTAATTGGCTTGGGCAGCCTGATAGCTTCTCCCTTGGGGGAGATTCTGTAGGCAGACCCCTCCGAACCCTTCTTGAGAAGGCAGGCGTCGAAGCTGGAGACACGGGGGGTGTTGAGTATGATTTTTCTGGTGAACAGAAACACCATAGCTACCGAGGCGTAGGGTCTGCTAGTTCATCTAGTTTTACTCAAAGTTTTATGCCTGTATGTCGTGCCCTTAGTTTCAAGTGTATGGAGGGGTCGGGTGAGGAGGATGTCTAGACTGGTAGACATCCTCGGCAGCCCCCGAGTGATGTTCATGTCCCCGCCGTTTGACGGGGTCGGAAGCTCGAGAATGAATTTTAACGCGTAAAGTAAGAAGGCAGAGGTGCTTATCTTTCTTTGGACGTTCGTTCGTCATCTCTCCTGGGCCAAATGGCAGGCCTAGGAGATCCGTTGGGGCTCCACTTCATAGAGGTCCTATCGTTGGATCATCCCGTGGTCCTGCCTGGGGAGGCAAAGGGTTGTCTGCCCATGTGGGCGCCTTAATTGCTGCGTCCAGAGCGGGTCAGTGGCAGGCCATACCTAGGCAGTGTCTAGTTTGACTAGGGGGGGGACGCCTCATCGACCGGGGCACGTCCCGTCAGTTCCGGTGCGTCCCCTCAGGTATCTATCAGCATTAATTCTGTTTTCAAGGAGGGGAAGGGAGAGGGTTTTTCGTCCAACCTTTCACCTTTCCTTAGCTGCAGTGCCTCCTCTTTAAATAGGGAGGGGGAGGAGAGTTCTCATTCCACCTCTTCTTCTACCTCTGAACCGCTATCTCTCCTTCTTCTCCCTTTCTGTTGAATGCGTCCATGCGTCGCGGCGGTTCCTGAGTGAAGAAGAGTAATGCCAGAGAGAGAAAACTCACAAATTTGCTCATGAATCTGGAGCATGATGTCGAGCCAGAGATTATCCAACATAGATGAGATGGTGCATGCCGCCCTTGCTGAGGAGTCGCTGCTACCGAAGGAGAAGGGGTGCTAGTGGGCGCCGTACGTCGTCGACTTCACCGTCGTTCGCTGTGCTCCTCCTTTGGCGGGAGGCTTTTCCTGCCCTGACGCCATTGTCAGGGTTGTGGCTGCCGACGATGGCATAGTCCCCGGACACCCTGGCAGAGGCGTTGCTATTGGGGTTACGGCTGACAACGATGGCGTAGTCCCCGGACGCCCCGACGGAGGCGTCGTTGTCGGGGCTACGGCTGACGATGATGGTGTAGTCCCCGGACGCCCCGGCGGAGGCGTTGCGGATGACGGCGCCTTCGAGGATCCCGTGGAGCAGTGGGATATCGCCAATGGAGAGTGTGGCTTGGTGGCTACAGTAGACGAGCTGGCCCGTGTACATGCCCCGGGCGTCGCCGATGGAGAGCGTGGCGCGGCGACCGCAGCAGTACTTGTAGTAAAGCTAAGCAGAGACTGTAATTGAATAACTTTGTGGGGAAGCCCCTGAGTAAATAGTCCTCTGAATTTACAAGTACATTAGTCCTTTTTGTAATGAAATCTCTTTGTAAGTGATGAATTTGTGTAGAAATGAACAAATTTACATCTTTTGCTTATGGCAAGCAATTTTTTATCTTTCTCTTTTTTATAGAAATGATTTTAATGCTCTCCGACCCTTCTCACGGTCTAAGTTATAAGAAACTAGGAATGTGGGTGAACTAATTCTGATTGAGCTGGTGAGCAAAGAGGTTGTAGCTGCTGGGGCGTGGGTGTCCCGCAGTCCTACCAGTTGTAATCAGAATTGGTTCCCAAGATCTTAGCCCTTAGGACTTGTTTATGAGAAGAATGGAAAACTTAGAGAATGTTTGCAAATATATTACAGGAGGTTTTTGCAAGCGAAATACTTGTATTACTCATGTCATATGTCAGCCCCCGAGTGAGGTCTGATCCCTCACGGTTTGCAGGGGTCGGAAGTCACTAAGGATCAAGGTTTTGTAACAACAAAAACTGATAAGGAAGAGTATACGCTTATTTTAAGGGTAAAAACGATGTAGCTGCTCAATGTTCTAGGCGTTGGTGAAGACCTCGCCGTTGATTGTTTTCAACCTGTAGGCGCCTGAGTGAAGTACTTCTGTGACGACATAGGGCCCTTCCTAGGGCGGGGAGAGTTTGTGGCGGTCTTTGTTGCTCTGCACAAGGTTGAGGACGAGGTCCCCGACATTGAAGGCTTGACCCCGTACCCGTCGGCTGTGGTACCCTCGCAACACTTGGTGGTACTTAGCTGAACAGAGGAGGGCGATGTCGTGGGCTTCATCCAGCTGGTCCATGGCGTCTTGGTGAGATGCCTCGGCTCCCTGTTCGTCGTATGCTCTAATTCTTGGTGCTCCATAGTCGAGGTCTGTTGGGAGAACGGCCTTGGAACCGTAGACCATGAAGAAAGGTGTGTAGCCGGTGGCCCGGCTAGGAGTTGTCCTTAGGCTCCAGAGCACGGCTGAGAGCTCAGCGAGCCAGCGCGCACCGAACTTGTTCAACCGGTTGAAAATTCTAGGTTTGAGGCCTTGAAGGAGCATGCCGTTTGCGCGCTCGACCTGCCCATTCGTCCGGGGGTGTGCGACGGCTGCCCAATCGATCCAGATGTGTTGTTCATCATAGAATCCAATGAATTTCCTACCGGTGAACTACGTGCCATTGTCTGTGATGATGGAGTTCGGTACTCCAAAGCGATGGATGATGTCGAGGAAGAACAGCACAGCTTGCTCGGATTTGATCATGGATATTGGTCGAGCTTCAATCTATTTTGTAAACTTGTCTATGGTGACAAGCAGGTGGGTGAAGCCCCCGGGTGCCTTTTTGAGCGGCCCAACCAAGTCGAGCCCCCAGACCGTGAAGGGCCACGTGATGGGGATCATCTAGAGAGCCTGGGTCGGGAGGTGTGTTTGCTGAGCGTAGTACTGGCACCCTTCGTAGGTGCGTACAATTTGCTCTGCATCGGCTACTACGGTGGGCCAGTAGAAGCCTTGTCGAAATGCATTCCCAACCAAGGTTCTTGGTGCGGCATGATGACCACAGACTCCACCATGGATGTCGCCCAGCAGGAGTTTTCCCTGTTCACCTGGGATACAGAGTTGTAGAATCCCGATGTGACTCTATTTTTAGAGCTCGCCCTCTACAAGAACAAAGGACTTGGCGCATCGTGCGAGCCGTCGGGCTTCTATCTTATCTGTCGGCAGTATGTCATGGAGGAGGTAGTTGAGGTAAAGCGTTCTCTAGTCGTCGGGAGGGTCGGACTCCGTTGCTGGGTCTCCTTCAAGCTCCATGACCTCGGGGTCGGGCGGAGCAGTTGGTAGATCAGCCCCTGGGGTCGGACTAGAAGGGCCATCGTCGGCTTGTTCCGACCCCGCGTAGCATACCAAGGGTTTGTGTTGATCACTGGCAAAGACGCCTATAGGGACTGGCTCTTGGCCGGAAGCTGCTTTTGCGAGTGTGTCGGCTGCTTCATTGAGGCGCCTAGGGATGTGATTGAGTTCGAGGCCATTGAATTTGTCCTCCAGCCATCGGACTTCTTGACAGTATGCCTCCATCTTGGCGTCGTGGCAGCATGACTCTTTCATGACCTGGTTGACGACCAGCTGAGAGTCGCCCCTGACGTCGAGGCATCGGATGCCCAGCTTGATGGCGATTCGTAGGCCGTTGACGAGCGCTTCGTATTCTACAGTATTATTTGATGAGGGGAAATGGAGCTGAACCATGTACCTCATGTGGACCCCGAGGGGAGATACAAAAACTAGTCCTGCTCCGGCGCCCTTCTTCATCAGCGATCCGTCAAAGTACATTGTCTAGTACTCTTGATTGATGGTTGTTGGTGGCATCTAGACCTCGGTCCACTCCGCGATGAAGTCAGCTAGTACCTGAGATTTGATCGTTGTTCGGGGGGCATAAGAAATGCCCTGATCCATCAGCTCGAGTGCCCACTTTGCGGTTCTTCCCATAGCGTCATGGCTATGGACGACCTCGCCAAGGGGGAACAACGTCACTACTGTCACGGGGTGTGACTCGAAGTTGTGACGTAGCTTCCTTTTGGTGATGAGGACGGTGTAGAGGAGTTTCTGGATTTGGGAGTAGCGGGCTTTGGAGTCAGATAACACCTCGCTGATGAAATATATAGGGCGCTGGACCTTGAAGGCGTGCCCCTCTTCCTCTCGCTCTACTACTAAGGCAGAGCTAACCACCTAGGTGGTGGCCGATATATACAGTAGGAGGGATTCTCCATTCCATGGAGGAACTAGGACCGGTGGTTTAGTTAAAAATCGCTTAACCATGTCAAGCACCTCCTGAGCCTCGGCTGTCCACTCGAAGCGGTCAGATTTCTTCAGGAGTCGATAAAGGGGGAGTCCTCATTCACCGAGGCATGAAATGAATCGGCTGAGGGCGGTGAGGCACCCAGTGATCCACTGAACCCCCTTTATGTTTTGGATTGGGCCCATCCTTGTGATGGCTGATATTTTCTCTGGGTTGGCTTCAATGCCACGCTCGGAGATGATGAAGCTGAGCAGCATGCCCCTCGGAACCCCGAAAACACATTTTTCGGGATTGAGTTTGATGCCGTTTGCCCGGAGTTTCGCAAAGGTTTGTTCAAGGTCGGCGACAAGGTGGTCAGCTTGCTTGGACTTGACTACGATGTCATCGACATAGGCCTCAACTGTTCGCCCGATGAGGTCTCCGAAGCAATTGAGCATACATCGCTGGTATGTTGCCCCAGCATTCTTCAGACCGAATGGCATTAAAATGTAGCAAAATGATTCGAAGGGGGTGATAAAAGATGTCGCGAGCTGGTCGGACTCTTTCATCGCGATTTGGTGGTAGCCAGAGTATGCATCAAGGAAGCAGAGGGTCTCGCACCCTGAGGTGGAGTCGACTATTTGGTCTATTCATGGCAAAGGGAACGGATCCTTTGGACAAGCTTTGTTGAGGCCGGTGTAATCGATACACATTCTCTATTTCCCACTCTTTTTCGCACAAGAACGGGATTTGCTAACCACTCTGGGTGGTATACTTCCTTAATGAATCCTGCGGCCAGCAATTTGGCTATCTCTTCGCCGATGGCCCTACGTTTCTCCTCATCGAAGCGGCGTAGGTGTTGCTTCACCGGCTTGGAGCCCGAGTGAATTTTTAAGGTATGCTCGGCGACCTCCCTCGGGATGCCCGGCATATCCGAGGGTTTCCACGCAAAGATGTTTTTGTTATCACGGAGGAAGTCGACGAGTGCGCTTTCCTATTCGGAGGAGAGCGCGGTCCCAATAGAGACTTTTTTGCCCTCGGAGTTGCTAGGGTCTAGGAGTTCCTCCTTGGGTCCTTCCACCGATTCGAACAATTTGGATGACCTCTTTGCATCGGGTGCCCCTTCAATGACCTCCTCCCTGAGGGTGGTGAGCTCTTCAGAGGCGATGACTATGGATGCGTGTCCACAGCATTCGACTTCGCACTCGTAAGCGCGCTGGAAGGAGGTGCCGATGGTGATGACCCCGCAGGGGCCCAGCATCTTCAGCTTAAGGTACGTATAATTGGGAACGGCCATGAACTTCGCATAGCATGGTCGTCCCAAGATGGCGTGGAAAGTCCCTAGGAACCCCACTACGTCGAAGGTGAGGGTCTCAGTCCAGTAATTGGACCGATCCCCAAAAGTGATGGGCAGATCGATCTGCCCCAGTGGCACAGCTTGCCTACCAGGTACGACGCCATGGAAAGGTGCTCGGATGGGACGGAGGTTCGTTCGGTCGACGCCCATCTCGTCGAGCGTTTTGGCGTACATGATGTCGAGGCCGCTGCCTCCATCCATCAGTACTTTGGTGAGCCACTTTGGACTGATGATCGGATCGACAACAAGTGGGTACCTTCCCGGGTGTGGGACAGCATCTGGATGGTCGGTCTGGTCGAAGGTTATGGTGGATTCTGACCACCGGAGGAAGGCTGGCGTGGCCAGTCCGGTGGTATAGACCTCGTGACACGCGACCTTCTGGCAGCGCCTAGAGTCATAGGCCATTGATCCTCCGAAGATCATGAGGGCACCGGTCGGCGTTGGGAAGGTGTCATCCTTCTCCTCTGCTACGTCTGTGGTGGGAATGGGTTCCTTCCCCGGCTCCCCTTTGTTAAGGCCCTCGGCCAAGTACTTGCGCATGAGGCCGCAATCCTTGTATAGATGCTTGGCCGGGAAGGCGTGGTTTGGGCATGGGCCCTCGAGCATTTTCTCGAAGTGGTTTGGAGTGCCCTCTGTGGGCTTCCGGCCACCTTTGCGGTCAGCAGCGGCCACGAGCGAGTTGTTGCACCATTGCTTCCTATTTTTCCTTATGGCGGGACGGTTGGAGGTGCCTTCGCCGGCGTCCTCATCCCGCCTTGTCTTTCCGTTGGAGCGATCAAAGATGGCTCCGACCGCCTCCTCTCTAGAGGCGTGACTGGTGGCGACGTCCAGGAGTTCCTTGGTAGTCCACAGGCCCCTGTGTCCTAGCTTGTGGACCAGGGATTCGCAGGTTGTTCCGGACAAAAAGGCTCCTATCATGTCGGCGTCAGCGACGTTTGGGAGCTCGTTGCACTGCCGAGAGAAGCGCCGGATTTACCCACGAAGGGTTTCATCGGCCTTTTGGCGGTAGTTCTTGAGGTCCCATGGGTTTCTAGGGCGTTTGTACGTGCCCTGGAAGTTGCCCACGAAGATCTCTGTCAGATCCGCCCAACTCTGAATGGCATTGGACGATAGGTGCTCCAGCCACGCTCACGCCGAATCAGCCAAGAACAGCGGGAGATTGCGAATAATGAAATTGTCATCACTCGCGCCACTGGCCTAACATGCAAGCCGATAGTCTTCGAGCCAAAGCCCAAGATTTGTTTCGCTAGAATATTTAGGGATGTTGGTAGGCGGTCGATACCTTAGGGGGAACGCAGCGTTGAGGATGTGTCGGCCGAAGGCCTGAGGGCCTGGCAGGCCGGGGCTCGAGCTTCGGTCCTCATTGCTGTCATAGCGTCCACCACATCGGGGATGGTAGCCGCGGCATGCTGCCTCTCCTGGGTCACCGTGGGCGTGTTTGCGAGCGTCGATGATGCTGCGTACATCGCGGTCATGGCCGAGTCGTTGATGCACTGGGACGGCGGAGGGCTGCCTACCACCTGGCGGTGTTTGGTGAACGGATGCATCCTTGATGGGACACACTAAGGGCATGCGCTGGCTAGTGTCAGGTTCGTGTCATCGGGACAACGAACTTTCCGCCTACTGCGCCGCCGCATGCTCGAGCAACGTGCGAATTTCTCAATGGGCGCGGCGATCCTCAGACGTCGTAGCCTCCAGAAGGCCATGCAGCAAGGCGGTTGCCGCGGCGATGTTCTAGCTGGCTTGGGCAAAGTGAGGAAGGGTCCCATCATCGATGAGGATCCTTCGGTGTACGGTGCAGGCCGTGGCGCGCGAGCGTCGCCCGTCTTTGCGGCGTTCAATCTCGTGATTGATGTCCACATACTCCTGGACGAGTCCTTACCTAGCCTCATCAATCTCTTACTGACAGGCCCTCAGCTGCTCCATCCTTAGGTGAGATGGGGCTATTGTCTCTTCCCCGGATCTGCCGTCAGGGTTGTTCGTAGGGGTGACCTCTTCCCCGGAGACACTTTCGACGTGACCCTTGGGGGTCTGCATCATGAAGCATTCTCGGGAAGGGTGGTGGCTCCCCCTACTAGAATCCGAGCTGGAGAACGACCCTAGCTCCTCGTTGAGGAGCCCATAGAGGGTCTCCATATCATGCTCAATCGCCCCCACGAACTCGATGTCCGTGGGTGACTGAACCATACGTAGTGCCAGAAGGTGGCCAGCGGTCGCTGCAGCGTTGCGGAGACCAAACAGAAACGCTATCGGGGCGCTCCATATGGGACCTTTCGGACACAGGGTGACATTGTGAGAGGTCTCCCTTGATGACTAGGGTCCAAGGGAGTTGCCCGGTGGGCCCTCGAGCCTAAGACGGCTGAGGTTGATGGAAGGGAGAGATGGGGTGGCTGTGTGAGTCAGCGCCAGCTCTCCTCCTAGTGTGATGATGAAATCTAGGTCGCCGAAACGCACGTGTGCGCCCGGGGCCCAGCTGATTGCATGGGTGGCCATCCAAGGCCTGATTTGGAACGCGTAAGCACCCCTACCTGGCGCACCAATTGTCGGTGTTTTGTATAAGCACCGGCAAGTAAATTTATAGTAATGCGCGTTAGGCTTGGATGGTGCGCTAAAGGACACAAGATTTATACTGGTTCGGGCCAAATGTCCCTACGTCCAATTTGTTGCTGCTCGTGTTATTAGCACCATGAACGGTTTGTAGTAGGGGGTACAAACGATCGAGAGAGGGACCGGTCCCAAGTCTCTGATGGAAGGGTTAAAAGGAGGCCAAGAGCTTTGTAGCAGCTTGACTGTGTGTGTGGGTCTGGTGTTGTTCGATCAAAAGTCCATCCCCCTGATGGAGGAAGCGCATCCCCTTTTATAGATGAAGGGGCTAGCTTTACAAGGATGAAGGCTTTAGGATGTGTACTCTACCTAGTCTTGTGGCTCACATTTACGCGTCCTGGTTCTTTATTCTGATGAGTGTGAAGGTAAATAAGCATCTATAATACTGTCGATGCCTTCTATAGAATGTCAGGTTGGTTACAGAATGCTGCCCTATGTAGGGTATGGGCTGTAGTACAGTGGTTTGACTTACAAGCCTCCCCAGCCTTGCTCCGCACGCCTTCTAGTTCCTATGAGTCTTTGTCGGAGGGATGCGGGGTTAGGGTCCGGAGTAGCGCCGTGGGCAAGGTCTGCTAAATTGGTGGATCTAAGGGGTTGGGAAGCGGCCTCTGCTCCCTTAGGTCCATAGCATGGTGATGGAATATCCGTCGTTCGTGGAGATATCAAATCCTTTTCTGGAGCATAGCGGTTGTCGTATATCTTCGTCGGGTTCTATGTCCCAGAGCTGAAGGCGGCGCCTACAACTCTATAGGGCGAGGAGCATGCACCTGTCATACCTTTCAGGCTCTGTGGCGCCCGAAAGGGTCTAAAGCACATGTCCCATCGTTTCCTGGCAGTACTTTTCCTGCTAGGGCGCAGGGTATGGTCCTTGGAGTCATGGTTGACCCGAACGTCTTGTCTTGCCCATCGGGCGAAGCAGAGACCAGTCCATATCTTTTGGGCGAGATCGAGCCCACCCCTCTGGGGTCAGGCGAGGCGGAGTCTGTCCCTCAGCCCTCGAGCGAGACTGAGCCCGTCCCAAAGGCGTCGGGTGAGACAGAGACTAGCCCTGAGCCCTCGGGCGAGGTAGAGCTATCTTCAAAGGCGGGCTCCAAAGGCATTGGGTGAGACGGAGACTAGTCCTGAGCCCTTGGGCGAGGCAGAGCTATCTCAAAGGCATCGGGCAAGGCGGAGTCTATCCCTCAGCCCTCGGGCGAGACCGAGCCCGCCCCAAAGGCGTCGGGCGAGGCAGAACCAAACTCCTATCATTCGAACAAGGGACATAACGGTGCCCCTATCCGTCCAGAAGTTTTTAACGTTCGGTGGTTATTGGTTCCACCTTATGGGGTATCCCGGTATTAGGTCCCCGACAAAGGGAAACTCAGGCTTTTGAGATCAGGCCTCACAAACTTATGCATATACAAGTTAAGCCACGGTTGTATTAGCCACCAGGGGCCACTGACAGTATGCACTGGTTCATTCTTCAGTAATTGAGCAGCCACCTGGTACATTAGATGATAAGCAGCTCCTAGCAGATATTTTCCAAGAGGGATATCCCTGCCTAATGCTAGGTGCTCTGCCATGAGTTTGTGATTATTGGTTGGACCACAAGATGACCAGCAAAAAATATATTTTTTCCAACCACATGTTCAGAAAAGCCATGTATTCCCTTTCACTGACAGCTGATCCATCCTCAACATGGTTCAAAATGTAATCGGCCCATCCTATGTAGTCTGCTATTTTGGCTAATTTCTTGGAGTCAACACTCAAGTACTCGTAAGGCTGCATTGATCTAGTTATTCTAAGGCCAGTCAACATGTAAACATCGGCCAGGGTGATGGTCATTGGGCCATGACCAAAGATGAAAGCATTCACGGCATTGGATCAGAAATAAGATGCATCAATCAGAAGTGAGTCGTTCCTCTCCATCTCGGACAATGAAAGGGTCAAGCATTGATTTAGATCATAAAGTTCCCAATCTCCACCCTTTTTCTCGGACATCCTGTGGAACCAATTTCTCCATCCCTTAGGCATCTTTGGCCAATTTCTGAAGAGAGTTTTGGTATTCCAAGAGGACAAATCCACTGTAGAATGTTTGTAGGGGATTTGGTTGGTTTCTTGGCGAATGAAATCGGATGGATCGGGATCACCCATAGGCCCAAGAAAATAGATATTGGGGGAAACGACTGTGTTTACACTAGAATTTGGAAGAGAGATTTCAGAGGCTCGAAAGCTCCTAAAACCATGTCAGCAAGGAATCAATTGCGTGTGGATCGAAAATAGATGATTCTGATACAGCACTAGAATCGGCTTTCTTCAGATAGCGCTACCGGATAACGACAGAAGATATGATCGGCGCTGGGACAAGGCATGCTAGACTCTACAAAAAGAGAAAGATTAGAGTCTAAGTTATCTTAAATTAGGAATGTTTTCATTTTTATGCCAAAGATTGTAACAAATCTTACTTGAGCAGGATTCATGTTTAGGCTCTGGGTATAAATACCGAACCCCGGCTATTGTAAAGGACAACCAATCAATCAAATACAAGTCAATTACTTTTTTTTGGCTCCGGCCACCCCTTAGGAGTAGGAGTAAAGTAGATCTCGACGAGTTCTTCAGTGAGTATGGCTTCATCGATCCGGTCGACCTCCACTGCTTGTCTATAAGTACCGTCATGGTTTATACCTCTATTCGTATGGCTGCATCGATTCGGTCGACCCCAACTGCGACTCTGGTATAGGCTAGTTATCGACTCTTGCCTAGTTCAAGTATGGCATATGTGATTCTGCCTCACACCCCACTGCTTGAACTAGATTGAGGTCAAGTTATCGGCTCTACCTTTGAATGACAGTCTTTGGTAGATTCATTAAGTTACTGATATTGCTTATTGCTTTCATTGTTTATCTAATTACAGCAATATCACTCTGCCCGATTGAGATTGATCTGGATCGGCCTTATATCTTATTTAACCCATCGTTTGCTAATCTTAAACTGATCTTATCTACATCTTAAATGATGAGTTATGTTTTTATTGGCTGTTTTATATCAATCTTAATTGTGCATAGTGTGCGGTTAATGCATGTTCGATCTTGAGTAGACCTATTGGTTAGCGAGAACCGTTCCATGGCCCGTTATCATGGCCTATGGGATTCTGCCTCTCACCCCAATGTTAGCACCGTGGAGTGAGAATCGTTAGTTGGTAGATCTGTTCCTAAGAAGGTATGACCTTAACTGTGTGCTATGCCTGAATCGGTTGTTTAGCCGATATCGAATGCTTTCATGAATAGCTCACATCATGAGACCATTGAAGTAGAGATAAGTTGAAAGATATGTTAGCCCCATGATCTTCTTATTGTATTTATGGCCTGCATGATTCTGCCTCATGCCCCACTGATATTAGTAATGAGTTAGGGTCGTTGAGTCTATTGTTGTTTCTATGGCCTGCATGGTTCTGCCTCATGCCCCACTGGTCATAGCGATAGATGAGATCTAACATGTTCATTAGATTTGTCTTTATTAGATGGTTGAGTGGTGTTGAATTGTTTCTTTACATAAATAGGAGTTTGGTTACTTGTAATCATTGGCTCAGTATAAACCGACCATCATCGATATCTTATTGCCATTGATTAATGTTTGCTTAAATGATTTTTATTCTGAATGATAACTGATTCTTCTTACACAACCCCATAAGCATTAACTGACTTATTCTCATGAATATACTGGGATCGGCTACTTAGCCAATTTCCTTCTATATCGGCTCTCACAGCCGTACTTTCAGAACTGTCTGGCAACACTGGCAAGTTCCACCCTTAATTACTGATGAGCTTTCTCTTCTTGTCAATTGTAGGGTCAAATTGACTGGCACGTCTCTGAGAGGATTGCGTAGGATCGACTACCCCTACGCTGAAGCTAGGCGGATCTAGCTCCATCGAGCGGACCCTTCTGGCTTGCTACGTGTGTCCTCAGCATGGGACGAAATTCTGTGTTGACACATGTTTCTGGCACGCCCAGTGGGACCACAATCGTCATGGCGGTTCACAACAACGATAACATACTTATGGTACATTATGAAGACCTACCTGATGAAGATAGGGATACCATCAACGAAGCTACGGAAGAATTTCAGAAGAAGTGTTTGTTGTCCTACACCAAAACACGTGATAGCATAGTTATTCAGAAATTTCCACTACCAAAAGTTCTACTACACGGATAGACAGGTACAGTTGAAGCTGAAGACAGGCGTTTCTTTGCGAAAGCCATAGACAAATCTGTTCATGATGCCCTATCAAGCCGCAATGAAGCTTTCGTTGATGCATTTCACAACGCCATGAAAAAGGCGATTCATGGAATTCCAGTTAGTCAGGTTGGATCGACTTGTTACAACATTCCAGATCCGTTGACCCAAGGGACTAATCAAGTCGGCACCAGCCATCAAGAAGCAGCACCAGCTAGTAATGGTGAAGTCTAGGCACTTCAAGGTTCATCCGAACAAACTCTAGGTACTACTATGAATTAGATACGGTACAATCCTGGACCGTCAATACAGCATGTGCAATAGCCAGCGAGGAAAAGTCAGAACCAGATGATCAATTTTGGCACATCAGGCCACATACTATCATCGGCTTAAAAAATAGCACCATCGATTCAAAGGATCCATAGAGATATAGATCCTTATGCCTATAATCAGAGACTTCAAGCAGCAAGCCAGCAGAAGACCTAGCAGATTGAGATTCCACAAGGCTATCATTATGGCATGGATTATAACACCCTCCACATGATACCAAATCAAGGATATCAAGGCACAAGGGATTTCAATCCACAGATGGGTCAGCAAGTATCGAGAAATCCAAATCCACAAGCTGACGAGTTGTTGCTGAAGGTGACCGAGATGATGAAGAATCAGTTCGGCCTGAAGCCAAAAGGGTTGACCTTTTCGTATAAACACCCATATCCAGAGTGATATAATTTGGTCGCTCTTCCTACAAATTATAGGCTCCCAGAATTCACCAAGTTCACTAGTTAAGATGGTACAAGCACAATAGAGCATATTCAGTCGGTATCTTACACAATTAGGCAAAGCATCAGTTGAGGATGCCCATCGAGTTCGTTTCTTCTCCTTATCCCTATCAGGGTCAGGCCTTCACTTGGTTCTCGTCACTACCAGTCAACTCCATTACCAATTGGGCTGACCTAGAGAAGAAGTTTCATACATATTTTCAACAATGGGACTAGGAGAAAAGAAGATAACCGATTTGACAACCATGAGATAGAGGACTAATGAATCGGGCACTGAGTTTCTTCAGAGATTCTGAGAGACTAAGAATCTAGTGTTTCTCGTTGAGCTTGGCCGATGATCAGTTAGCTGCTTTAGGCCATCTAAGGAATGTTGTAATGTGGAAAGAGAAACTGCTAGGATAGGAATTTAACAACTTGGGTCAATTGGCTCAACGAGTGGCAGCACTTAATAGCCAATTCCAGGGCATACGCAGAGATACCCGATTCCAGAAGAGTACTTCAGTGGCCAAAGCTTATGATCCATATTCAGTCGATGACGGCTATGAAGATGAAGAAGAAGAGGTTGCTGCAGCTGAATGGAATTGGGGCAAGAAGACAGTGATGGTGCCAAATCCTTGAGGAAGAGAAGTTGAGGAGAGTTATGACTTTGATGTTACCAAATCGGACAAGCTCTTCGATTTCTTGCTTGAGAAGGGGCAGATCAAGTTGCTCGATGGTCATGTCATGTTGCCCCCTGATCAGTTGAAGAACAAGAAGTTCTGCAAATTCCATAACGCTACTTCTCATTCCACTAATGAATGCAGAATCTTCAGGCAGCATATACAGAGAGCTATTCAGCAAGGGAGGCTTAAATTTGATACACCTTGGAAGATGAAAGTCAATGATAATCCTTTCCCAGTAGATCAGAACATGGTTGATGCTAGGCTGTTCAAAGGAAAAACCAAGGTCCTAACATCGACCAAATCGAGAGAAGCTAGAACAGTCGATCCTGAAATGCAAATATCGGCTGATGAGTACAGAGAGATTAGAAAACGCCGTGCTAAACAAAAGAGCCGATACAAGCAGGGGAAGACAACGAAAGCAGAGACGTCAAAGCCATGGGTCACATCTTGGATTCTGTTAAATAAGTGGCAGCGGCAGAAAGAAAAGGATTATCAGCGATGGTTAGAGGATCGAAAATACCAGCGTCAACTGGAAGAAGAAAGGTATGAAAGGAAACAAGCCGAATCGCACTGGAATTGTCCTTTCTTTAGAAACTGCTAGAATGAAGGTTTGAAGTTCCCTACTAGACATGACTGTCCAGAATGCAGCAATCAATGTTGGGAGTTTAGGCAATCTTAGATCAACCATAGATCTATCCATGCCCAGGATGCATATCATCATAACAACATGGATCGGCGCTTAAAAAATAAAAATATTCATGATTGGCTGGGAAAAAGAATTGTTGACCAAGACTGGGCTGATCATAAGAAGGAAGCAACCAAAGGGAGCATGTCTGGCAGGAAGGCCAGTGGTGCCCAGGAGATTTGACGAGAAGCCAAAAGAGGAGGGTGCAGCACCTAAGGAATAAAGAGTTGGAACAGGCTCAAGTATCCGGTAAACCTCAAGTATGGCGTGTCAAGCAAATAGCCGATAGAAAGCAACCATCGGCTAATATCCAAATGGCTTTTCTATTGCCATCAGAGTTCAGAGCTCCGGTAAATCAAGAAGTTTATTCGGATTTCGATGACTCGAAGTATGAAGAGATGGTTGCCAAGTTGACAGTCGTGCAGCAAGCGATATTAGACAGACCAGTCAAACATCGGCACTTGAAGGCGTTGTATATGAAAGGTCTCGTTGATGGAAAGCCGATGAGCAAGATGTTGGTGGACGGAGGTGCATCTGTCAATCTTATGCCTTATACTACTTTTCGTTAGCTTGGCAAAGGACCAGAAGATCTGTTGGAAACCGATATGATGCTCAAAGACTTTGGAGGTAACATGTCTAAGAACCGGGGGGCAATAAATGTCGAACTAACAATTGGAACCAAGACTCTACCCACCACGTTCTTTGTCATTGAGGGAAAAGGATCATACAGTTTACTCCTCGGTCGTGATTGGATTCATGTGAATTGCTGCATACCGTTGACCATGCATCAGTGTTTGATTCAATGGCATGGAGATGATATCAAACTGGTTCGTGCTGATGAGTCCATAAGCATCGCAACAGCTAATCCAGTCTTTTGGGAACTAGGAGATTTCAAATGTTTCTCTGGCAAGACATGGGAAGGAGGCTTCATTAAAATCAGCAATGAAAGCCAACAGCCGATGCAAGCGATAGGCTCTGAGAGTTTATTTTAGTAGAAAAGTCACAGCTTCATGTTGGCTGTTCGATTAAAGGAAAATGAGTATTAAGTCTTGGAGATGGGTTTAGGCCGACGTATGTGAAGGCTGAGTTAAAGTGTAAGTGCAATTCAGAGTTAATGGATTTCTTAAGAGAGGTTCTGTTTTGCTTAATAGGATGCTTGGCCTAGGTTGATTACTTGTCTAACCTTTTATATTGAAAGTTCTACGAGATGTTATCCTAGCGTCTGATCAACACTTGGTAGCCGATTCATTCTCAGCTCTAATAGCCGATACCAGGAGGGTATCGTCTCTAGTTCAAAAAGTAAACATCTTCAAAGATAATGAAAGCCGATACGATATGTATCGCCTATAGAGCAAAAACACAAAGATTCATAGTCATACATGAAGGAATTGCATTGAAACACAATCATAAAGGAACAGGAGTCTTCATTCATTGGTTTATCCTAAATGCGAACGAATCAAAGACCTTGTTCACCACATCCTGAGCAGGTGTAATGTCCATGATGGCCTCTGCCGCTACGGTGAAATCTTCTATCAAATCTTCATGTCCCTCAGGGCCATTGTCGGTCAAGAAGCCAACCTCCATGGTATGGAGATCATGCCCGGTTTGGACCAACGCCGCAGTTAGCGCCTACGCCACACCATGACGAACACCATGGAGAGCAATCTCTTGGACGCGGGCTAGAATGTCTTGGAGACGAACATCAATGGGGGACCCACTTGCATTGACGGCGTCCACGGCCGCATTCGCCACTGATTGAAGAGATTCCAATTGCACCGTTTGAGCTAGCAATTGCAGAAGAGTATCAAGGCAAAGGCAACGGAAACTAGGATGGAAACATTCATGAAGCTCATCTTACCTACTACCACGACGTCAGACTCAGCCAACCGCTCTCGAACAGCATTGGTCTCCTCCTTCGCCACATTAAGAGCAGCCTAGAGGACCCCCAAGCGAATCTCTAGCTGACCATTGTTCAAAATCGCCTTGGAATAGCGGTCCTCGGCCGCCCTCCATTCTCGAAAGAAGTGCCGAGCATCATCATCGTCATATGAGTTGGAAGAACCCGACGATAAAGCCAGCGCAAAAGATGCGGCATCAGCGGGATTGTCAGTCCTAGAAAAAGAGGGAAGGTTGTCATTCACAATGAGCTTATAGGCAAGTTGGAGCAAACCATCATCATGAACAAGGGTTGCCAATCTTACCTTATGCATCGAGGACGCTGGTTCATCGGCATGTCTTCTGCCAAGATTTCCTCTACCGTGCGCTTGCCTTGATTACCTTCGCCGGCCATGAGGAACAAGTGAATCTTTAGAAAAGAGGAGTGGAACTGCTGCAAGGTTTTTGGCAGACGGAAGAAAGCGAAGGAATGGTTGTAGATAGAGAGGCGTTTGAAGCTAAAGCCCTCAGTTGGTATTTGAAGACATGAAGCGAAGAGGCGGATGCCTCGGGACGTGTAAAAGGCAACAACAATTAATGGAAGGCGAAGCACCACTTCACTAATGCCGATGGAAATACAGCACTGAGCAACTGAAAGGCAGGAAATCAAAGGGTTCTCTTAATAAAAGTCGTGTTTTCAGACTTGGTTAAACCAAGGGCCTGGATCGGCTATATCAAATTGGCTCTTTAGCCGAAAAAGCAAGCATAAACAAAAGTGATGCGCATAGTGCAAAGATAGAAAAATTATCTGCTAAATATCGCCTATTACAAACTACGGGCCGAGGAAAACCTTGCCTACTATGTCATCGACCAAGGTATTAAAAGCTATAGAATTGGCGGCACTCATGAAATCCTCGACCAAGCGCTCCTGCTCCCTAGGGTATGCTGCGTCTGGAACACCATGGGGAAGAAGCTGAAGATTTTTGCTCGAAATGGGCTTGGGCTGGTAGCCAATGCCATGGCAGAGCCATGACGAAACGCCATGGAGAGCAACCTCCCTGACACGATTCGGGATGTCATGCAAATGAACCACCAGAAATGGCGCCCCTGGCATTGACAAATCCCTACCGCACTGATCCGCAGCCTGATCGAAGGCTCTCCTAGTTGAGCAGATAGATCTAAAAGGATTCAAAGGGGAGGTGATCAGAGTCTCGGAGACAAAATTGAAAAGTAAGTAGAGGTTACGACAGGTATCTCACCCGGCAATTCTAGCCTCGGCCTTGGCCAACTTATCCTCCACCTGAATCGACCATAGGAGGTGATTGGCATCGAACCATGGCCAGGGCCGATTCTACGAGGGATAGACACTCAGCGAGACTCTGGCCATGTCGATCAATGGAAGCAAGTAGATCATCATTATCAATCCGCCTCATCTAATGGCAAGAGGGCTAGCGACAAGCCATCGGTGAGGAAGGCCCTAAAGGTCGAACAGAGTCGGCCCTGTTCCCCAAGGCAGTGGAGGCATCATGGGATACACCTTCCCGACGACGAAGGCACTAGCGCGATGATGCAGATCCGATGAAGACCTTCTTAGGGGATCTCTTGCTATTCTCCATGATCTCTGACCTACGGAAAAGTAGGAATTATGCTAAGGGTGTAGAGGGTTTGAGGCAAAGTGAGTTATACTTGGATCCACTGCCAGGGCCCGTTTATATAGCCCAGGAAGGCAAGAAGATAGATTTCTCCAGGAGATATGAAATTGAAATTAGAAACAGAAGCGGATCGGCACTCCAGGAATTCAGGGGACGGATAATGGAAGGATAACAAATTCGAACTTATCATTTCCCAAAATTATGAAGCATCATGAGACAGATACAAAGAATCTACATTCACTAGAGATCTACCCACCAAGGCTTCTTTGGATTGAAGGGAGTCCAGATCCCCATAAGACCGAGGGTCATCATAAACCAGGTCACATCAGCCCATTGATAAGATTGTGCAAGAGAAAGGGAAGAGCCACCTGCCAAATAGGTACCCAGCTAATTCCTCGGTAACTGGGAGACCGTTGGAAAGAAGCTTGTGGCTTTCCCGATAGGCATTTGATGGAACAAACAAGGAAAGGTGTCCACATATTCTAGCCCTCACAGAACACTAAAACAGCTTTGTGAGCATGGAGAGAAGACTCAGGTAATATCACAAGAATTCTTCTAACCACAATGGCTGGTCTTCTTGCTCAACAAAGCGCTAGAATAAGTGACACAATCACCCTATATACAAGAATTCTTCTAACCGCTCGAGATCATCATAACAAAAGGATAGACCGTGGAGGGTTCAGCGGAGTTGGGAGCACTCGGAAAGATGGATGGAAGAGAAACATGGCTGAAGTAGTGAGTTGCTCTTGCCAGGGTTGGATAAGCGTTTTATAGCCGGCCCGGGAAGATGAATCCAAATGCCCATGAAACAGTGGTGCTCTTGCAAAAGTTTTGGGGTATAGGCTCATGAATGAACGCAACCGGTGACGAATGGTGGACCCTAGATCAAGGTTCTCTACCCGTGACTGTGGACCAATCAGGGGTGCAGATAAGATAATTTTGGAATAAAATTACTTTTATCCCAAAATTGGGGGGCATGTGTTTACACCAGAATTTGGAAGAGAGATTTCAGAGGCTTGAAAGCTCCCAAAACCATCTCAGCAAGGAATCAATTGCATGTGGATCAAAAACAGATGATTCTGATACAACACTAGAATCAGCTTTCTTCAGATAGCGCTAGCGGATAACGACAGAAGATATGATCGGCACTAGAACGAGGCATGCTAGACTCTACAAAAAGGGAAAGATTAGAGTCCAAGTTATCTTAAATTAGGAATATTTTCATTTTTATGCCAAAGATTGTAACAAATCATGGTCGAGCAGGATTCATGTTTAGGCTCTGGGTATAAATACCGAACCCCGGTTATTATAAAGGACAACCAATCAATCAAATACAAGTCAATTACTTTTTTCAGCTTCGGGCACCTCTTAGGAGCAGGACTAGAGTAGATCTCGGCGAGTTCTTCAGCGAGTATGACTGCATTGATCCGGTTCACCTCCACTGCTTGTATGTAAGTACTGTCATGGTTTATACCTCTGTTGGTATGGCTACATCGATTCGGTCGACCCCCACTATGACTCTGGTATAGGCTAGTTATCGACTCTTGCCTAGTTCAAGTATGGCCTGTGTGATTCTACCTCACATCCCACTGCTTGAACTAGATCAAGGTCAAGTTATTGGCTCTACCTTTGAATGGCAGTCTTTGGTAGATTCATTAAGTTACTGATATTGCTTATTGCTTTCATTGTTTATCTAATTACAGCAATATCACTCTGCCCGGTTGAGATTGATCTGGATCGGCCTTATATCTTATTTAACCCATCATTTGCTAATCTTAAACTGATCTTATCTACATCTTAAATGATGAGTTATGTTTTTATTGGCTGTTTTATATCAATCTTAATCGTGCATAGTGTGCGGTTAATGCATGTTCGATCTTGAGTAGATCTATTGGTTAGCGAGACCTGTTCCATGGCCCGTTATCACGGCCTATGGGATTCTGCCTCTCACCCCACTGTTAGCACCGTGGAGTGGGGATCGTTAGTTGGTAGATCCGTTCGTGAGAAGGCATGACCTTAACTGTGCACTATGTCTGAATCGGCTATTTAGTCGATATCGAATGCTTTCGCGAACAGCTCACATCACAAGACCATTGAAGTAGAGATAAGTTGAAAGATATGTTAGCCCCATGATTTTGTTATTGTATTACGGCCTGCATGATTCTACCTCATGCCCCACTGATATTAGTAATGAGTTAGGGTCATCGAGTCTATTGTTGTTTCTACAGCCTGCATGATTCTACCTTATGCCTCACTGGTCATAGCGATAGATAAGATCTAACATGTTCATTAGATTTATCTTTATTAGATGTTTGAGTGGTGTTGAATTGTTTCTTTACATAAATAGGAGTTCGGTTACTTGTAATCATTGGCTCGGTATAAACCGACCATCATTGATATCTTAAAGCCATTGATTAATGTTTGCTTAAATTATATTTATTCTGAATGATAACCGATTCTTCTTACACGACCCCATGAGCTCTAACTGACTTATTCTCATGAATATACTGGGATCGGCTATTTAGCCGATTTCCTTCTATATCGGCTCTCACAGCCATACTTTCAGAACTGTCTGGCAACACCGGCAAGTTCCGCCCTTAATTACTGATGAACTTTCTCTCCTTGTCAATTGTAGGGTCAAATTGACTGGCATGCCTCGAGAGGATTGCGTAGGATCAACCACCCCTACACTGAAGCTAGGCGGATCTGCTCCATCTAGCGGACCCTTCCGGCTTGCTGCGTGTGTCCTCGGCATGGGACAAAATTCTATGTCGACACGCTGATGGAATCAAGATTTTGTTCCTCATTTCCTAAGAAATCGGACAAAATAAGTTTGAGAAGAAAAGAAATACAAGGTTGCGGCCGATAATTGGATAATGGAAACATGGAGACATACCTCAGGGACGTGGCCGATGGTCGCCATCACGGTCGAAAATTGGTTTAAATCTGGTGAGGATCGCTTGGATGACGACTTGTTAGAACAGATGGTTTGCTAGGGTTTGGGGCCTTGGCAATGATGGCGTCGGCTGTTAAAGTTGGCTTGAGGAAGAAGGAGAAAGCGTACAGGCCAAGTAGGTTGCAAAAGATACTGTTGGGATGTTATATAAAACTTGGGCCGGAAAGTCAGGAGTCGTGCAAATATCTCAGGATAGTACAGTTACGGCATGGTAAACCAATAAACTAGAATTTTGGGATAAAATCAGGGGCATGTGTTTACACCAAAATTTGGGAGAAGAGCACGGGAACTCGCAGGCTTCCAAGATTATGCCAATCAAGGAGTCGATTGAGTAAGGATTGATATATGTCGGGTCGAATGCGACGCTGGGATCGGTTCTCTCCGAATGACGTCAGCAGATAACAATGACGAGATATGGTTGGCATCAAGAAGATACATATCAGACTCTACAAAAGGGGAAAGATTAGAGTCCAAGTTACCTTAAAATAGGAATGTTTTCTTTGTACCAAAGATTGTACTGAGTCGTACTCGAGTAGGATTCATTTTTAAGCTCCGGGTATAAATACCAAACCCCGGCTATTGAAAAAAGACACAATCAATCAAATACAAGTTATTTACTTTTTTGGCTCCGGCCACCCCTTAGGAGTAGGAGTAGAGTAGATCTTGGCGAGTTCTTCAGCAAGTACGGCTGCATCAATCTGGTCAACCTCCACTGCTTGTCTGTAAGTACCATCATGGCTTATACCTCTATTCATATGGCTGCATCATTCCG
Organism: Miscanthus floridulus; assembly: GCF_019320115.1. NCBI lineage: Eukaryota > Viridiplantae > Streptophyta > Magnoliopsida > Poales > Poaceae > Miscanthus > Miscanthus floridulus. The sequence goes on from NC_089598.1 coordinate 42,381,893, forward strand.
GTCGACCTCCACTATGACTCTGGTATGAGTTAGTTATCGACTCTTGTCTAGTTCAAGTATGGCTGCATCGATCTGGTTGAGCTCCACTGCTTGAACTAGATTAAGGTCAAGTTATCTGCTCTATCTAAGGGTGCCGTTCCTTCGGATAGATTCATTAAGTTATCGATATTGCTTATTGCTTCCATTCTTTATTTAATTACAGCAATGTCACTTCGCCCGATTGGGATTAATCTAGATTGGCCTTACATCTTTGTTAACCCATCGTTTGTTAGTCTAAACCGATTTAATCTGCACTTTAAACGATGAGTTCTATTTTATCGGCTATTTTATGTCAATCTTGATCGTGCATAGCGTGCGGTTAAGGCATGTTTGATCTTGAGTAGATCTATTGGCTAGCGAAAACTATTCCATGGCCCGTTATCACGGCCTGTGTGATTCTGCCTCACACCCCACTGTTATCACTATGGAGTGGGGACCGTTATTTGGTAGATCTATTCCTGAGAGGGCATGACCTTAACTGTGTTATGCCTGAATCGGCCATTTTAGCCGATATCGAGCGCTTTCACGAACGATTCGTATCATGAGATCATTGAAGTAGCGATAGGTTGAAAGATGTGTTAGCCCCATGATCATATTATTGTATTACGGCCTACATGATTCTGCCTTATGCCCCACTGATATTAGTAATAAGTTAGGGTCGTCGAGTCTATTGTTGTTTCTACGGCCTGCATGATTCTGCCTCATGCCCCACTGGTCATAGCGATAGATGAGATCTAATATGTTTATTAGATTTATCTCTATTAAATGGTTGAATGATGATGAATTGTTTCTTTCATAAAAGGGGGTTCGGTTACTTGCAGTCATTGGCTTAGCATAAACTAATTACTGTTGATATCTTTTTACCAGTGACCAGTATTTGTTTAAACAACGATATTCATAATGATAACTGATTCTTCTTACACAACCCTTTGAGCTTTAACCGATTTATTCTTACGAATATGCTAGAATCGGCTATTTAGTCGATCTCCTTTCATATCGGCTCTAAGAGCCGCACATTTAGGACTGTCTGGCAACATCAGCATGTTCCACCCTTAATTACTAATAAGCTTTCTCTCCTTGTTAATTGCAGAGTCAAATTGACTGGCACGTCTCGGGAGGAGTGTGTAGGATCAACCACCCTTGCGCTGAAGCTAGGCGGATCTCTAGCTCTATCGAGCGGACCCTTTTGGCTTGCTCATGTGTCCTCGGCACGGGGCGAAATTCCGTGTCGACACTTCACCATTGTCGCAGAACCGACCAATTTATAAGAATACAAGTATAATGGCAATCCGCAAGCGGTCGCACTGTCATACTTGAACCCATATAAATCCGGTAGTCCGTCGAGTACCACGACGGGTCTCGATAAACGATTTACAACAACCAAGATCGTACAGGATTCAACATACATGCCACATATTACATAAAGTTCACAGATACGTTTCATCATCAGAGTACGAATAAAAGTTATTACAAAACAAGTTTGATAAACAAAGCGGAAGCAAATAAGTTTGAGATAAAGTTTTCCAACATAGTTTACTACAGTGCCAGACCAGATCACGGTCCACAAAAGCAAGGATAGGAATTACTAAGGAAGCCTGCCCAAGGCTTACTCCTCATCCACAGCGGGATAGAAGCAACTCTTGCAATAACCATGATACACAGTGCCATCTGCAACAATGGGAAAATAAACCCTGAGTACGAGAAGGTACTCAGCTAGACTTACCCGTCATGAACCAGAAATAAAATGACTCCAAGGATTATGCAAGGCTGTATAAGTGGATGTAACTTGACAACATTTTTGCGAAAAAGGCAATTAACCGTTGTACAGTTGTGATTCTTTTATCAAGTTAATTATAACTATCCATTTCTAAGTTAGCAACTATCCTATGCCAAACATGTGGTATATTTTTGAATCATACAATAGTAACCATAGCAAGTATTGTAATTCCATATTCATTTGAACCATCATGTTTCATAACACAGTTACTACGATGTTGGAGCTAGCCAAGTTTCTCACTATCCGGGAGAGACGGCGATTCGAATCGATTTCAACCAGCTGGGAATTTATTCCTAACACAAACCCAGATCTATCAGCCACGATAGTCTTAGGTCACCTTTGGTACAACTCCGGTACACATTTCGCGGGTTCGTACTGCGCCGCACAATCTGGAACACCAGATGCCAGGATGCTCAGGCCAAGCCTGCCCTTGGGCTCAGTCTGATCGTTCCCCGGAAGGAGCGCACAACAGAACGATTCCCGGCCTGAGTTGAATTACTCGGCTTCGCGGTCGGAACGAGTTATCCGGCCAGCTAAGTGAGAGGCATGCGTTCAATCTTGTCAGAAGTTCCAACAACGGTACGGTCCTTGATCGACACAGACGGGGATAAGTCCACACCCAAGACCTCCATGCCTTGTTGTTTCCCTATCGACCTCCCGTCCGGTCTCAATTTACTTTTACCACATGGTTCTGTTCCACGATAGCAGATATAGCCAACCGTGCTCCGGTATCCACCTATATCTCGCAGGTGACAGGACATCACCCGACTTCTACCGGTCTAAGCATGGCTAAGCATAAATTCGATCCTGGACCTATACCGGTTAAAGGGTTAATATCTGGACAAGGAATGTACATGCATCAAGTGGTTTCATTCAACTCTTATAACCTAATGCATCAATCATAAATACGTAAGTAAACATTTGTAAATTACTGGGGAGACTTATAATGCTCCGGGGCTTGCCTCGCAGAAAGGAAGTAGGACGGTGGTCAGGGCACTCCGGAAGCTCTTCAGGGTTCTGCTCCACGCCTTCGGGAGCGGGGACTTGCGGATTCTCCTGCGGGTTCCCTTCCTCGGCTTCTTCGAATTCTAGCAACGTGATCTCTTCCTCCGATCCTAGATGCATGAGTATGGTATGAGTATTACGAATGCATATATGTTAACAAGTGCATCGCGTTGTTTGAGTAGGTGCATATCTCTTCTCGCTTACTACTTAACTACTCCTACAATGCATCGACTATACTATAAGCAGTATCTACTTGTTTCACTCATAACTGAAGTTCTACAATTCCAAATCTAGTGATCTTGAACTTTCTGGAAAGCTTATCAAATTCCTTACAACTTTGTTATTAACCATTTTTACAGTCCACATCAGTTTCAACATGCAACTCATCATATCCTAGAATCAGTCCGGCAATGACTTAACATGCAATATAAAGTAATAACACCTCTACTTCATGTAATTATTCACAATTTGACAACCTAGAACCTACCATCAGTTTAAGCATACCAAACATAGTTAAGATAATATAATGGCAAAGCCCAAACTATTTATTAAATTGCCCTTATTATTTTATTTAGATATCTAGGTTAAATAATAAATATATATCAGATGTGCTTAATAAATTCTCAGAAATTTACAGAGCCTTAATAATGCTATCAAAGGACTACTATAAAAATTTCATGTCATTTTGCTAAGTAGAACATCCTATACAAAAATGATAAGGAAGCAAAGCTTGAAATAGCATAAATGGAAAATCCTATTGAAAAGTGTCAAGCAACAGATTTCTTATTTTTCTTAACATCCATATGGTACTAGTATCACCTCCAATAAATCTCATGAATTTTGGACTTATAATTAATTTATAAAAATTCATGCAAGGATTAACTATTTATAAAAGAAAAATCTACAACTATAGATCTACACATGCACTGGTCCTCAAATTTTTATCCAAGCTCATGTATAACAAGAATAGCCTACCACAAAAATTTCATAATTTTTGGAGCACAGGAACTCTATATATAAAATAAACAAATCTGAATGCATTCAAAAGCACATTTGAAATCCCTATTTAAATCTCCAGAAATTTCTACTGTTGAACTCAAGAACATATTTTTCTTAAATACTACACTTCCTCAGCAACACAATCATATTTATTTCAACATTTTTGGAGTTAGCAAACTGTAGATACAAAAATAACAAAACAAATCAAAAACTGGAATCAAAATGAGCCATCCTTCACTACTGCAGTCGCTGACCGGTGGGACCCGGTGGTCAGGGGACCCCACATGTCATCGACCCGAAGCAGAGCAGCGGCGCTGCGCGGTGCTGGCGCGGCCAGAGCTCGCCGACGGCGAACTCGCCGGCGGTGACATCATAACACGATGACCTACTCGACTTAGCGGAGCGATTGAGCTACTTGGGTGGCCTTCTCATCGGAGCTAGCGGCTACGGCGGCGGCCATGGCGGGGTGGAGGTGCGGGTCGACGGTGAAACGCCGGTGAAGGCTACGGGGGTTCAAATCAACGCGTGGACAAGCATCTATGAACGCTGGAGGACCTAGTGCGCTAGCTAACGGAGCTGGAGGAGGACTGTAGCGGCGTGGCCACGACGACGGGGCTCACGGCGGAACTCCGGCGAGCCTGTGCACGCGGTGGAGGCTTACCAAGCGCGAATGGCGGGCACGGGAAGAAGCTACGGGGTGCGGGGAAGACGGTGGAGCTATCACGGTGGTGCGGGAGTGGCCGGGCGTGAGCTGCGCGGGGCTATGGCGACGGCGGAGCTGAGGGCGCTCGGCTGCTGCTGCGGCGAAGAAAGGAGGCCGAGGCAAAGCTGAAATGGAGCGCGAGGGAGTGCGGGCGGGCGTTGGCGTGAAGAAGGCACGCCCGGGCGCGGCGTGGCCTGCGCGGTCAGGGCGCTGGCGACGCGCGGCCGCCGCCGGGGACACGCGGCGCACAAGGCCTGAAACCGGTCGGCCATGATCAAACGCGATTCAGTTTCGTCAGTCGCGCGCTGGCCGAGCCTGACAGTGCGTTTTCTCGTTGATTTACCGGCTAAACGGTGGCTCCTTCGTGCAAATGCCCAACATGAGTTTTGTAGCCCAAGGTACCAGCTACAAATGTTGTTCAATCACCTCGTGCTAATTCGCAACATAGACGGAGTAAAATCATGCTCAAAGTCGGCTTGTCAGGCTGACAGTCGAGCAAACACTTAGAAAATTTGTTAAGTGTTGAAATCAGGATTTTGATGATTCTTGTGATCCAATTTCAAACATGTTAGGAGCTGAATCATTCAAAGGCCCAAAAATCAAAGTTGTTCCTTATGTCAAACACTACAACTTTGCTTTAGTGAACTCCTCCATGCAAGGTTCCTAACACCTAATTCAACTTTAGTCAAACATGTCACATTAAAATCATGATGCACATTCAAACCATGGCCAAATGACTAAACTAGCCCTAGCACTAAATACCAAAGTTGTTCATGATGATACTCTAAGCATGTTAAAACAATTTGCAAGATCATTTAAGCATTTCATGTAGTAGTCACTCATATAGCTATTCAGGTCGACACATGAAATAACACTTAAATGCTTTGATCAAGAAATGTGGCCTTCATGAACAAGGTTCCTTTTGTTAACCTAAGTGTAGCTAAGGTGTTGTAGTGACCAACATTACACACTAGCATTTGTTTGCACATGATCATATGCATATGTTACAAGGAACATGAAATAACAAGCAATGTTTCATATGTTTCGATCAGATGTTTCAATTGTAAAAGATGATTGATGAATGCTTGATGCTCATGCTCATGTTATGCAAGTCAAGTTATGCAAGGCTAACACCCGAGGTGTTACAACCATGGATTCGGTGTTCCAATCCAACCGTTCCTCTATGGGTTGATTGACTATTACGGGATTAGTCTTTGCACCTGGGCCCAAATTCCATCCTTCAAGTTTATGTCTTTATTCATTTCTATGAAGCCTATCTTGACATTCTCCCATATTTTGATCTCTTCCGCCACTTTTTCTATTTGAAAACTCGAGGGGGATCTAGATCTAGAGTCGTAGGTAGCACGTACTTGCAGCTTCAGGATGGAATGGTTGGCCAATACATCGCTACACCATTGAACACAAATGTGAAGTATTGGGCGCAGTGATGGTTCTACATGCCATAGGGGAACACTATGTGGCAAGCGACATTGATCAGATTCTCGTGAGCAACGCCAAGTGGTCGGATAGATTCGGTGTCAATGGAATGCAGTAGGTGATAGATCTCTTGGCACTGATAGACTGAAGTAGGGTGGATGGGGTCATAGTAGCGATGAATTTCACTTTTTGGCGATGCTAGCCCAGGATGGAGAGGGCACATCCTGGATATGAACTCTGGGGTGATACTGATGGGACCCAAGAGGTGCCCGAGCTGATTGACTAGGATGAAGTCAAGCGGTAGATTAGGGTGTTGTTTAACCTCACTGGGCACCGTAAGATTGATGACCAGTAGAGGGCCTTCAGCGTAGGGAACCTCCCACCATGGGTAAGAGTCTTCTTTCTAGTTTCGCTTGATTTCTCTTTTTTGTGTTGCAATATAGTCATTCATGCTCCTAAAGATTTGTAGGTAGGACCAAGCAGTGTACTTCTCGGCGGTGCCGTCGGTTGACTGGTCGAGGGGTGTTGATGCCTGGCCGAGCAGTCCCCAGCATCGAGCTAGCTCAGAAGCTAGTGGAGACAGCTCGGATGATCATAACTATGAAGGCAGAGGCGAGCGAACATCGCATGTCCATGAGAAACTCTAGGGGAAGCAGCCCACTAGCAAGGAGCCATCCCAAAAGAGAAGGAAAACAACAAATGTATGTGTCGTCCCATCGAGAAGAGCGACCGGTGAGCATCGGTGCTCCCACTTAGCACTAGAGGCAGCAAATGTATGCGTCGAGCTCATCGAACGATGGTGAGGCAGCAGCTCCTCGTTCCTCGAGGGCCATGATGCCTTCGCCATTTGTGCTGGCAGGTGCGAAAACACATGAAAGGCCTACAAGCTACTGATGATGATGGCGGGAAGCATGTCGTGGAGCCGGAAACTCCCCATGTCTGGAGGTAACAATGAGGAGCAGACCTAGTTGGCCCCACCAAGCAGCTAGTGGCTACAGAACCGACCGCCCCTACCATGGAGGAGCCATCAGTCACTGGCCCAACCTCGCCTAGAGGTGGGGCACATGACGAGGGGGATCTAGGCGATAAGGGGTTGTGGGACATAGGGCTTCCACCAGTTGATCCTATCAAAGCAGGAGTAGAGGCCACAGGGGATGCATCGAGCACTGCAGTGCAAGAGCCGTCCATGGCTGTTAAGCAGACAACGGTGCCAGCGGCATCAATAGAGGAGGCAAGGGCCAGACAACCCGTTCGAGCACAGTGGCAATTGAGGAGAGCACCTCTAGAGGCGGCTGCTGTAGTTATTGAGGAAATTGTGCGAGAGCCCTCTCCGCCTCCCCAGCTCCTCCGCGCGGTTATCTAGCACGGTGAGGAATTTGAAATGGTAGAGAAGGGGGAGGCGAGCACGGAGATGAAGAGATTGAGGACCGACCTAGTGGCGATGATCAGTCGTACTGAGGTAGGCTCAAGAAGTTCTTTCTATTGTGTCCCTTGATTATCATGATCTTTTTGACTCCTTGTTTGCTGAGAACATTATCAAAGTATCTGAGTAGCGCTGGCGGTAGCTAGAAGAGATGGCCCTAGTGCTGGAGGAGAATAAGAGTCTGTAGGAGTCAGTGGATGACCTCCAAGCGCGCATACCCTAAGAACGCCAACAACATAGAAGATATGGAGGTGAAAGTCATGGCATTGGAGACGGAGCACCGGCAAATGGAGGCGGAGAACTAGGCACTGGCCGAGCAGCTTACCCGCAGTGCCGACCAGCAAAAAGGTAAGATTTTATTTTTGTCTTGTTAATGTGAGTGCTGGAAATGGAGCTTGGCATTTCCCGAGAGGCTATCGCATAGCTAATAGCGACGAAGGATGAAGCAGATGGAAAGGCAAAGGACACTAAAGATCTTTGATGTGAGTGCTCGGCACTTCATTTTTAACTACGTAGTGTCGAAGCCAAGCTTAGCATGCAGTTGCTTGTTGTTTTTTCTAGAGTATCGGCACCAGACGCACACACAGTTCAAGGTCTTTAGAGACTAGGTGAAGGCATGGGATGAAGAGATCATAGTATGAAAGCAGGGATCAAACCCGTGCATGATTGCATCAGCTTTGAACCACCCGAAGGGAGGGAGGTGCTGCATGGAGACCCGCCACCTCGGTCAGTGCTACACTAGTGCCATACAGCATGGTCGGACCTCAAGGAGTTTGCGTGCAGCGCCACCCACGGAGTTGTCGTCCATGCGCTTGCCCTGCTGCGATCACATTACCCCGCGATGGATCTACAGCGCGTGGTGACCGGATATGCCTGAGGAATAGATGCGTCAAAGATCACCAAGCTAGAGGACAAAGCAGAGAAGCTAGCAAAGAGGTTGGCTAGAGACGTCGATCTATTCGGCGAGGGAGGAAACGGTGCTCCGTAGATTAGGAAGAGTTCATGATGAACCGTTCTGTAGAGGTGCTTAGCAACTTTTGTTGAATGCTTGTTGTTATGATATGTCTATGTTTATATGTGATATAAACCATCCGAGCAGTAGTGTATAGCTGAGTCCCCAACCCTAGCTAGCCTATTAATCGTAACTCAGGGCACAGTGGCCGCGTGCGTGTGGGAAGAAATAGGGTGTCGCTAGTGAACCGCTGCCGACCACCCATGACACAGAGGGCGGATGCTCATGCATGTGCAGGGAGAAGTCAGAGATAGGGTCATCACTAGAGGCGTCCGAGCATCAACATGTTTCAAGGGTAGAAACATCTAAGAAGATCGATGTGCCAATAGTTTGGGACATCTCTTTCATCCATGTCGCATAGTCTATAGGAACCTGGTCGGGTGATCGCCTTAACAATGAAGGGGCCTTCCCAAGGTGAAGAGGGCTTGTGCATCCTGTAACAAACCAGGTTTTTGGTAAAGCCCAAAAATATGAACTTTTTAAAAAAATTCCTGCAACGTGTGAAACATGTAATTGCTAGGTCAAACACGAGTCCAACTCGCTAACAAGACGTTGCATACATGTAGATAGTTTGTAGGTGATTGCCGGAGTTTTCGAGTTGTCCTATGTTTGAGCCTCATCTTTGTTGGAGAGCACAACCATAGCAACCTCCTTGAGATCCTCACGGGATTATTTCGAGTCTTCTGTGAATCCCTCTCTACAATCTCGAACTCCACTAGAACCCGGACTTGCCATTTATATTTGTGCCAACCATTCAAACTTAAATTAGAGAATCTATTTCCTTCTCTCTCTTCTCTCCCCTCATGCCTTGGCCAGGCCCAGCACCCCCCTCTCTTCCCCTTCTTACTGCACTAGCCCAGCAGGCTGCAGGAGCCCAACCGAGCACCCCTCCCCTTGGCCCAACCGGCGCCAGCAGACCTAGCCAGCCCACCCCGCCAGTGCCTTGGCCCAACCGGCGCAGCAGCCCATGGCCTGCTTGGCCCAGCCTAGCCAGCAGCCACAGCCGGCGCCCCACTCCAACCCTAGGGCGCGCCCACCACGACCCTGCTCCCACGCCACCGCCACTCGTCCGCTGCAAACTTGCGTGCGCGCAACGCCAAGCTCCGCACCTCCGCTCGATACGCACCACATGGGCAGGGAGCGTGGACCCCGAAGATCGCCGCCGTCCGTGACCCCTGGCTGCCCTAGCCCGTGAGCATAAGAAGCCTGAGCCACCACCATCCCCTTCTTCCTTCCCCAGCAGCCGACACCCTCTCCCTTCCCCAGCCACCACAAGCCTCTCCACTCCTCTGCCTCCTTCCCGGTTCAAAGAGAGCCATAGCCATGGCACCCGGAGGCCAAGGCGATGCCGGCTACGGCACCTCCATGGCACCCCTACAGCACCGCCTCCGCGACCGTGCTGTTGGCATCCCCACGGCATCCGTCTTGCCAGAGCCGTGTCTTCGCCGTCGGAGCAAGGAGGAGATCGCCGAGGGAGCTACTACCGCCGGATTACGTCCTCACACCGTACGACTACTTCGCCTACACCGCAGCCTCACCGTCATGCTACACTACGCCGGGCCCGGCATCACCTGCTACACAGGGTGAGTCACCACCGCGCCACCAGTGGCCTCGCCACCGCGAGCCCCTCCTCTGCGCCAAGCAGCAACCCCGCGATGTCCACACAGCGGCACCACCTCGTCAACATCCACCTTGAGCCACTGCTCTGTGCCTCATCCTCGGCCATGGCCATGCCAAGCCCCGACCCTGTCTCAGCCACGACGAGCCTCTCCACGCTGATGCCGTCCACGACGTCATGCTCTGCTCTGAGCTGCACCGGCGCTAGCAGCCCACCTCTACGACCGCGAGCCCCCTGGACATGCGCACACACACACCTATGCACACGGCCAAGGCCTTGCCTTGTCGGGCCGATGGCGCCCAGGAATGCAGCCGCCACCATGTCCTACCCACACACGATCGCCGTGGCCGGAGCCACCCACGGCGTCGTCCCATTTAGGCCGATGACCCCTCCATGTGTCCGGCCTTCGTGCTGTGGATTTTCTGTAGGGACCTCGTCAGCTCACCGCCGGTGGGGAACTCCGTCGGGAAACAGAGGAGCAGAGGAATGGCGGCCACGCCCTGAGCCTGTCCACCGTGAGCCAGGAGGGGAAAAGGAGGGCGGACACAGTCCACCATGGACCCGGTGTGCGGCCCATGGACCCGACCCACACCACCCAAACCATCATGAGCCGTTCCCACGTGCACAACCCACATCGGAGCCTGATAGGAGCCCAGACCAAGCCACGTGGATGTCCTCCCCGCGTGACACGTGTCTGGGCCGGCCCAGCCCAAAATCCATCCCTGTCTAGGCCCGCTAAGGCCTAGGCGAGACCCAAACCGGTTGACCGTTGACCAGTCAATGTTGACCATTGACCTGGACCCACATGTCAGCGACACGGAGCCGCTGGACCCACTTGTCAGTAGGTGACATCATGCTGACATCATAATGACATCATGCGGGTTCCACCTATCAGTGGCCCAAGATCCCTAGCCCCACCTGTCGGACTGATGACGTCATGCTAACATCATGATGACATCAGCAAAACCCCACCTGTCAGCCACTATTATAGCTGGACCAATCCTGCGCTGCCATGTGTCAAGCCCTGGATTATCCATCCTTTTTCTTTTTCAAGAAAAGGGATTTAACCTTTGGAAAGTCATAGAAAATCAATACGACCTCAGAAAAATGTGAAACCAGTTCCCACATTTTTCTAAAATTGAGCCCTATGATGTGGACCAACCCTTAAGTACTTTTGACCCCTCAAAATTGAAGAGCCCACTCTTTGCTTGCGCTCACACCATTCGCACAAGACATGTACGATGCCCTGGAATGCCACCATACGGTTCCAAGCACCCCTCGGCCATGATTTATGACCAAGCCACTGACTTGACGCCCTTAGCCATGCCACGGCGAAGAGTTACCATGACCTCATCGTGAGCCCCGAAGCCGTAATTGGACCACGTGGCATTGATCGCCGCATCATGGACTGCAGGTTTCCTTTCTTTGGTTGCCCTGACGGTTCCGTGGAACCCTGTGTCCATGTTTCACCACTGTTCCAGCTACCCTGAGTCATGAGAACATGCAGTCAAGATCTACCGGGACCCACACTAAAGGCCTGTTGAGGTAGTCACATTGCACAACTCACAGACAAAGCCCTGGTATACACCGCATGACCTAGCACCGTTGCCGAGACCACCGTTGCCAAGACCACCGTTGCCGAGACCACCGTTGCCGAGACCACCATTGCCGAGACCACATGGCCTCGCTTGTCGAGACCACCATGACTCCACCTACTACAAGCCGTAACCTCTGGACCATGAACCCTAGTCATATGTCTTATCGAGACCATGGAAAGCCCCATCTCGCATCTTTCTGTATACGCATATCTACCTTGTCGGGCCCTATTCTTACAACCTATCTATCCATGACTGTCTTACAGGATCTATCCATCACCCAGCTATGGAATGTGCTACTCCGCAGTCATGTCGAGTTGCTACGTCTTTCGGTCGTGATTGGTTCTTATCGTTGGTTGTTGGTGTTGTTGCCTGTGTGCTGAGCCTTCGAGCCGGCTGAGGGATCGTACCTCGTCCGGACGTTATGATCACGGGATCCATCTCGCCATGACCATGATGCCGAGTGTAACTCGACCCATTGCTTTTTAGTTGACTTCATAGTACCACAAGTGTTAGCTCCTGCCTTTGGCCCTAGAACATGGTCGTGATGGATTCGATGTCGATACTAACATCGATGCGGATATCACTTGCATGCCTTGAGCCCTCCATGACCAAGTCCTATGGGAGATGACCTAGAAATAACAATCGTAGAACGATGGGTGCCAACTCATTGGTATAGCTTGTGGCCGCGAGTTCGCCCCGCCATGACCATGGAGCTACGCCACTCTTTTACTTTTACTTGCCTCTTCATGCTCAAACCCCCGTATGCATGTACCTTGTATGACCATCGCATTTCCTTGATTCCTACGGTGACAACCGCACCGCTATGAATTAGAGAGATGTCTTAGTGCCAGTGCACCTAAGTCGGGTACCCTATGAGTGGTTTGCGCACTTGTACTCTTTAGTGAGTCGCTCCTTCCAATGCCCTATCTTCTGTCATGGCGTGTGTGCTGGAAGGAGCAGACCTCCGTTCCTTGCTGTTATTGCCCTATTAGCCGCTCTGTTCGATCCCACCTTGTCCATGGTGATTGGATCAAAGACCGGACTATCTCTTTTTAGCTAGCGAAGCTATAGTCTATGTCGTACCTCGGACCCATGCGTGTTGACCCGATCGGCCATCTAAAACCATCCTTCCTGAAGATGTGTCTGAGAACATGACATGGATGTGCCTAGCTAACCCCGCTTCTTTTGTTTTGCTGAGCAACTCTCTTCTCGGCTCCCGATGTTATTATGTCGTGAGGATCGAGAGAACCCGTTGCTGTCCAATCTCTTTGCGCTACCGCTTTCTACCATAGCGGGTGAGCCAAAGTACATTGGAGCCAAGTCATAATAGTGTTATCATTCTTGTTTGCTACTCGTGTCCAATTGTGACTTGCGGGGTAAGGCTATAAGAGCCGAACCCGTCGTTCTTCTTTCTTGGGGCCTGACTTCCAATCCCCGTCAAGTCAATGACACTGGATCGAAAGATCGTGAGCTGTGGTGTTTGCTCTGGATAAGCTCTGGCTTAAACCGTTTATCATAAAGCCATACCGGCTTGGCCATGACTTAAGCTTGTGCTTAGCAAACCACCACTTGTGATTCTTTGGCCTAGGGAAATTGGACAACCGCCGAGAGGGCTAAGCCGTGTATCTCGTATTGCCTCACTGGTGTTATTAGATTTTCCTGCGTCATGTCATCTTTTCGAGTGTTGAGTGCTCTCTTGCCTTGCGTGTCACTTCGCGAAGTAGCTGACGATCGGACCAAGAGAACAAGGACGACGACAAGGACTGTGGAATGGAGTCAACGTAGGAGGAGGCGACCCCGCTAATGGAACACCAATGAATGGAGGATTGTACCACTACTACCTCTACATCGCAGGTGTCATGGCAGCACCCTCTTTTAGAGAATCCTATTAGACATTGCATAATATCTAGAACTACTAGCGCTTTATATTTAATCATTTGCTAGTATATTGATGCATGCTACTACCTGAGCCATTATCACCCTGATGCAACCCACTCTACCACGTCACCCTGCCTTGCGCATTCGCTCACTTATATATGCTTACTTGCCTGTTTGCTTGCATATTACATCACTATACTTATTATTAACTCCACTTCGCATTATGTCAGGGATGTGATGCTGGTGGTGAACCCCTAGGAATGGTTTGGCTATGGGAGCCGGACTTGGTGGTGTGTGAGCGTGCTACGTGTCTTGGGTGTGTGGAGAGTGAGGGTTGTGTCGACCGAGCTAGAATAACGACGAGCCTAGGGCGAGTCTTGCCATGTGGTGCAACCTAGGCACTTGGATATGGAATACTTGTGGCGGGTAAAAAAATGGTAATTGGAGGTGTCCTTGGGTGTGAACCTCGGAGAGGTGGAGCCCGGGGTAGAGGTGCTGTGGTGGCACGTAAAATGGAAACCCTGATGAAGACATTCTGGCTTGGTCAATTCCTAAGGACTTACTAGTACTCAGACTCACCGGGAATCCTTTACATCCCACTCGCCCTATATGGTGTGGGACGGTCGGACTACTTGGTAGAACAATGCCACTACTGCTAGGCGAATATGTGCAAGGAGGTACAGGGCGTGCGGTTTCCCCCACACCCTTCCGAGACTTTAGGAGGCCTTATGGACCGGCTCTTGACATCCAGTGGGCCCTGGCTCTGTCTACGACTCATAGTATCATCCATCCTAGACTAGACTTGGGATGTTCTAGGGCTGAGAGGTAGGGTGGCATCGTTCTAGGCTAGCAAGCGACTGGAATTCTGCCTAGGATATACATGGCTCCAAAGATGGCTAATCTTGTGGTATGTAAAACCTCTACAGACTGTATGGTTGATCGATCGATACATATGCCGACTTGTCGGCTATGGACCTTTCCTAGGGTTTTGCTAAAACTAGATAGGAGATGAGTCCTTCTTTCCTCCCTCCAGGGTTTGGGGTATTTTCCGGTCGCGAGCCTTGGGGGCTGCGGGCCGTTGAGACAAGTGCTGAGAGGGAGTCGGCCTGTCGACCTGAGTGCGTGAGATGAGATGTGGTGATGGTGGTGTGGTTATGGTTGGGATGGGTTGGTGGATGGATATGGATGGATGTGGATGTGTGTGGCTGGGAATGTGTTAAAACTAGATATTATTATTACATTACTTCTGTTACTTACTTCTCATGCGCTAAGGATGCAAACCACAGCCAAAAGTTAGGATCGCCAGATCCTATTGTTTTATCTTTTCCACTAAAGCTCATCGGTGCTGACCATGGCCTGCACACAGCTGGTGGTGTGCAAATTTTCCTGCTTCTTAGAGATGTTGACTTTAGAAGGATTATGAGGTCTCGTGCCTACGCTCAAGTTTGGTTCGGAGATGGAATCTACGCTGCACTACGCCAACTCTGATGATGCCCATGAAGGAGGAGCCTTCACTCGATAGTCTTTCGCTAGATTAACTCTATGTTCCCCAGTGATGTATTATCTTGTATTCTTGTAATCTTACGATGTATGACTGTGACATCGACTGAAATATGATAATATGATGGAATCAATTCTTGGTTTATCATATTATAATTCATTCTGTGGATTTTCCCTTCATGGAAAATTGAGGATGTTTCACATCCCATCTGTCTTTTGTTTCCTATGGAGTACTAAGTCTCTGACCACAAAGAATAGATCATTGACATTGTGGTTGTAGTATCTTCGTAAGCCGTCGAGGTATTTTACCATCTGAACATAGGTGACCAGACGTTCCTCTTCTAAGCTATCTACTTTAATGAGCCGTGCTTGATCAGAGTTCTCGTTGTAATTCTCCACCCTAGGTGCTCGGATTGCGACATCGGTAGGCAATACGGCCTCGGAGCCAAAAACCATGAAGTATGGGGAGAGACCGGTATTACGACTACGCTACATCCTTAGTCCCTAGACCACAGCTAGTAGTTCCTTGAGCCATTGGCCCAGGTTTTTCTCTTCCTTCTCGTAGAGTCATTTCTTCAATGCGTCTAGGATCATACCATTGGTGCGCTCGACCTGGACGTTGGCCTTTGGTGTGCCACAGAGACATACTTGACTGAAATACATCTTTCGACGTAAAAATCCCAGAAGTTGCTACCAGTGAACATGGACCCCAGGTCGGTGATGATACAGTTCGGCAACCGAACCGGTGAATGATGTCATCTAGCAGCTCGACTGCTTTCTTGGCTGTAGCCTGGACCAGGGGTTTGTATTCGATCCACTTGGAGAATTTGTCAATGTAGACATAGACCCAGCGGAAACCTCCTAGCGTGGGCTTGAACGGTCCAATCATATCCAGTCCCCTACATGCAAAGGGCCACGATGCAGGAATCATTTGCAAGTCCTGAGCTAGGACATAGATTTGTTTAGCAAAAAACTAGCAGTTCTAAAATCGATGGATGAGTGCTTCGGCATCACTTATGGCTGAGGGCCAATAGAAACTAGCTCGAAAAGCCTTTTTGACCTAGTGTTCTAGAGGTTGCATGGTTGCATGAGGTGCCAGTGTGGATCTCCTTGAGTATCTTCTTCACCTTCTTCCATGGAGACGCACTTCTAGAGCAGGTCCCCTTTGGTATTTTTATGGTACAACTTCCCTTCAACTAGGACATAATGCTTACTAGCGGCGAGTAAGGTGTTCTCTCTCTGTGTTGTCAGTCGAGACATCTGTAGTGGTGAGGTATTTGATGACATGTTCCCTCCAATCACTATTTGGCTGAAGGGATCCGTTGCGACTATTTGCTCGGTAGGTTGTTTTTCTTCAATGGCTTCTCGTTCCTGCTTGATGGAGGTCCTGGACAAAAACTCTAGCTAGAATGTCTGCCCGGGTTGATCCTATCTTTGATAGCTCATCAGCTGCTTGATTATTGGCCTAGACCATGTGGTGGTATTCTATGCCATAGAATTTGTCTTCTAACTTTCTTATCGCAGCGTAGTAAGTGTCCATCTTATCATTGGTGCAATTCCAAGCCTTGTTGAGCTGGTTGATTATGAGTGCGGAGTCGCCATACACCTGGAGGCATTTAATGCCAATCTTGATAGCTATACGGAGACCATGAAGTGGCACCTCATATTTAGCAGTATTATTGGATGCTCGGAAGTGTTGGCGGAGGACATAGCGAAGCTTATCCCTTGATGGCGAGATGAAATATACGCCTGCCCTAACACTGTCGAGGTTGAGAGACCCGTTGAAGTACATGGTTCCGTGCTCGGGGTGGTCGACCAGGACAGGAGTCTACATATCCGTCCACTCGACGATGAAATCAGCGAGCGCCTACAACTTGATCGTGTGGCGAGGCCTGAAGTCGATGGTATATGTGCCGAGCTCGACCGCCCATTTAATGATGTGGCCACTGGCTTCCTTGTTGCGGAGAAAGTCACTGAGCAGATACTTAGTGACTACCGCTAATGTGTAGGCATCAAAGTATTGGCAGAGCTTCTGGGATGTAATCAGAATGGTGTACAACAGCTTTTGGACCTATGGGTAGCGAGTCTTAGACTCATTTAGGACCTCGATGATGAAGTAGACTAGGCGCTAGGACTTTGTATGAATGTTCGGCCTCTTCTCATTCAACAACGATGGCGGTGCTAACCACTCGGTTGGTCGCTGCGATGTAGATTAGCAAGGTTTCATCCTTTTGAGGGGCGATCAAGATCAGGAGGTGTAGTGAGGAACCGCTTGAGATCGACGGATGCCCTATCATCATCTTCCAACTAAACAAATTTATCTTGAGCCTTGAGTAGCTTGAAGAAAGGGAGCCCCTTTTCGCCTAGACAAGATATGAAATAACTTAAAGCCACCATGCACCCTGTTAGCTTCTGGACATCCTTGATGTAGGTCAGTGGCTTCATGTTGGTCACCTGCCATTATCTTCTCTAGGTTGGCTTCGATGCCATGGCGATTGACGATATTGCCTAGCAGGATAATAGATGGAACACCAAAAATGCACTTCGTAGGATTCAGCTTCCGTCAGTATACTTTTAGGGCTTTGAAAACTTTGATGAGGGTGTTAGCTATCCTAGACTTGACCACCATGTCATTGACATAAGCCTCAACGTTCTTCCTGATCTGGTCCTTGAGGCAATGTTGGATGGCTCTTTGATAGGCCGCACCTGCGTTCTTGAGCCTGAAGGACATCGTCGTGTAGCAGTAGGCACCAAAGGGCATGATGAACAACGTCTTAAGCTGGTCTTCTTCCTTTAACACGATCTGGTGATAACCAGAGTAGCAATCTAGAAAGCACAGAAGCTCGCAGCCGGCCATGGTGTCTATGACCTCATCAATGCGAGGTAGGCCAAAGGGGTCTTTAGGGCAATGTTTGTTGAGATTAGTGTAATCAACACACATTCTCCATTCTTTATTCTTTTTTCTTTCAAGAACTGGGTTGGCTAACCACTCCGGATGATACACATCTTTAATAAAGCCGGTAGCTAAGAGTCAGGTTATCTCTACACTAATGGCCTCCTTTTTGTCCTGCATGAATTGTCGAAGCTTTTGCTTGATTGGCTTGGCGGTCGCTGAGACGTTTAAGGAGTGCTCAATCAGCTCCTGAGGAACGATAGGCATGTCCGCAGGTTTCATGCGAACACGTCGACATGCTCCCTTAAGAAGCTGACGAGCACATCTTCCTATTTGGGATCAAGGTCGTCCTTGATCCGAGCAGTCTTAGACTGGTCATCGGGCATGAGGACCACTTTCTTGACCTCCTTGGACGTGGTCGATGCTCGGGTGGCCTCCATGGTTGGGATCTCCAGGTCCTCCAGAGGGATCAACTACGAAGTCATGATGCAGTCCTGCATGCGGATGGAGATGTCAGTTGCCTCAGCGAGCACAAAGCTTTCCTTCTCATAGTTGTAGGCGACGTCGAGCTTGGCACGTAGGGAGAGGACCCCTGCTCTAACGGCATCTTCAGCACTAGGTACGTATAGTGTGGCATAGCCATGAACTTGGCAAGAGCTGGTCGGCCAAGGATGGCATGGTACGCCGTGTTAAAATTGGTGACGAGGAAGTTGACGTAATCAATGCAAAAATGTTTGGCAGTGCCAAACTAAACCGGCAATGTAATTTGTCCCAAGGGTAGGGATGCCTTCGTAGGAATGATTCCCCAAAAAGGAGAGTCCATCGAGGTAAGGTCTTCCATTTTGAGCCCTAGCTCCTTGAGATATCCAGCGAAGAGGATGTTGAGGGCACTCCCTCTATCGATGAGAACCTTCTGGAAGTGCATGTCATTGATTATGGAATCAAGGACGAGTGGGAAATGCCCTGGGTATGGGATGTCCGACCACTGGTTGGCCATAGGGCTCCGACCAGTCGGGATACTAGAGATCAGCGATGGGGCCATCATATGTAGCGACTGACATGACACGTTGGGCTACAAGCTTCTACTCCCGCTTGTCTTCAAAGACAGCATTCCACCAAACATGGTGGCAACGGTCTTGGTGGGATCCTGGTAGGTGGGGCCTTTGTTCTAGCCTTGTTCTTTGTTCTTACTGTCTTTGGTCTCATCATCATCATGCTGTGGCTTCTTGGATGACTCACCTCCGAGCGCAGTCTTCAAGCCTCTACACTCCTGCATGATGTGCTTGGCATCCTTGTGGATAGGGCATGGGCCGTCCAGCAGCTTGTTGAAGTCAGCGTCGTAGGTGTGCTTGGCATGGATGTTGATGTTGTTGATCGAGTTATCAGGCTAGGAACGGTGGCCTTGTCTACCTCTGGAGGTCTCCGGGCGGTCGTCACGTTGGGGCTCGTGGTCATCTTGGTGGCGGTCACGGTCATCTTGGTGGTCTTGATTATCACATCAGCAGTCACGGTCATAGTAGCGCATGTCTTCACGACGGTCATCAGCACAGCGTTGGTGGTGAGCGGAGTGGGCAGCTCGTTCAGCTTCTTCGGCATTGGTGTATCCGTTTGTAGTTTGTATTAGTTCGCCGATGGTTGTGGGCCTCTTGCGGTATAGCTTGCCACGGAGCTGCTCATTCTAAAGGCCTTTGGTGAAGGCGACGATGGCCTTGGCATCGGTAATGTTGGGAATGAAGTTTCTTGTCTCCAAGAAGCGCCTGATGAAGTCGCTTAGAGACTCCCTAGAGGACTGATGAAGCTTCTCTAGGTCATACTTGGTGCTAGGCTGCTCGTAGGTAGCCATGTAATTATCAGTGAAGACTTTCTTGAGGTTGTTCCAAGACCAGAAGGAGTTCTCCCGTAGGCTAAGGAGCCAGTTATTTGTAGACTAGTTAAGCATGATGAGAAGATAGTTCGTCATGACGTCTTTGTCCCCACCCGCGGCTTTGACTGCAATCTCGTATAGAGTTAACCACTGAGCGGGGTTGGCCTTTCTGTCATAGGTATTAACACGTATGACCTTGAAACCCATAGGCCACCGGATGGCTTAGAGCCTCTCTATGAAGGGGTGAAGTCCTGATGCATCGGTAGGGAGTGGTGCTTGGCGAGCAGCAAATCCCTCAAGTTCGGCGTGAAATCACCGGCGACGCTCCATCTCTAGCCTCATAGCGTGCGGACCTGCTTTTTTCGATGCAGCCACAAGCGTATGCACTAGCATTGATATGGTCACGAAGGTCGTGAGGGAGGGCTTGATTGACCTTTGGTCGCGGTTGCCGCCCTAACCTCCATGGGGGCGTGGAGGGCAGGCGTCATGATGTGAATGAGCTTCATAATTGCCTCTAGATCCTCTATATAGGTAGGGACCTCCAGCCTAGGGTCAGGGGCCTTCGGCATCATGGTGCTGGGCTCTTCCATCATGGTGAGAGCGATGGCTACAAGCTAACGTGGTAGAATAAGATGGGGCATCATTCCAGAACTCGTTGACTTGGAATTGGGCAGCTATGATATGTGCTCGGACCTTCTCGAGCTCTAGAGTGTGAGGGAGTTTGTTGAGCTCATTGAAAGCAATGGCTAGATTGGAGCTTAGAGTCTGGTAGACTAGCTGGTCGCCCACCATGTCAAATGCCTCTTCTAGATTACGTTGATGGCAGGGCGGGCCGTGACCATCCTCGTTGGCTTCTTGGGCCGCTTCTACATCTCGGCGGTGTTGGCGATCAGCATTCTTCGCTAGATGAGCTTCAAGCTCTTTAGCGGTTTCGCCATCCTTGGTGACACTGTCGTGGATAACATGGAAAATCATGCCCCCGAACCCTAGAGGGAAGGTAGGGCAGCTTGGCATGGTCCTAGTTGAGCCCTCAGAATAATCGTTAGGGCTTTCATTCAGCACATGGTGGAGAGATTTGGTTGGAAGAAGGGAAACCTCTGAGAGCTAGCGAATATCCACCATGTTGACCACGGGCGTAGGCTGACCGGAGTCTGTCGAGTCGATCATGTAGAGGTTGGTAGCATGGTTGCGCTAGGCGTGGTCGGTGAAGAGGTGGTGGATGATGTTTTGATATGCAGATCCCACAACCTCTAGCCAAAGGGGTAGGGCCTCGATGGGTTCACCACCGGGGCTTCGTAGTCAGCCAAGCGTAGGCCGATGGTAGGAAGTGGTCGGTGCCGCACCATGTGTCCCCCTAGAGCAGCCGTGATCACCATATCAGAATCTATCCGCCTCGAACAGTGTGGCCGAGTGATCGCTCGGTCGCAGCGGCTTGGTGATCTTCGAGGGCAGGAAAATCATCGCTCGCTCTAGATCGATCTAGCGCCGAATCCATGAGGAGATGGCATTCTGTTAAGCGACCAGATCAATGGACGCGATCGGATCATCATTGCTGGTAGATCTCCTAACCCAACGGTGAGGCGCCGGGATCGGAGATGTCGTGGCAGGTGTTGGCGTGATCGGCTCAGGGTGATCCTACACTGCCTCCATGATCTCTCCATTACTGTCGGAGCCGATGACCCAGATCATGGATCCAACCGTAAAGATCTGGCCTGGCTCAAGAGGGGCCATGGAGCTCGGAAAGGTGACCATCTGGTTTGCCATGAATTTAGCATGCACACCCTCTATCTGGCGCGCCACTGTCCACGAAATCTAGCCGGCAGTCTATCGAGGGGTATGCCCACGGTAGTAGAAGAATTGGTGGAGGAGCGCATGAGAAAACTAAATGGTGACACAAAACGCAAGAGACAGCGATTAGGCAGGTTCAGGCCGTCAGCTTGACGTAATACCCTACTTCTTGTGTCTTTGTGAATTGTATTGTGTATGATTGGATTGAAACGAGGGGGTCCCTACCCGCCTTATATAGCTTGGGGGTAGGGTTACAAATCGGTTGTTTCTATCCTGATCGGTTTACAAGATATGAAGTTATAAATATTAGAGGATCTAGCATATCCGAGCTAATTTCCTAGATCACCGAGGATCTTCACACGATCTTGTTAGGCACGCTAACCCACGCTGTACATCACGTGGTGTCATCTTGCAGGCTGGGCCTCGACTGGTGGCATGACCCATGCGTGATCTTGTGGGCTAGGCCCCCCTAGCAGCTCGGCATGTATAACCCTGTAGATACCGGGGCTTATACCCCCACACCTGCTAACTAATTAGAAACCCCATGGTTACAACTCTGACAAAGCTAAATTATTGCAATAAGTACATAGAAACATATTTAGATTCTAAAACTATATACTATTCTATAAAACTTGTAATCAAATTATTTTCATGAACAAACATACAAAATCAAGGTCATATAAACTTTTCATGAAAATTGTGACCAAAATGTTATAATTGAATGGCTCACATTTATAGACATATGGAACCAATTCTATATTAAAGTTTCATGCAAAAATGGTGAAGTTAACTACTAGTCACTTTGAAACTTGCTACTGAGTAGAGGAAATACTAATAAGAAGTCTTCTCAAACGAACACCAAATAAAGAAAACGGTTAACAAGTCACTTAGATTTTTTTATGAAACTTATTTAGGGTATCCTACCAAATTTCAGATTTTTTTAGTGACCATTTAGATATTATTAAATATTAAAATTACCCCCCAATGTGCCACACTATAAGTTATTTGGCCTTTCCTAAATATTTTGTAGCTTTTGCTATGTACCTAAATATACGTTATGTTCAAAAATATAGTAAAAACTATTATCTACAATAGCTAGAATGACTTACAATTTGAACAGAAGGAGTATTAAGTAATATAAGTATATGTTAAAGCATTTAAGCATTTTGATTTATTTCCTTCTAAAATTGCACGGAAACTTGAAATAGATGTGTGGGATCATATTGTATACGTTTATTTAAAGTTAACAGGGAAGCAATCTCATTATTAATCCACACTATACCAAAACAGCACAAAGAAGACATCTTATGCCAAACACCGCACAAAGGACACACCTTAACTAATGACTCGAAATTAAAACACGCCGCTAATATGACACTCGAGACGTGGATAAACGAAACACATCGCTAGTTAGGCGTCGCCCATGACTAGAAATAAAACAAGTCACTAATGATATATTATCATAGACTGTTCCCAACTAAACGAGTCTATGCTAATAAAGGATGTGAACAGTACATGTTTTTCCAAGAAGAGTCTCTAATCCATAGACAAATCAAACACTTTTCTATTTGATCCATGTCACTGCAAGGCCCAAGTAGGTTGTTCCTTTTTTGTTTGGGCCGAAAACTTGCTGTCAGGCCCAAAAACTCTATAACCCTAACTCTCGGTCGCCTTTCTCGCTCGTGCCTCTATCTCACTATCGTGGGCCCCTGTTGCCACCTCTTAGATAATTGGAAGTTTGTTATCATCAAATTTAGGCTCGTTGTCATCCCGCAAAAAGAATTCAACACTATTATCAACTAGGTACACTTGCTCAAATGCCATTGTCCTCATTTTTCCTAAATTTAATCATTTTTTATTCCACCCAACTTTTCATTCCTATTTACCCCTGCCTCTAGAAACCTTCTCTCTGTTCCTTCATCCTCTTCGACCTCAAACACGCACGCATAGCAGCAGCCCGCCGCCACTGCCGTACACACGAGCGCACCGACGCTGCCCAACGCCAGCTCGCCGCCCAACGCCCAGTGCCAGCCCGCAGTCGTTGCTCCATGGCTTAGGGTTCCTCTGGGTGCCCACAACCGCTGGTTGCTCCAGCCATGGCCGCAGGATCGATGTGGTGCAGATCGAGACTCCAGCCATATATCCACCCTGTTCGCTTGATCGTATCAGCCATGATACAATATTTTTCTCTCACAACAAAATAGCATCAGCCGACTTATAAGCCACAGAAACGATCGAGCGAACAGGGTGATCGTGTTGTGTGTCCACCCGTGCAACAACCAAAAAGCTAGGGGCAAGTCCTCCTGGCAGCGTAAGGTGGCGAATGCTGATAGGGGCTCGGAGTAGGCGCGCGCGGGGTCCTTTGGCGGTAAAGAACGACAGGGAGCGCGGAGATCAACTGCAAGGTGCGGCGTGAGAGCAATGCTACCGGTGTGGGGGAGGCGGGAGAGAAGATTGGGTAGCAGCGTTAAGAAGTAGTCGTGCACCGGCATTGTAGGAGATAGGAACAGCGATCATGTGTGTGCGAGGAAGAAGAAAACGACAGATAAGGATTCGAGAGGCAAGCAGGATAAAACGGGAATGAAAAGTTGGGCAGAATAAAAAATTATTAAATTTAGGAAGAACCGAAATTAGTTGATAATTGTACTTTGGCCTATCCGTTTTGCGGGATGGCAAACGGGTGAAACTCAAATTTGACAATGATGTAATTCTAATTATCTCACCGCCTCTCACCCTAGCGCGTGCAGTGCCACTTCTCGCACCCTTGTGTCTCCATTTGCTGGTGTCGCCCTCTGCGAGCAAGTCGGGAACCCCGAGGCGACGAAGGAGGAGACAGCGCAGAGGAGATAGCTAGGAACCCAAGGTTGTCGCAAAAGGGTGGCCCTTGACGGCTCAACACAATGGCGTGGGCATGGAGGACTTTTGTGGTTTCGTCGTTGAGAAGGTGTACACCGTGGTATAGGTCGGGGATAGCAGTGAGGAGATCCTTTCATTCTTGATTATACACGTCCTCATATCTCCACACAGATACCCTTCGGCTTGGCTCACCATGCATATCCTATCGCTATAGTCCTCACCTCTTTTACCTCTCTCTATGTTGATGATGGCGAGAGCTACTTCAGCTAGGATTGCATCTAGGTTCCGCTTCCTTCTCCAACTAGGACTACGAGCGGATATGGTTCCTTTGTTGGCAACCACCTACCACTCCTCAAGTTTTTCACAAGAAAACTAGGAATTTTACCATCATCGAAACTTGGGCTTTACTCGTTTGCCATCATGTAAAAGATATTCACTACATTGTCATTATCAACTGGATGCGCTCGCTGAAATGCCATTGGACTAATTTCTTTGAAAATTTAATCATTCTTTCTTATTGCAACCAAAATTTCATTCCCTTTTTACGCATGCCTATATTCGATTCTCCTCATTCACGCACGGACACGAGATCTCCACGGACACCAGCAGGAGACGCCACTATTCCAGTCCGCCGCCACTACGCCAGCCCGCTGCGGCACCAGCCCCAACGCCAGCTCGACCGTCATCGCAGCCGCCCGCCAGCCCGTGCATCGCTGCTCGTGCCCATCGCTGCTCATCGCGGCCGCTAGCCAGTGATTTGGTGCAGTGGAGGTCATCGATTGGACAGCTCGAGCTAGGGCGGACGTCCTACTTGGCCATTCCTTGCCGGCGCTGGGCTGGCATTGACCGGCAGCAGCGCACCGACGGGCTGGCGTTGGGTGGTTGCGGCTGCGCGGCAGGCTGGGGTTGGGTGGCCGTGGCGGCACGGCTGGCTGGCTTTGGGTGCTCGCGACTGGTGGCCTGGCATCGGCCGGCGGCGGACGAGAAGACGAGCGGGAGACTCATGCGTGCGTGTGACCTCTGCCAGGAAGATGAGGCGGCTGAAAGAGATAAGTTTCCTGTATAGGCAGGGGTAAAATGAGTATGAAATTTTGGTTGCAATAAGAAGAGGGTTTTACCTCTTTGCCATTAAACAAGATAGTCGTTACAACTAAAAAGTTAGTACACACCCAAATGCCACCGGTTGGAACTCTTTTGACCTCCACTGACATCCCGTCCACTTCTGCCTCTAACGTTGTCAAAACATGGTGGAAAAAGTCTGAAATGCCCTCTCCTCGCTGATCAAATGCCATCTAATAGAGGCAGCTGCGATTTGCAAAGTTTAACAGGGGGTTGTTTGGAAGATTCACAAGACCAATGATACAGTGAATCGATAAGATAGAAAGGGGAGGGCTAAACTACACAGAGACCTTCTTCAATCTTCGGCCATGGCCGATTGTGCACTCATGCTCGAGGGGATGCTCCGGCGGCAGGCGGTGCTTGGCCGTGCTGGGCAAGCGGTGGCCGGACTCACCCCCAAGGGAGGGGCCAGGCAGGGGCAGGCATCGATAAGGCAGGTGGACAGGAAGGGGTCTGAGCAGAACACCAGGTCCGCCTCGAGCCGGCGGTGCACGGCTATGGCGAGCGCGGTGTCCCTCGCCTGCGCGGCTGCTAGTAGGAGTGACTCATAGGTGCACTGTGTTGGCGTGGGAAGCCCCTGCAAGAGCGTGGTGCACTCCGAGACTCCAGGAAGGCTGCAGCGAGATGGCACTCCTGCGCCTTTCTCGGCCAAGGACGAGGCGCATCGGCTGCGCGTGACCGCGTGGGATGCGGGGGCCAGGTCAGTGGCGGCTAAGGAGGGCAGGAGAGAGCGAGCACAACGCACCCCATGTCTGCTCGGTCGGTAGCCATGGCGCAGGCAGCGGAGTTCGCTAGCGGCGCAGAGCTCGGCCTGGCGTGGGTGCAGGTCGGAGGACCACCACGCGGCTTTTGTGACGGCGTTTGGGGGCACGAGGATGGTCGGTGGGGTGGGGAACGACGGCGGCGTAGAGCTCAGCCTGGCAGCCATGGCTGCTGTTCCGTACGAGGGCGGGGAGGAAGAGAGAGCGGATCCGGCAGTCATGGGGGCGTCATCGTCGTCGGTGTACGGGCTCAACACCGAGGCGCCCTCCTCCGAGGAGCACTGCATGGACCGCACCCACGCCTTCGCGTGCTGGCCATGGATGGAGCCGTGGGGAGTAGAAAGGAGGAGGAAGGGTATTTTGGACTTCTTTACTGGCCGGGCCTACATGTCAAGGCTGTTAAATGGTGAAAACGTGACAGAAGATGGACGGAATGGCGTGGAGGGCAAAAAAAAGTTCTGGCCAGTGGCACCTAAGTGGGCTCGAACTTTTTAATGGCTTATAGATAACGACCATCTTTTTTTAATGGCACATAGGTAAAGCCCTCCAATAAGAAAATGATTAAGGTTTGGAACAAAATAGACCAATGGCATTTCAGCAAGTGCACCTAGTTTGATAATGGCAATATAACAAATTCTATTTGCAGGATGGCAAACAAGTGAAATCCATGATTGATAAGGACAATTCTAATTTTCTCGGTTTTCCACACACCTCCCTTCCTTCTCTCCATCTCTCCTCCAAATTGGATATGGTTGTTGCTGTTGTACAAATTTATCATTCCAAATTGTTGTGGTTGCATTTAGTGCGTTAGTAGTTAAATCCCATGAAATTTCCTTCAATTCAGTCCAAAATTGCTTAATTCCCCCCCCCCCCACGTAACATAGTTGATTAGTTATGTCCATCTGTGCCAGCAGTTTCCCTTCTTGCGAGGCTATACTTATTCACTGAATGATCGGTCTCGAATACGGTCGAAAAATATCCGTACTGGTGGTTAGTAAGGGAGTATCCAAGGAGTTGTCTTGCGAGGTTGTACTTATTCATTCGTGAATGGAGTATACCGGAAACATTTTGTTCCTTAATCTAAAAAATGTCTACTGTTAATTAGCTTAAATATAACATATAGTCATGCTTTTAGCAGAATAGTTGTCGGGGACCAATACTAGGGTATCCCGAAGAGGAGGAGCTAATAACCATCAACGTTGATTCATCCGAGCGGTCAAGAGCACTGATCGCACCTCTTGCTAGGCTCCGCCCTGCCTGCCGTCCGAGGGTTGACTCCGCCTCGACTGACCCCCGAGGGTAGGCCCTGCCTCATCTGACCCCCGAGGGTTGGCTCCATCTCGGCTGACTCCCGAGGGTAGGCTCTGTCTCGTCCGACCCCTGAGGGTTGGTTCCACCTCGACCGACGTCCGAGGGCTGGCTCCGCCTCGGCTGACTCCAGAGGGCAAGCTCTGCCTCGTCCGACCCCCGAGGGTTGGTTCCACCTTGGCCGACGTCGCAGGGCTGGCTCCGTGTTGTCCGACCCCTGAGGGTTGGTTCCACCTCGGCCGACGTCGTAGGGTTGGCTCCGTCTCACCCGACATCTGTGGGATGGCTCCACTTTGCCCAATCCCTCGGACATGGTTTCGAACAGGAGCTCACGCCGCCGCCAACCACTATAGGACAGAAAGTACAACCCAAGGTCAAACTTCTGGCATCGTGCAGGGAGCGGTCACATCTCAACACAACCCATCCCCGCGACATGCCATTCTAGGGAACTCACATCGCCCACAGTGACGGACATGCGGTCACTATGTTGCCCACTCCCCGTACGGCCGCTGGTCAGCATGTTGGTCAGCCGTGTCGCCCACC
Organism: Miscanthus floridulus; assembly: GCF_019320115.1. NCBI lineage: Eukaryota > Viridiplantae > Streptophyta > Magnoliopsida > Poales > Poaceae > Miscanthus > Miscanthus floridulus. Next base: position 42,410,014 of record NC_089598.1, read on the forward strand.
GAGGCGGGGTGGGATATTATGACTCGCTGACAATGCCAGGGCATAGCATTGTCAGAGGAAAGATGAAAGCTCTAGTTTGGTTTTGGTGAATTGATGAAACCCTAAGTGCTAACCTAGTTTATCAAGTGATCATGAGATAGGTAGCACATTCCAAGTGATGAAGCAAATGAAGATCATGACATGAAGATGGTGATGCCATGGTGATGATCAAGTGCTTGGAATAGAAAAGAAGAAAGAGAAAAACAAAAGGCTCAAGGCAAAGGTATAAATGGTAGGAGCTATTTTGTTTTAGTGATCAAGACACTTAGAGAGTGTGATCATATTTAGGTTTGATAGTCGTACTATTAAGAGGGGTGAAACTTGTATCGAAATGTGGTTATCAAAGTGACACTAGATGCTCTAACTCATTGCATATGCATTTAGGATCTAGTGGAGTGCTAACACCCTTGAAAATGTTTATGAAAATATGCTAACACATGTGCACAAGTTGATACACTTGGTGGTTGGCACATTTGAGAAAGGGTTAGGAACTTCACCGGCGGAGTGCGGACAGTCCGACAGTGCCATCGGCACCCTAGACTGAAAAGACAGAGGTCACTGTAAGTGACCGGACGCTGGTCTCTGAAGGACCAGCGCGTCCGGTCAGTAGCAGCAGAAGAAGCGCAGCGTCGGTCATCGACCGGACGCTGGCGCTGAAATGACTAGACGCTGGCTGGCTACGTCTGGTCATACTAACATGGTCATGCATAGGGAAAATGCCAAGTGACCGGACGCTGGGTGAGTCCGGTCGAGCATGACCGGACGCGTCCGATCGAAGAAATTCGTTTCTGGAACCTTACTGGAAACGGCCGGACGCTGGAGGCTCAGCGTCCGGTCACTTATGCCGCAACGTCCGGTCGACTACTGACCATTGAGATCGGGCAAATAGTATTCAAAGAGAGGGGACACATGGCGTGTATCACATGACCAAACGTTGAGGGCCAGCATCCGGTCGATCCAACTGGAGCGTCCGGTCACCCCGTGTTGTGCCCAGTGAAGGGGTACAATGGCTCTATTTCATGGGGGCTTCTATTTAAGCCCCATGGCCGGCTCAAGCTCACCCTCTTGGCCATTTGCATTGACATAGCAACCTTATGAGCTTAGCCAAAGCCCTCCCACTCATCTCTATCATTGATTCATCATCTTTGTGAGATTGGGAGAGAATCCAAGTGCATTGCTTGAGTGATTGCATCTAGAGGCACTTGGTGTTCATGTTTCGCTGCGGGATTCGCTTGTTACTCTTGGTGGTTGCCACCACCTAGACGGCTTGGAGCAGCGAGGATTGTTAAGCAGAGGTTGGTGATTGTCTCTGGCTCCGATCGTGGTGATTGTAAAGGGTTCTTGACCTTTCCCAGGCGGAGAGCCAAAAGGTACTCTAGTGGATTGCTTGTGGCTTGTGTGATCCTCATCTTGTGTTGGTTGTGCGGCACCCTATTGAGGGTTTGGCGTGTGATGCCAATTAGCACGTGAACCTCCAAGTGAGTGAATCGCCACAACGAGGAGTAGCTTGTCGGCTAGCAAGTGAACCTCGGTAAAAAAATCATTGTGTTCATCATTTGATTCCGAGGTGATTGGTCTTCATTGGTATTCATTCTTATGATTGATTGGCTCCTTCCTCGACATGACGGTATAAACAAATTGCTCACTCTCTTTACATTACCACAAACTAGTTGTCAAGCTCTTTAGTGTAGCTAGTTGTGAGAGCTTGTTAGTTTGGTTAGTGTGACTCTTTAGTTAGCCTTTGAGAGCACGCTAACTTAGTGTAGTGACATAGTTATTGTGTGGATAGAAACTACATAAACTAGAATTGTGGTAGAAGGCTTGCATTTTTAATAGGCTAGCGCAACACTCGCTTCGTCTTATAATTGTCTAACCGGTTTGTTAAGTGTTGTTGTAGAAATTTTTAAATAGGCTATTCACCCCCCATCTAGCCATTAGGACCTTTCAGAAGGCGACTGATGTGGAGCTGTCCCTATCACCGCCGGCTGTGTCAGCGAGGCCCACACAGAGGAAAAGGTAGGCCCGGTGACCCTAAAGACTTCCTTGGCCTCTCATTCTCCTCTCTTCCCCCATTGTAACCCATGCTTTCCCTTGGCCTATAAAAGGAAAAGCGGGGCATCTCATGAAAGGGGGACTGATACATCGAACAAGTGATCACATAGCATCGGTTCACCACACCGTATCAGACACCGAGCAATCGAACCATAGGGACTTGGGAGCTGCCTCCCTCTCTCACTAGTCTGTAACCCCCTACTACAAACTCAGTGCTGGTAACATGAGCAGCCCAAAACTGGACGTAGGGACGTTCGGCCCGAAACAGTATAACCCTTGTGTCCTCTTAGCACACCATCCAAGCCAGACACACAATATACAAATTTACTTGTTGGTGCTTACTCAAAACACCGACATTTGACGCGCCAGGTAGGGGTCTTTTTGCGCGTCTCGACATCAACACTAGGCCTCGGATGGCTAATCGCAATGTCAGCTGGGTCCTAGGCGCGCGCGTGCATTTTGGGAACCTAGACTTCGTCACTACGACGGAGGGAGAGTTGGTGCGGTCTTCCGCTGCCACATGACCCCTCCTCTTCACTGGCCTCGACGCAATCACCGAGGCACCTGAGGAGCTACAGCTGCCTACATCAGAGGTTTGCTCCCCCAGAAACAACTAGCTCCTCAGCCTCAACTACAGAAGGCCGCACACCCTGATTTTGGTGCATGAGCGTCTCGAGCTCCACCGCGACGCGCGTGACACCCTTGACGCTCGTAGATGTGAAGCACCCTCAGAACAACCTGATGAGGATGTACCGGTCCATTAGTCCCAATAGGACGGTGGGCCGCGCACCGCGGTCCTGGTGCATGAGCGTCTTGGCCTCCACCGCGACACCCGCTGGCGTGGCTATGGTGCTACGAAGGAGGGGGCTAGCCGTGGCTACCATCCACGTTGGGGCAGACGCTATGACAGCAGTGAGGACCGAAGCCCGAGCCCTGACTTGATGGGACCACGAGACTTTGGCTGACACGCCCTCAAGGGCAAGGCAAGGTGGGACGAGGACGCCAACGAAGGCACCTACAAGCCTCCCAACAAAAGGAAGAACAAGCAGCGTCGTGGGAGCTGGCTAGTGGCCAACGCCGACCGCATGGGGGGCTGGAAGCCCATGAAGGGCACCCTAAGCCACTTTGAGAAGCTGCTTGAAGGGCCATGCCCAAACCATGCTTTCCCCATCAAGCACCTATACAAAGGACTGCGTTCTTTTGAAGCGGTTCTTGTCCGGAAGCTCTAACAAGGGGAAACATAGGACGGAGCCTAGCTAGACAAAGCACGCGATGTCGCCCTTCTTGGCTCGACCAAGTATGCAAGGACCGCCACAAGCTCTCCCCCGCCGTAGGAGGGACTGCACGTCGTTACAGAGATGCTCTAGCCAGGCGCCTTAAAGCTCAAAACCATCAACGGCGAGGTCTTCATCAATGGCAGGAACATTGAGCAGCTATGTCACTTTTACCCTTAATAAATGCATACTTTCTCTTATTATTAGTTTCACTGTCGAACTCCCCGATCTTTTGTGACACCCGACCCTAGCAAACGGTGGAGGGTCGGGCCTCACTCGGGGACTAATAAGGGCATATCTGTCTGGTAGATAATCTCTATGCCCAACCCTTTCTCATGATAAAGACCCAAAAGCAAAGTTTGCGGAAATAAACCCTGAGCAAAACTAGTCGAACCGCAAGAAACCTATGCCCCAGCGGCTACGACGCCTTTGCTCACTAGTGTAATCATAGTTTCTTTTCCGCACCATGGGCTTTTTTGGCCTTAGACGGGGAAAGGGCCGGTACATGTTTAAAAGTCTATCCATCTAGCAAACATTCTCTGTACCCGACCCCCTTTCACGATAAGACCTAGGAGCTAGGTTTACAGGAACAAGCTCTGAGCATAACTAGTCGAGCTTTGGGAGACCTATGCCCCAGCGGCTACAGCGTATTGGCTCACCGGCATGATCAGAATTGGCTCACCAGCATCCTGAGCTTTTATGACCTTAACGATGGAAAGGGTCAGAATGCACTAATCTTTTTACACAAAAAGGGAGAAGAGCTAAAAAAGTTGTTTGTTATAACGAAATTTAAGAGCTTGACCATTTATTACAAGTTCTCCGCCTAGCTTATCTGCCTAACTAAATTCTTACGTGGGATGTCCTCATCCTCTATCTCTACAGGAGAGTCTTGTCTCAGCATGTAACACAAGTTGATCAGACGGCTTGGCCACTATAGGGAAACGGATAGGGAGTAGCAGGACGTCCCACGTGGGTTATGTCGACCCCATCATGAATGATGGACCTAGATCCCGCTCGATCATGTCTGGTAAGGGCTCCCCGAACCCATCACTCTTACCATCGAAATAAATCCTATGCTCAGGTCGACTGAATGGCTCCAGAAAGCTACCGAGAGACAAGCACCTGCCTATCCAAATCTTCCCCGTGAAGGATCCACCGGGCGACGGTTCTCTTTCAAAGGCTATGGGTCGCCGTGGGTAAATAGGGATACAGAGCTAAGAACACTCCCATGGCCCATTAACGCCCATGAGTTCAAAGGCTGGCCCACCAGTTGGTTCACGGCCGCCCCAGGGCACCCTAGAGTGAGGGGAGGTTAAGGATGGGCCCAATAGCGACCAATAGCCAAGGCGTGTGAAGCACCATGGGAGTCCTAACCCTCGTTTCGAGTCTTGGATGATGCAAGGCCCATGGTTTTTCCCCGAAGAAAGGCATCGAGCCCTCGGACCGATCAAATGGATCCGAGAACTATATGGACTGGCCATTAAGAACCTAGAGTCAGTCACCAGCTGACCTCGAATCAGGCACCCATGAAGGGGATGCTAGGGCTCCACTCGAACAAGCCAGTTAACAACTCACTGAGCACTGTGCTCCGTCCAGCGAGGAAAGCATGGCACGGCTCAGCCCCTCTGTTCTAGCGAATGAACGCATGAGGGACGATGATCACAAGACGAATCGACCCCTCAACTGGACCCCTGCTACGCGTGGGGGCACAGGAGCTTGGCATCGCAAAGAGACCAAACACGCGGTCGCAGACAAATGACGAGTCACCTCCGGCCACAAAAACCAAGGATAGGGTGACGCATGAAACATGACCAATCCCTACCGAGCTCCACAGGGCTCAGGGGTTCGAACCACCCGATCCTAAAATTGGGAGACTAGGGTTCAAAGGCTGGCCCGCAGAAGGCCCGAGGCCACCTCACATCGAAAAAGAGCCAGTGGCGAAAAGACAGATGAGCCCCAGCGGCCTTTGCCCGACCCGCCTAGAAGCGGACATGGTCATTTCAACCTTCTTGTTCGATCCTAACTCCCAGCCGAGCCCATAGAATCCCCATTGAGGGGGCATCTGTTGGAAGGCGGGGTTAAGGAGTAGTGGAATGCCATGTGAGCGCTTTGCTAAGCCCATCGTGAACGACGGACCCAGATTCCTCTCGAACATGCCCATTAGCGAGCACACCGAGCGCGTCACTCAAGCCATCGAAGCAAGTGACGTTAGCTCAATCGCTCTAGTTGTAGAAACCGCATATGGGGCAACAATCACAAAGTCGAGCTGACCCTTGATCGAACCCTCGCTACGTGCGGGGGCTTGAGAAAAGTTGGACTCGCTAGGAGACCGAACGCGTGGTCATAGAACGATAGCTCGGATCCTACGGAGGGGGTATGTACGAAAACAAGAGACATTTTCTCCTACTAATTTCGCTATCCTCTCCTCAATCTTTAGTGACACCTGACCCAGCAATGGCAAGGGGTCGAATCTCACTCGGGGGCTTATTAGGGTATAAATACACCCTTTCTGAAATAGTTGCCGTGTCCAACCTCTTCCTCACATTAAAACTTAAGTAGCAAGGTCTACGGAAATGAACGATTGAGCATGGCTGGTTGAACTACAAGAAACCTATGCCCTAGCGGCTATGGCACTCTTGCTCACCAGCGTGATCAAAGTTTCCTTCCTACACCTTGGGCCCTATGGTCTTAACCAACGGAAGGGTCGGAACACATGAACCCCTTTTTCACACATAAAAAGGGAGGAAAAACAAACTCAGTCAAACAAAACAAAATGATAAGTTTGTGCGATAGTACAGAAGGGTTGGAGTTTGTCTACTTACTCCATGAACGATTACTCGACCTATCTAACTAACATCTCTAGGGGAGAACTATGTCTTCTATTTTTTTTGCCAAATCCCACGAAAGGGGAGCCACCGCCGTCTCTATCTCATCCAGCTCATAGGCTCCATAGCTCGGCATGAAGCCGAGGCTCATTGTCTCCAGGTCGATGTTGTCCCCATAATGAGAATAAGCAATCGCGAAGGATTGATGGACCCCGACGCGAAGGGCATTCCTTTTGAGCTGGCACACCCACGTCGTTATCTCGACGGCATGGGTGAAAGGTCCTTGTGTGGTTTTGGTAATTGAGTGACAACCCTAGGTGGACTAATTGTGTTTATGTGAGATACATAGGTGATTAGTCCACAAGTACATGTGTGTGAGCAACATATATCGTGAAGGTGAAAATGGTTTGGAGATGTTGCAAAGCTCACACATGTGATGATGAAGGAGCTCATTGCACATGAGACATGACATTGAGTCATGTGATCAAGGTGGAGAAGATCAAGACAAGACTTGGCTTGATGGACTAGTTGCAAGCGTGAAGGGCAAGTCAGAGGCTTTGGAGCGATGGACCGCGTGACGGTGAAGCTTGAGCAAGACTTGGCGCCGATGGACGAAGGCAACGGTGAAAAGCAAGTGAAGTCAAGATCAATGAACCAATATGATCATGTGATGATATGAAGTGGATCATATCATTGTTGATAATATTGGTGCATGTGTTTCATCGACATTGAAGGAGATGGAATGGAATACGCAAGGCAAAGGTATAACCTAGGGCATTTCATTTCACCGGTCATGGGTTTAGGATAGATGGTTGTACTATCAAGAGGGGCACACTTGTTTGCATATCAGTCATCTAAGTGCCACTCGAGTGATCTAACTTTGCATCATCGCTAGGATTGAATGGCATGGAAAATTGAGTGGCTAATCCTTTGGAAAATGATTGTGAAAATGCTAACACACATACACATGGTGGTGTACACTTGGTGGTGTTGGCACATTTACAAAGGAGAAGTTGGAGTTGATGTGGATCAACTTGGTGAAGGAACGGAGGCAAGGGTTCGAAACTCCACCGATGGAGTGTCTGCCCGTAGAGGGCGGATAGTCCGACGGTTCCATCGGTGCCCTATTCAGAGAAGACAGGGTCTCACGTGGTGACCGAATGCTGGTCATGTGGTGACCAGACGCTGGGGTCCTACACCCGGTCAGTGGCAGCAGAGAGCGCATAGGCATCGGTCTTTGACTGGACACTGGCACTGAAAGTGACCGGACACTGGCATAGTGCGTCCGGTTAGGCTGACGTATGGTGAGGTAGGCGACATAGAAAAGTTGGAGAAGGACCGGATGTTGATGCTACGTCCGATCGTGATCGACTGGACGCGTCCGGTTGCAACTGGGACCTTACTGGAAACGACTGGACGCTGGGGTTCTGCGTCCGGTCACTTTGAACAGCTGCGTCTGGTCATCACTTGATTGTTGAGATCAAGCGACTGAGGTTGAACGGAGGCGACACGTGGCGAGCATCCGTTGACCGGACGCTGAGGTCCAGCATCTGGTCGATATGACCGGCGCGTCCGGTCAACCCAAAAAACACCCAGTGAAGGGGTAACGGCTAGTTTAGCATGTGGGGCTATAAATAGAAGGGGGTCTCGGGCATGGCTGGTGCTGAGCACCTCGGGGGACTTTGTGTCCATGCTTGAGAGTGCTTGGGAGCCCTCCATCTCACATATGCTTGATAGTGATCATCCAATTGTGTGAGAGAGCGATTCTAGTGCAAGTGCATCATGAGGTTGCATCGAGTGGCACTAGGTGATCGAGTTGCAAGCCGGTGGTGCTTGTTACTCTTGGAGGTTGCCACCTCCTAGATGGCTTGGTGGTGGTCTCCATCGAAGCCCGCAAGAAGCTTGTGCGGTGCTCCGGAGAAGAGCTTTGTGAGGGGCATTGTGCTCGCCCCACGGGAGCCGCGAAGAGCAACTTTAGTAAACCGTGTCATTGAGCTACCATCACTTTCAGGGTAGTTTCTTGTGGTGCCCGACGTGCGGGCTTGGCGGGTGATGCCAATTAGCCACCGAACCACCAAGTGAGCGGTCGACACAACGGGGACTAGCGTGTTGGCAAGCACGTGAACCTCGGGAGAAAAATGACCGTGTCAACCTTATTCTTCCCGTTGGTTTGCAATCCCCTTTCACAAGCTTGTATTTATATTTCATATACATTGTGCTTGTGTAGTTGCTCTTGTAATTAGTTAGCTTGTGTAGCTTACTAGTTACCTTATTGCTTGTGTAGCATAGAAGTAGCTCCCTTGCGTAGCTAATTTGGTTTGTGTAATCTTGTTAGTCACATTACTTAGTTTGTGTAGCTAAGTAATTATGCTCTCTAATTTGGCATTGGTTGCCTTGTTATTGAGCATTGCTAGTGAGCTTAGGTGGCTTTGTGCTTTTGCTTACTAGCTTGTGTAGGAGCTCCCTTGTTGCTTGAAGTACTAGTGGCATAGGTTTGTGTGACCTTGCTTCTAGAATTGGTTAGGTGAGCTCTAGCTAGCCCGGCACCTTTGTTGCTTAATTAGTATCTTTGGAAGGTGCTAGAGAACATAAATAAAGGGGTGTCATCTTGGCTAGACCGATAGTTTTAATTCCATACTTGTTTCAGTTAGCCAACGCGATTAATTTTAGAAAGGACTATTCACCTCCCTCTAGTCCGCCATCTCGACCTCACAACGGGCCATGAGCGAATTGGTCCCCTTCGACCGCACCACCTACAGGTCATCGTAGACCACTCTGAGGGCGGTGCTCTGGATACTGAGTTCATCGCTCTCCACCTGAAGGTTCCTCCTCGCCTCGGCAAGGTCTGCGGCTAGCCCGGCAAACACGCCCTTGGCCTCTAGCCTCTTGGTCATCGCCGTTCCAAGCTTGGCCTAGAGGGAGCCGATCTTCTGTTGGGCATCATCGTGCTCTCAGAGGGCCTGGTCACACTCCTCGTGAGCCGCACCATGCTTCGAGCGGAGCCTCTTCATGGTTTGGAGCAGGTCGTCCCGCTCCTTGCATAGCCGGGCGACCGCCATGGCATCCAGACTCACCTTCTTCTCCAGGGCTCCGAGCTTCTCCTTGGCTCCCAGCTTCAGCTCCCGCTCCTTCTCAACCTTGGCTAGAAGGTCAAGGATTCATTGGCGGGTCTCGACGTCCTTCTGGACTAGCCCATCCCGCTCCCTCCTGACCTTGGTGGCCTCCTCCTCATCCTCCCGTGATCTCGCCAATAGGGCCTCGAATGCCCTCTCATCCTCGTTTGCATGATGATAGGCCTCGGTCACCCTCAATCGGAGACTGTTTGCCTCCTCGGCAATGGGAGTCAACTCGGCCACCTTCTGCTGGGCAGCAGCAAGCTAGGCCATCACCTCCCCATGCAGCCATGCCTCCTCAACGAGGTGGTCCTAGGTTCCCTTCTGGTCATGAAGGAACTGCGACTCCCCCAAGCTACGAGTGATAAGGGACTGAAAGAAGATGAGGGTCAGAATACAAAAATATGAGGAGAAAGGAAAAAAGAGAGAAGCAGGATCAAGCAAGTACCCGGCCAGCGGGAACGACAACGTCGGCCAAGGCACCTCAGGCATGGTCCAGAGCTTCAAGCACAGACACAACTTCCATGTCGAGACTCTCCCACTCCATGCTCTTGGTGGGATCATCGAGGGTGAAGAGCATCGATGCTGGGTCCTCTAGATTTGTCCACTAGAGTAGGGGTTTGCCCCGCGTGGGTGAGTGGCTACCTCCCAACGTTAGGGCTAGGGATGATTCCCCACATGTCCTCTCTGACACTGCCATGACACCCGGAGACCCCTCCATCATGCCCCCTCCATCCGGCCCACGTCGGGCGTCGTCGCTTGGGCCATCGATGGCATGGGTTGCGATGCTACCTCGAGCGTCGCCGTGTTTGTGTCCGACTATGGCCCGCCTGTCATAGCCGCCGCCACCTTCGCCTGCGTTGGTGGCACCACGATTGGCCGCATTGCGCCTGTCGCGGTCAGCGCCACAAGCGTGGACGGCAGCTCTATCCACCCCATCACTGGTTGCTCAGTGACCTCCAAAGGCATCCCTTGAGTCCCCACGTTTGCTTGTCCCACCGAAGGCATAGGTGCCACCACGGGCGGTGCCTCACCGGCCGGTGATGCAGTCACACCGGCGCCGCTCCCACCCGAAATGGGTGCAACGCCAACCGATGGTTGCCACCGCGCTTGAAGGGCGACGCTCTTCTTCGGTGCCAGCGCCAAAGGATTATGCCGCCTCACGATGCTGCAAGGAACGAAAAGCATAAGTCATGATGAAAATAGAGAAAAAAAGAGAAAATAGAGGAGCTGGTGACTTACATTGGCATTGTTGGGCAGTGGATACATTTAGGGGTTGAACCCCTAGACCCCTGCTCCACCTCGTTAGGGTGGGGCCGTTTTGAGCGCGCCCCCTACTCCTAGGCAGAGGGGCTCTCTCCCCTAGCATCTTCGGGCACGACGATAAAGCCACCCGCCTTCTTTGGCACCTTAGGCATGGTGACAAAGCCACCCACCCCTATTGGATCCAGGGGCAAGCCGATGGTCTGACCCATCTCCACCAGCCCCGCGGACGCGCCCTCCCCTCCATGGAACAGGAAGGGCCCCGACTCCAGTAAGGACGAGCAAATACCTATCAGCACATCCTCGCTCTCTAGGACACCCCACTCAATGTCGTTGACTACCTTGTCATCGTCTTTCTCATCATCGTCATCGTCACTATCGGTGCCCTCCCCTCGCTCCCATGCCCGCAGCTTCCACTGCCTCTTCTTCCTCTTATCCTCCTTCGCCTTCGGAAGCCGCTCGCCCTCAGCATGATTCGCCACCCTCACGGATGAATCCCTCGGCAATGGAGCTGAGTGATCCATGAGGACAAGGTCCCTTGGGTGGTCCCCCCATCTCAATGTTAGTATCAAAGGGTCAGGAGTTCAATTGAAAAGGGAGCATGAGGAGGGAAAACTTACAAAAACGATGTGGCCTGGTTCTGGCCGCATCGGAGGATACCCTGGCACTGGGTACATGAAATCAAGGGGGGCACCCACATCATCCCGTGAAGGCTCCATTGCCTCCTTGATGCGCTGCGCGACTACAAAATGGGAGAGCGCTCCCTCGATAAGCGTCGTCCCATCAAATGATGCCTCGAGCGCCATTGCATACAGCGGAAGCGCACGCCTCATCAACGGCGCCACCCTCCTCGCATGGTAGGCCCCAATGATGCCCAACCCCTTTAGGCCCCTCTCCTTCAAGATACGGATGGCGGTGAGGTGGTCCTGAATCTTCTTCTTGTCCTTCTTCGGAACACCCCACCTCCACAAATCCAGGGCCTCTTCGATTAGGCGCCCGATGAAATCCGGCAAGGGGGCGACAGCATCGTTCTTGAGATAAAACCAATGTGAATGCCACCCTTTGTTGGAGGTTGATAGCCACATCGATGGGTACTCACCGACCTAGATGTTTCGAAGGTGGATGCTGGCGCATCCCATCAGTGTATTCAGCTCTTGCTTCTTCTCCCTCTTCTTCTGGAGGGTGACGGCGAAGAAGTGCCGCCACAGATCAAAGTGGGGATAGATCCCCAGGAATCCCTCACATAGGGCGACGAACGCCGCCATGTGCTGGATTTTGTTGGGATTGAGGTGCTGTAGCTCGATCTTGTAGTAGTGCAGCAACCTATTAAGACATCCATCAGCAGGGGTAGCGAACCCGCGCTCATGGAAGTGCGCAAATGACACCACGTAGACACTGGGCGGTGATGGCATGTCCTCCTCGCCAGGCAGTAGCCACTCCTCGGCCACAGTTCGTGTGCAGAGAAGACCACAATGGACGAGGCCCTCCATGCGCTGGAACATGATGTCAGAACAACACCACTGATCCATTGTAAGATAGGGGTGGGTGGATGCGAGCTCGATAGCGGCTGACACACGGATGCGGAAAGCCTAGGCAATTGGCGGCAGAGGTCACAGAAGCGAAGGCAAGAAGGCAAAGTATGAAACCCTAGGGGCAAACCCTTTGGTTTTATAGGGGCGACGGATGCGATGAAACCAACTGTCCACCTAGATCTCCACGCCTGCCATGATCTACCACAATGTCATGCCGCGGGTTATGTGCACACAATCCCTATCCTTTCCCTCAGAAGACTCGTCGGACGTTTTGCCTCCCCGTGCGGGCCATGACTCGTTACAAGTAAGAAAGAATACGGATCAAAAAACACCTCTACTACCCATCTGGGCCTAGGAGTTCGAAGGTTGGCCCATCAACGGGTTCGACGGCTGCTCCAGGCACCGTTACGATAAGGGATGGGAAGGGATGTGTCGTAGAACCGACCAATTTATAAGAGTACAAATACAATGGCAGCCCGCAAGCGGTCGCACTGTCATACTTGAACCCATATAAACCCGGTAGTCCATAGAGTACCACGATGGGTCTCGATAAACAGTTCACAACAACCAAGATCATACATGTTTCAATATACATGTCACATATTACATAAAGTTCACAGATACATATTCATCATCAAAGTATGAAACCAAGTTATTACAAACCGAGTTGGTAACCAAAAGCATAAGCAAATTAAGTTTGAAAGAAAAGTTTCCAACATAGTTTAATACAGTGCCAAATTAAGATCATAGTCCACAAAAGCAAATAGAGGGATTAATAAAGAAGCCTGCCCAAGGCTTACTCCTCATCCACGGCGGGATAGAAGCAACTCTTGCAATAACCATGATACACAGTGCCATCTGCAACAATGGGAAATAAAACCTGAGTACGAGAAGGTACTCAGCTAGACTTACCCGTCATAAACCAGAAATAAATGACTCCAAGGATCATGCAAGGCTATATAAGCAAAGATAGCTTAACAACATTTTGCATAAAAGCGATTTACTCAATTGTACCCTTATAATTCTGTTATCAAGTTAATTATAACTATCCATCTCTAAATTAGCAACTATCTTGTGCCAAACATGTGGTATATCATTTTAGAAGCATACAATAGTAATCGTAGCTAGTATTGTAATTTCATATTCATTCGAACCATCATGTTCCATAACACAGTTACTACGATGTTGGGACTAGCCAACTTTCTCACTATCCGAGAGAGACGGTGATTCAAATCGATTACAACCAGCTAGGAATTACTTCCTAACATAAACCCAGGCATGCCACGCGAAGGCAGCCTTAGGTCACCTTTGGTACAACTCAGGTACACATTTCACGGGTTCGTACCGCGCCGCACAATCGGGGACAACCAGTTGCTAGGACGTTCAGGACTACCCTGCCCTTGGGCTCACATCTGGCTCCCTACAAGGAGCGCACAACAGAACGAGGCCCGGCCTGAATTGAGCTACTCGGCTTCGCGGTCGGAATGATTTATCCAGCCAGCTAAATGATAGGCATGCGTTCAATCTTATCAGAAGCGCCAACAATGGTACAGTCCTTAATCGGCACAGACAGAATCACATGAGTCAACCTACGCATAGACTCTGCCCGGCCTCAATTTACATCACCCCATGATTCTGTTCCACGATAGCAAATATAGCCAACCGTGCTCCGGTATCCACCTATATCTCGCAGGTGATAGGAAATCACCCGACTTCTACCGGTCTAAGCATGGCAAAGCATATGTTCGATCCTGGACCTACATAGGGTTAATGGTGTATATATCTGAACAAGGAATTTATATGCATCAAGTGGTTCCAATCAACTCTTATAACCTAATGCATCAATCATAAGGACTTAAGTAATCATTTGTAAAATACTGGGAGACTTAGAATGCTCCGGGGCTTGCCTTTCAGAAAGGACGTGGGACGGTGATCAGGGCACTCTGGAAGCTCTTCAGGGTTCTGCTCCTCGCCTTCGGGAGCTGCGGCTTCAGGATTCTCCTGCTGGTCCCCTTCCTCTACTTCGTCGAATTCCAGCAACGTTATTCCTTCCTCCGATCCTAGATGCATAAATATGGCATAAGGTATTGCGAATGTATGCATGACAAGTATAATATAATGATAGGTGATGAATGCATTATTGTATGTATTCTTAACATCATGGTGCTGAAGTAATAACAAGTGTATCATGTTTTTACTGAGTAGGTGCATATCTCTTCTTAATGATTCAATCAAACACTTCAGCAGTTCATGTACCACACTACAAAACAGCAGCTACTTATTTTAATCATAACTGCAGTTATACTTATCCAAATGTAGTGATCCTGGACTTTCTGGAAATCTTATAGAATTGCCTACAACTCTTATTTAATCATCAAAAGCTAATTCACAATTTATCTTAACCAAAACAGACAAGTAACCTCATGCTGTCCAGAAATTTTAGAGATTAAGCAATTCGGAAATATGAACTTTAAACCGCTGTAACTCCAAAACTCTTTGGCCTATTGCTCTGAAATTTTAACACAAGATACATGAGGAAGTTTTCTACAACTTTGTTATTAACCATTTTTACAGAAAACATCATTTTCATTATGCAACACCCTAAACTACAAAATCTGTCCAAAAACCCGCTCAATTCGAATTATAAAGTAACAAGACTCCTACTTCATATAAGTATTCAAATTTTTATAACACAAAGTTTACCAACAGTGCAAGCATACCAAATACACTCAAGAAAACATAATGGTGAAGCCCAAAATATTTATTTAAATGCCTTTATTATTTTATTTAGATACTTAGGTTAAATAATAAACCTATACCAAATGTGTATCATAAATTCTGAAAAATTTACAGTGCCTTAATAATGCTACCAAAAGACTACTGTAAAAGTTTCATGCCATTTCATCAAGTAGAACATTCTACATAAAAATGACAAGACAGAAAGGCTTACAATAGCAAACATAGAAAACCCTAGTGAAAAGTGTCAAGCAACAGATTTCCTATTTTTCTTATCATCCATATGGTACTAGGATAACCTCCAACAAATTTCATGAATATTGGATTCATAAATAATTTATAAAAATTCATACAAGGATTACATATTTATAAAACAAAAATCTATAACTACAAATCTACACATGCACTGATCCTCAAATTTTTACCAGAGCTCATACATGTCAAGAATAGCTTACCACACAAATTTCATAATTTTTTGTGCACAAGAACTCTAGATATAGAATAAACAAGTTTGCATGCATTCAAAAACACATTTCAAGTTTCAATTTAAATCCTCCAAAAATTCTACTGTAAGTGTCAAGATCATATTTTTCTTAAATACTACACTTCCTAAGGAACACTACCAAATTTATTTCACAATTTTTAAAGCTATACAACTAGAGATCTAAATATTACAAAACACATGAAATCTAGAATTCAAATGAACTATCCTACTCCCTCACTGCCGCTGACAGCTGAGTCCCACCTGACAGGGGACCCCACACGTCAGTGACCCAAAAGCAGAGCAGTGGTGCTGCGCGACATGGCGCAGGCCACGGCTCATCGACGGCGAGTTCGCCGGCGGTGACATCAACACGCGACGACCCTTACGACCTAACGCATCGATTGCACTACTTGGTTGGACCTCTCATCGGCGCTAACGACGATGGCGGCGGCCATGGTGGCTCGGAGGAGCAGGACGGTGGCGCTACGCCGGCAGTGACCACGACAGCTCCAACTAAGGCTCGGATGAGCATCAACAAACTACGGTGAACCTATTGCGCGCTCTATCGTGGCCTGCGGTGGTCGGATTTGGTCGGACCACGGCGACGGAGGGTGGCGGCGGAGCAATGGCGACGGCCGTGCGTGGCAAGGAGGCTTACCATGCGGTTACGACAAGCAAAGCAGGTGCAGGTGGGATGGTGCGAGCATGGCAGGGGTGGCTGCTGGTGACGGAGGAGCAGCGAGGGCGAGCTGACGCCGGCAATGGCGACGGCGGCAGGCTCTCGGTGCTGCGGCTGCTGCGGCGGGTGAAGAAGGAGGCTCGAGGCAAAGCAAATGGCGAGCGCGGGGCAGTGCGGGCGAGTGCTGGCGGTGTTAAGGCACGCGCTGGCCCACCTTGGCCGCGCTGGGCAGGGCGCCGGTGACCGCGAGCCGTTGCCAGCCAGCTACGCGGCGCGCGAGCCCTGACGCCAGGTGTCGGCCACTGAAACGGCGTTGCAGTTCATTCAGTCGCGCGACGGTGGCCTGACAACGTGTTTTCATGAAGCCCGATCTCTCAAACCGTGCAGCCAAATCGAAAACAGTCAACAACAAATTTGTAGCCCTATGTACCAGCTCCATTTGTTCTTAAGGGATCATGCTCTAATTCGCAACCAAAACTGAGTTAGATCATCCCCAAGATCGGCTTGTCAGTCTGTCAATTCCAAAAGACTTAGAAAAAATTGTTAAGTGTTGAAATTAGTTCTTTTGCTGATTTTTGTGAGCCAAATTCAAGCATGTTAGGAGCTAATTCATGTCAATGACCCTAAAAATAAAAGTTGTTCCTCATGCCAAACACTACAACTTTGCTTTAGTGACCACCTCCATGCAAGGTCTCTAGCACATAGTTCAAACTTGGTCAAACATGTCACATTTAAATGATGGTCTACACTTCAAACTAGGGCTTAATGACCTATTTACCCCTAACCATGAATATCAAAGTTGTTCATAATGATACCCTAAACATGTTTAAGCTAATTGCAAGGTCACACAATCATTTCATGTATTAGTCACTCATAGGGCTATCTAGGTTAACACATGAAATCTTACTTAAATGCTTGATCATGAAAGGTGACATTCATGAACCATGTTCCCTTTGCTAACTTAAGTGTTGCTAACATGTTTTTGTGACTCATATCAACCATCTACATGTATACACTCATGGTCATATGCCTATATACAAGGGAAACATGAAATAACAAGCAATGTTGCAAACATTTCAATCAAATGTTTCAATTATAAATGCTTATTTATGAATGCTTGATGCTCATGCTCATGTTATGCAAGTCAAGTTATGCAAGGCTAACACCTAGGGTGTTACAGCCCCTCCCCCTTATAAAAATCTCATCCCGAGATTTGCAAGACCTACCATTCTTGGAAAAAGGCAGGATAAACCTCTCGTAAATAATCCTCTCGTTCCCACGTAGCATCTTGTTCACTGTGATTGTTCCACACAACCTTATAGAACTTAATAATCTTACTCCGTGTTACTCTGTCCATCACTTCTAACACTCGGATTGGCTTTTCTTTATAGGTCAAATCCGATTGAAGCTGTACATTGGTGGGTGCAATAGCTTCTTTAGGTACTCGAAGACATTTCTTCAACTGAGAAACATGGAAGACATCAAATATTGCACTCATCTCGGGTGGAAGTTGTAACTTATAAGCAACATTCCCCTTTCATTCCAGAATCTTGTATGGCCCTACATATCTAGGCGAAAGCTTCTTTTTCATTCCAAATCTCTTCACTCCTTTCATGGGTGATACTTTCAAGTATACATAGTCACCCACTTCAAAAGTCAGTGGTCTTCTTCTTCTATCAGCATAACTCTTTTGTCTCGATTGAGCTGCCTTCATATGCTGTTGGATAACACATACTTGCTCTTTAGCTTCATTGACAAAGTCAATACCAAAGTATCTTCTTTCACCGGGCTCAATCCAATTCAACGGAGTTCTACATTTTCTGCCATACAAGGCTTCAAATGGAGCCATCTTGATACTCGCTTGATAACTGTTGTTATAGGAGAACTCAGCTAAAGGTAACCATTTCTCCCATGAACCTTTGGAAGATATAACACAAGCTCTTAGTAAATCTTCTAAGATTTGGTTTACTCGCTCCGTCTGTCCTAAAGTTTATGGATGGTATGCTGAACTTCTGATCAATTTAGTTCCCAAGGCCTGGTGCAAGTGCTCCTAAAAACAAGCTATAAACTGTGGTCCTCGATCTAAGATTATGGTCCTAGGCACTCCATGTAGTCTCACGATCTGAGAAACATATATCTCAGCGTATTTCCCAACTATATACCTTGTGTTCACTGGTATAAAATGTGCTGACTTGGTGAGACGATCAACAATAACCCATATTGAATCGTGACCTTGTGGTGTCATTGGAAGACCGGTGATAAAGTCCATACTGATTTCTTCCCATTTCCAACCTGGAATAGGCAATGGCTGGAGTAATCCGGTAGATTTCATATGAACAGCTTTTACTCTGCTGCAGTTGTCGCACCTAGCGACATAGGCTGCGATCTCTTTCTTCATCTTAGTCCACCAAAAATGGGTTTTCAAATCTTGGTACATCTTACTACTACCCGGATGGATAGACAATTTGGACGAATGAGCTTCATTTAAAATTTGGTTCCTAAGCCCACGGTCTTTTGGTACCACGAGTCGGTCCTCAAACCATAACACACCTCTTTCGTCCAATCTGAAATGCTTGGTTTCTTGCTCTTGCATTTTTCTCTTGATGTGACTTATACCTACATCTGTCTGCTGTAGCTCTATGATTTTGCTCTCGAGTGAACAACTAATCGTGATGTTGTGCAGTACAATAGGGTGTAACAAGTTGAATCCATCTTCTAATAATGCTTCCATAGTGTTGCAATGAGACTTTCGACTGAGTGCATCTGCTACTACATTAGCTTTTCCCAAATGGTAGTGCACCTCTAAATTTTAGTCTTTAATCAATTCCAACCATCTTCGCTGCCTCATGTTCAGCTCTGGTTGGGTAAAGATATACTTGAGACTTTTGTGGTCAGTATATATATGACATACATTGCCCAACAAATAATGTCTCCATATCTTTAATGCATGAACAACTGTTGCAAGTTCTAAATCATGTGTAGGGTAGTTGACTTCATGTTCCTCAATTGCCGAGAAACATATGCAATAACTCGTCCCTCTTGCATAAGCACACACCCCAAACCTATTCCCGATGCATCACAAAATACATCAAAAGGCTTTTCAATGTCTGGTTGTGCTAGAACAGGTGCTGTAGTTAACAGAGTTCTGAGGGTGTGAAAAGCTGCTTCACATTGTAGTGTCCATTTGTACTTCTCATCTTTCTGAAGTAGTCTGGTCATGGGCTTAGCTATCTTTGAGAAATCTAGAATGAAACAACGATAATATCCTGCTAACCCTAGAAAACTCCAAACATCATGAACCAAAGTCGGGGCTTTCCAATCCATGACCTCTTGCACTTTTGATGGGTCTACAGAGATTCCATCTCTTGATAAGATGTGACCTAGGAAAGGTACTTTGCTCAACCAAAATTCACACTTGCTAAATTTTGCATATAGCTTATGCTCCCTCAGTCTGGATAAAACAATCCTCAGATGCTCTTCATGATCTGGCTCATTTTCTGAATAAATCAATATATCATCGATAAACACGATCACGAACTTGTCGAGCTCGGGCATGAATACCGAATTCATCAGGTACATAAAGTAGGCTGGAGCATTTGTTAGTCCGAAAGACAACCAAATACTCATATAAGCCGTACCTAGTAGAGAAAGCAGTTTTAGGTATGTCCTCTGGCCTAATCTTTATCTAATGATAGCCTGATCTCAAGTCAATTTTGGAGAATACCTTTGCCTTTGCTAGCTAATCGAACAAAATGTCGATGCGGGGCAATGGGTATTTGTTCTTGATGGTCACAGCATTGAGTGGTTTGTAATCTACACACATTCTTAGTGACTTGTCCTTCTTTTTCACAAATAATGCCGGACATCCCCACAGAGATGAGCTAGGTTGGATAAGACCCTTGTCCAACAGATCCTGTAACTGAATCTTAAGTTCTGCTAACTCATTGGGTGGCATTCTATAGGGCCTTCTTGAGATGGGTGCCGTACCTGGCACTAACTTAATCTTAAATTCCACATCCCTATCCAGTGGTAAGCCTAGTAATTCCTCTAGAAATACATCCGAAAACTCACAAACCACGGGAATATCACAAAGGGTGGTGGTTTGGATAGCACAAGCTAAATGTTGGAGTTCAAAATTGCGGGAGAGTGGTACTAGAAAAGCATTCCCTCCCATGGGATCTCTCAACATAATAGTACGAGTGCTAGTGTCAATGAGAACACCATGATCCTTCATCCAATTCATGCCTAAGATTACACTTATCGATAACCCGGGCAATATTATCAAATCCATGGTATACTCCCTCCCTTGTATAGAGATGAGTACATTTTTGACTATCTTATTTGTAGAAATAGTTGCCCCGGTTGAACTTATATTATAACCCCCTTTGCTTACTTCAATTATTTCTTGATCATGTCTAGATGCAAATGCTTGACTCATAAATGAATGAGAAGCCCCTGAATCAAATAAAACAACAGCGGGATGTTTGTTGACAAGAAACATACCAGCCGTGACAACTTCTCCAGCGGGCACTTCCTCCACAGCGGTATAATGCATGTACCCTGGACGTGCCCTTGTGTTCGCCTGCCTCTGATTGTTCTGATTCTGGTTGCCATTCTTCTTTGGGTGGGGGCATTCCTTGGACCAATGCCCCACCTAGTTGCAGTTAAAACAGGGCTGATTACTCCTAAGTCCTGTGGAGCTCCCCTGACTGCCAGTTCCTTTTGGTAAGGCAATAGTGAATGCCTTACGGAATGGTTTCTGAGGTCTGTTGTTCTGAGCTTTAGGTGGTGGAGGCCTAAACTTGGGTGCAGGTGGACGGAATTGTGGCCTAGCTATGATAGACGCTCTGGACTGTGAAGATCTAGAGGCACCTGCCTCGAATGCCCTCTTGCGACCCTTAGCAGCCGCATGCATGTTATTGTGGTTTTCCTGGGTTAGAGCATCGCTGATAAACTCGTTGTAAGTGGTGCACTTGGAATTTGCCATGGTCTTCATCAGTTTGGTGCCTAGACCCCGCTTGAAACTCTCTATCTTCTTTTCCTCAGTATCCACAAAACCTGGAGCATACCTGGACAGGTTGTTGAATGCGTGCATATATTCTATGAGGGTCTTTGTTCCTTGAGTGAGCCTCATAAATTCAGCCGCTTTCATGCGCATTAGGCCCGGGGGAATATGATGTCCCTGAAAAACCAACTTGAACTGCTCCCATGTCACTCACGCATTAGCAGGTAGTGATGACAAGAAATGTGCCCACCAGATCCCTGCTGGTCCTTACAGCTGGTGAGAAGCATACTCAGCTTTTAGATGCTCAGTGACCCTTAGCATACGAAAATTCTGCTCAATGGTGTTGAGCCACTCGTCAGACTATAGTGGTTCCTCTGCTACCTTAAAGATAGGAGGCTTTGTATCCAAAAATTCCTTGAATGTACTGTGTTGATTTGGCTCAGCCCCTTGTTGCTGTGGGTGGCCACGAGCGGTGTTCTGCGCGATGAGGCATAGAGCTTCTTCCATTGTCCTTTGGCTCCCCAAGAACTGAGCAAAGAACTCCTAAGCAGACGGCGGTGGTGGTGGTGGTAAGTCATCACCATTGCCATCCTGGCTGCTACTAGCTCCTGCACGGGTGCTCGTCATCTGTAAAGTTGCAACAATAAGCGATTATTGGTTGATGCCACAAGATTGCAGATGAATCATAATCATGCCAAACTGAAATTACTGGAGACAATTCTCAATTCACAAAAAAACAGAGGCATAACAATTCATTCTCGCAACATGACACCACTAATTTGATCGCTTATCGGACTCATAGCATGTTAATATTCAAATCATGAGCTTAGATAGATCAACTAAAATTTGCATAGGTGTTAAACCAAATGTGCGGTAGTCATGCAAATAACAATATTACAAAATAGTTCAAATCACCAACACCAAATCAAACTACAAGTCCATTACATAACCAACGATGATACATTAAGTACTTCTACTAAGTACTACGTGATCTAATCCTCGTCATGATCACTATCGAGGTCAGAGATAGGATCATCTCCTTCCTCAGGCTCCATCTCCTCCTCTTCCTCATCCTCATCATCATCTTCTTCCATATTTGGCCCATCTTCTTCCCCATCCAGGACTGGATTCAGCTAGTTGTTCAAATATTGCACTTCATGCTAAAGGTTCATTACTTGAAGTTGAGCCTGTGCAAGCTACTGACGTAGGCCCCTTTCAGCACGGTTCTAGGCGTTACTCATGTCGCGGTGCCTATCTCGCTCTATCCTTATTGTAGCAACACGGTTTTCTACTGCATCACGCTGACGTCTAGCTATGGACACCTCCGCACGGGCGGTCTCCAACTGCTCCCTTAGTCCTGCAAGTACTGCTTGATCATTAGCTCTAACTTCCTGAGCTGCTACCCTCTGGTAATCCACTTGCTCCATTTGGGCATGAAGAGTGCCCAAAGCTGCATAGGCTTGGTCAGATTCCCATCGGGCTTTACTTGTGGCTTTCTTTTGCTTGCGCACACACTTCTTGAGCTTGTTTTGCGCGGCTTCAGCTCTCATGAGTTTGTCCATGCAGGTGGTGTATGATTCCTGCCAGAAATCCCTAGTGTCCTAGCGTGCACAAAACATCTTCATCACCGCAAACATTGCACTCATGGAGGGGCTAGAGCTATTTGCTCGCTCATCCCGGTCTCTGATCAATGCATTTTAACTATGTTGTTCCCAATTTGTGGTGGACGGATCCACCCAAGGAAACATACTCGCTGCTGCCTCCCAAGGAGTCTTCCCTTCTGATTCTGCCTTCCACTCCTGCCAGAAGGGCGGTTGTGTGCGGGCTGGTATAGTGAGTCGCACCTCGTACCATGGCTGTCCTTCCAAGTACTCTTCAATCCAATGATAAAGGGGTGGTTCATGGTACCCCGCAAAGTGCATAACTCTCCACAATAGGGTAGGTGTTTCGAAAACCATCAGAAAATTCTCACATCCAACTGGTGCTGCCATCTGTACCATCAACATGTACACTTTGTGAGACAAGGCCATAATGGATAAGAGTTACATAACCGAGTAAGAAATTTATAAGGGGAGGAACAATGTAATTATGTGAATGATAATTATCATGATGCATGCTCGTTCCGTACGTCCTCACAAACTTAGGAAAATTTTGTTTCTAACGGTAGACACGGTGGCATACATACTTTCTCTCATATATAGCGTAACTAGTCGAGCTACACGTTTCGTTGTTAGTGTACCTGCATAAAAATTTCATTTCAGCCCAAAACCCATAAGTAAATATGCAGGATGTAAATCTAAATACTTCCATATATGTATACCCATACATATACTTCCGTATCAAGCTACCCGATAACAATTTAAACCCACAATTAAATACGCACCACATACACATGCAAGCATGCATACATAGCCGTACCAAAGCTAACTCTCCCCGACCGCACGCTCACATCTTGCGGTCATACCACTCATCATCTTACCTTGGCGTAGAGGCATTTGATCCATACATTACCATTCAAGTGAATGGCATCCATACAATAGCACGCCGTATGGACGACAAAGTAAAAACCCCCATGTTAGTACTTAACTAGCCACCTAATAGTCCTTAATTTGGGCATAAGGAAAGTGATCATTGGCACACTTTAGATTTCAAATACCTATATATATAGCTATTAGTTACTAGAGAAGGGTTTTTGGAAAACAAAAACTTTTGTTTTAAATACACATGTGACAATTAACGTTGAATCTTGCTCTGATGCCAGCTGTCGCAGAACCGACCAATTTATAAGAGTATAAGTACAATGGTAGCCCGCAAGCGGTCGCACTGTCATACTTGAACCCATATAAACCTGGTAGTCCGTCGAGTACCACGACGGGTCTCAATAAATGATTCACAACAACCAAGATCGTACATGATTCAGCATACATGTCACATATTATATAAAGTTCACAGATACATTTTCATCATCAGAGTATGAAACCAAGTTATTACAAACTGAGTTGGTAATCAAAAGCAGAAGCAAATTAAGTTTGAAAGCAAAGTTTCCAACATAGTTTAATACAGTGCCAAATTAAGATCACGGTCCACAAAAGCAAATAGAGGGATTAATAAAGAAGCCTGCCCAAGGCTTACTCCTCATCCACAGCGGGATATAAGCAACCCTTGCAATAACCATGATACACAGTGCTATCTGCAACAATGGGAAATAAAACCCTGAGTACAAGAAGGTACTCAACTAGACTTACCCGTCATAAACCATAAATAAATGACTCCAAGGATCAAGCAAGGCTATATAAGCGGAGATAGCTTAACAACATTTTGCATAAAAGCGATTTACTCAATTGTACCCTTATAATTCTGTTATCAAGTTAATTATAACTATCCATCTCTAAATTAGCAACTATCATGTGCCAAACATGTGGTATATCATTTTAGAAGCATACAATAGTAACCATAGCCGGTATTGTAATTCCATATTCATTCGAACCATCATCTTCCATAACACAGTTACTACGATGTTGGGACTAGCCAAGTTTCTCACTATCCGAGAGAGACGGTGATTCGAATCGATTTCAACCAGCTGGGAATTTCTTCCTAACATAAACCCAGGCATGCCGCGCGAAGGTAGCCTTAGGTCACCTTTGGTACAACTCAGGTACACATTTTGTGGGTTCGTACCAAGCCGCACAATCGGAGACAACCAGTTGCCAGGACGTTCAGGACTACCCTGCCCTTGGGCTCACGTCTGGCTCCCCGCAAGGAGCGCACAACAGAACGAGGCCCGGCCTGAATTGAGCTACTCGGCTTCGTGGTCGGAACGATTTATTCGGCCAGCTAAATGATAGGCATGCGTTCAATCTTGTCAGAAGCGCCAACAACGGTACGGTCCTTAATCGGCACAGACGGAATCACATGAGTCAACCTACGCATAGACTCCGCCCGGCCTCAATTTACATCACCCCATGATTCTGTTCCACGGTAGCAAATATAGCCAACCGTGTTCCGGTATCCACCTATATCTCGCAGGTGATAGGAAATCACCCGACTTCTACCGGTCTAAGCATGGCTAAGCATATATTCAATCCTGGACCTACACAGGGTTAACGGTGTATATATCTGAACAAGGAATTTATATGCATCAAGTGGTTCCAATCAACTCTTATAACCTAATGCATCAATCATAAGGACTTAAGTAATCATTTGTAAAATACTGGGAGACTTAGAATGCTCCGGGGCTTGCCTTTTAGAAAGGACGTGGGACGGTGATCAGGGCACTCTGGAAGCTCTTTAGGGTTCTACTCCTCGCCTTCGGGAGCTGTGGCTTGAGGATTCTCCTGTTGGTCCCATTCCTCTACTTCGTCGAATTCCAGCAATGGTATTCCTTCCTCCGATCCTAGATGCATGAATATGGCATAAGGTATTGCGAATGTATGCATGACAAGTATAATATAATGATAGGTGACGAATGCATTCTTGTATGTATTCTTAACATCATGGTGCTGAAGTAATAACAAGTGTATCGTGTTTTTACTGAGTAGGTGCATATCTCTTCTTAATGATTCAATCAAACACTTCAGCAGTTCATGTACCACACTACAAAACAGCAGCTACTTATTTTACTCATAATTGCAGTTCTACTTATCCAAATGTAGTGATCCTGGACTTTCTGGAAAGCTTATAAAATTGCTTACAACTCTTATTTAATCGTCAAAAGCTAATTCACAATTTATCTTAACCAAAACAGACAAGTAACCCCATGCTGTCCAGAAATTTTAGAGATTAAGCAATTCGGAAATACGAACTTTAAACCGCTGTAACTCCTAAACTCTTTGGCCTATTGCTCTGAAATTTTAACACAAGATACATGAAGAAGTTTTCCACAACTTTGTTATTAACCATTTTTACACCAAACATCATTTTCATTATGGAACACCCTAAACTACAAAATCTGTCCGAAAACCCGCTCAATTCGAATTATAAAGCAACAAGACTCCTACTTCATATAAGTATTCAATTTTTTACAACACAAAGTTTACCAACAGTGCAAGCATACCAAATACACTCAAAGAAAACCCAATGGTGAAGCCCAAAATATTTATTTAAATGCCTTTATTATTTTATTTAGATACTTAGGTTAAATAATAAACCTATACCAAATGTGTATCATAAATTCTCAAAAATTTACAGTGCCTTACTAATGCTACCAAAAGACTACGGTAAAAGTTTTATGTCATTTCACCAAATAGAACATTCTATATAAAAATCACAAGACAGAAAGGCTTATAATAGCAAAAATAGAAAACCCTAGTGAAAAGTGTCAAGCAACAGATTTCCTATTTTTCTTATCATCTATATGGTACTAGGATAACCTCCAACAAATTTTATGAATATTGGATTCATAAATAATTTACAAAAATTCATACAAGGTTACCTATTTATAAAAGAAAAATCTATAACTACAAATCTACACATGCACTGATCCTCAAATTTTTACCAGAGCTCATACATGTCAAGAATAGCTTACCACAAAAATTTCATAATTTTTGGTGCACAGGAACTCTAGATATAGAATAAACAAGTTTGCATGCATTCAAAAACACATTTCAAGTTTCAATTTAAATCCTCCAAAAATTCTACTGTAAGTGTCAAGATCATATTTTTCTTAAATACTACACTTCCTAAGGAACACTACCAAATTTATTTCACAATTTTTGAAGCTATACAACTGGAGATCTAAATATTACAAAACATATAAAATCTAGAATTCAAATGAACTATCCTACTCCATCACTGCCGCTGACAGCTGAGTCCCACCTGACAGGGGACCCCACATGTCAGTGACCCAGAAGCAGAGCAGCGGCGCTGCGCGACATGGCGCGGCCACGGCTCGTCGACGGTGAGTTCGCCGGCGGTGACATCAACACGCGACGACCCTTACGACCCAACACATCGATTGCACTGCTTGGTTGGACCTCTCATCGGCGCTAACGACGACGGCGGCGGCCATGGCGGCTCGGAGGAGCAGGACGGCGGCGCTATGCTGGCAGTGACCACGATGGCTCCAACTAAGGCTCGAATGAGCATCAACGAACTACGGTGAACCTATTGCGCGCTCTATCGTGGCCTGTGGTGGTCGGATCTGGTCGGACCACGGCGATGGAGGGTGGCGGCAGAGCAATGGCGACGGCCGTGCGTGGCAAGGAGGCTTACCGTGCGGTTACGGCAAGCAAAGCAGGTGAGGTGGGATGGTGCGAGCACGGCGGGGTGGCTGTGGTGACAGAGGAGCAGCGAGGGCGAGCTAGCGCCGGTGATGGCGACGGCGGCAGGCTCTCGGTGCTGCGGCGGGTGAAGAAGGAGGCCGAGGCAAAGCAAATGGCGAGCGCGGGGCAGTGCGGGTGGGTGCTGGCGGTGTTAAGGTGCGCGCTGGCCCACCTTGGCTGCGCTGGGCAGGGCGCCGGTGATGCGCGGCCGTTGCCAGCCAGTACGCGGCGCGCGAGCCCTGACGCCGGTGTCGGCCACTGAAACAGCGTTGCAGTTCATTCAGTCGCGCGACGGTGGCCTGACAGCGTGTTTTCATGAAGCCCGATCTCTCAAACTGTGCAGCCAAATCAAAAACAGCCAACAACAAATTTGTAGCCCTATGTACCAGCTCCATTTGTTCTTAAGGAATCATGCTCTAATTCGCAACCAAAACTGAGTTAGATCATCCCCAAGATCGGCTTGTCAGTCTGTCAATTCCAAAAGACTTAGAAAAAATTGTTAAGTGTTGAAATTGTTCTTTTGCTGATTTTTGTGAGCCAAATTCAAGCATGTTAGGAGCTAATTCAGTAAATGACCCAAAAATAAAAGTTGTTCCTCATGCCAAACACTACAACTTTGCTTTAGTGACCACCTCCATGCAAGGTCTCTAGCACATAGTTCAAACTTGGTCAAACATGTCACATTCAAATGATGGTCTACATTCAAACTAGGGCTTAATGACCTATTTACCCCTAACCATGAATATCAAAGTTATTCATAATGATACCCTAAACATGTTTAAGCTAATTGCAAGGTCATACAATCATTTCATGTATTAGTCACTCATAGGGCTATCTAGGTTAACACATGAAATCTTACTTAAATGCTTGATCATGAAAGGTGACATTCATGAACCATGTTCCCTTTGCTAACTTAAGTGTTGCTAACATGTTTTTGTGACTCATATCAACCATCTACATGTATACACTCATGGTCATATGCCTATATACAAGGGAAACATGAAATAACAAGCAATGTTGCATACGTTTCAATCAAATGTTTCAATTGTAAATGCTTATTTATGAATGCTTGATGCTCATGCTCATGTTATGCAAGTCAAGTTATGCAAGGCTAACACCTAGGGTGTTATAGGATGGGCCCACAAGCGGTCAGTACCTAGGTGCATGAGTGCCACAGGCATCTCAACCCATGATCCCTGCGAATGGGACGTCGGGACCCCAATCAAACTATCCAGCTAACAAACCACCAAATCTCATGGCCATACCCGCAAAGGGTCCGACCTCGGCAAGAAAAAATCACCGTTCTCAGGACACGCCGTGGGCGACAAAAGAAGGCCAGGGCCCTCAAAGTCCGCCCTTTCGAAAAAACCTCCGGAGGAGTATTCTACTCCTCCGCAGGCTCGGGTGCTACACCCACCGGGTGCGCTCGTGCGCACCCGCTAGCAAGTCAAAAATTCCTCAGGCCATTCTACCCGAATCACTCGGGGGCTTGGGGGCTACTGTCGGGGACCAATACTAGGGTACCCGAAGATGAGGAGCTAATAACCATCAACGTTGATTCATCTGAGCGGTCAAGAGTGCGACCGCACCTCTTGCTGGGCTCCGCCTCACCCGCCGTCCAAGGGTTGACTCCACCTCGACTGACCCCCGAGGGTAGGCCCCGCCTCTTCCAACCCTCGAGGGTTGGCTCCACCTCAGCTGACTCTCGAGGGTAGGCTCCGTCTCATCCGACCCTCGAGGGTTGGTTCCACCTCGGCCGATGTCCGAGGGCTGGCTCCACCTCGACTGACTCCCGACGGCAAGCTCCGTCTCGTCCGACCCCCGAGGGTTGGTTCCACCTCGGCCGACGTCGCAGGGTTCGCTCTGCCTCGTCCGACCCCTGAGGGTTGGTTCCACCTTGGCCAACATCGCTGGGTTGGCTCCGCCTCGCCCGACGTCTGTGGGATGGCTCCGCTTCGCCCGATCCCTCGAACACGGTTCCTAATGGGAGCTCACGCCGCCGCCAACCACTACGGGCCAGAAAGTACGACCCAAGGTCAAACTTCTGGCATCGTGCAGGGAGCGGTTACATCTCAACACGACCCGTCCCCGCGACATGCCATTCCAGGGAACTCACATCGCCCATAGTGACGGACGCGTGGTCACTATGCTGCCCACTACCCGTACGGCCGCTGGTCAGCAGTGTCGCCCGCTGAGGCGGGGTGGGACGTTACAACTCGCTGACAACGCCCGGGCATGGCATTGTCAGAGGACAGGCGACCGACGTGGAGCTATCCCTATCACCGCCTATTGTGTCAGCGGGGCCCGCACGGAGGAAAAGGGAGGCCCGACGACCCTGAGGACTTCCTTGGCCTCTTGTTCTCATCTCTTCCCCATTGTAACCCATGCTTTCCCTTGGCCTATAAAAGGAAAAGCGGGACATCTCATGAAATGGGGATCGATACATTGAACAAGTGCATCATATAGCATCGGTTCACCACACCGTATCAGACACTGAGCAATCGAACCATAGAGACTTGGGAGCTACCTCTCTCTCTCGCCAGTTTGTAACCTCCTACTACAAACTCGGTGCTGGTAACACGAGCAGCCCGAAACTGGACGTAGGGACATTCGGCCCGAACCAGTATAACATTTGTGTCCTCCTAACACACCATCCAAGCCAGATGCGTAATATATAAATTTATTTGTTGGTGCTTATTCAAAACACCGACAATAGTCATGACTCGTGGCTAATAAATAAAGTGTACTATATAATTAGTTAAATTTGAAAGCTTTAACTTGACACTGTGCTAAAATTATATTGTTTTATGGACCAAAGAGAGTTATTTGTTTGCATCCCCACGGTCTGTCTTAGTTGTGCTTGCATCTGGTTCAGCACTGGGTCGGGCAACAATCAGACCTTACTAGTGGTAACAGTGGTATGTGCAGCTTTTCACTCTGATCCTCTTCTTTTATCTTTGCCCAGCCACGCATGAGGCTTCAATGTAGACATACTTTGTACTTGTACTTGTACTAACTGGCGTCTTCTATCGGACCTGTTCGTCTGGTATTAAAGTCGACTGATAAACCGACTGAAGTTGTTTTGTTGTGAGAGAAAAATACTATAGATTCTAGCTGATAAGACGGCTGAAAAGTTCAAGCGAGCAGGCCCGATAAAATTAGGTAGGACCAAAAAATAATTACTTCCATTTGCATCTTTTGGGTTTATTTTAGCTCTAATAAGTTTGATTTGAAATTTCAGTGCATGATGCAGTGATCGTGCTCACGATGACGCCTTGGTTTTGCTGGGTTTCAGAGAAGGTTTATAAATATTTGTGAAATTTGAAATACTTTTTAATGCAGTGAAATTGAAATGTGAGTACTTTGATATGTCAAATGGAGTTACTTGACGTGCCACTTGTCTCCACCCCGCATAAGTGCGCCGTCCAAACTGGAGAGCATGACTGTGATGTGGTTTAGCGTTAGTATATCTGTCCTCGCAATACGTGATTCGGTACGCATGTTCTCTCTTCCCGACTCGAAATTACATAGGCGCGTTATTGGGTACAAAACATGAACTGCAGCAAAACTAAAGCTGTTTAAATTCATTCGTAAAAAATTAGCTAGCTAATATTTTCTATTTTTTTATATAGCTGATTTTTGCTCCTAGGTACTTGATAGTGAATTGAAGGTATATATAAAATATTAGCACCTATTAGCAAACTTCGAACTTACTAATGGAACTAAGGGCCTGTTTGGATCCTTCAATTGAATTCATTCTAATAATTACAATTTAGACATAGATTAATTAAGCTAATATAGTTATATATGGAATATATTTGTATATTTATTGTTAGGCATACCAGGGATATACTTATATGTTGTATTTCTATCATAGGGGAGTGAGTCAAAGAGTGTGCTATAAGTTAGAGAATAGAATTATAGCATAGTGATCTATACAATTCATTTCCATCTCTCACCCTATAAATTTGAGATAGGCTTATTTGTGAGCTTGGAAAAATTATGGAATGTCAAATTCCAAGCCAAATAGCCTAATACATTATGTAGATTTCAATTCCTCCAAAATGAAGAGATCCAAACGGTCCCTTATAGTTAAGGTGGACCTGTCTAGGCAACCCCTAGTTGTTTTAACCCCTCCAAACAACTAAATTTTGCACATACACTTACACTATCTTATAGCTATATTTACACCGTTTTATTACTATATTACAATAATTTCTATAGTGTAATTTATTAGATAGAGTGATATAATTTGGGGTAATTGCAGAGACAAATTAATATATGCCAAAATTTTTAAAAAAATTACAATTTTTTCTATGGATTCCGGATACTAGAGAAATATATGTCAAATTATTCACAAACGTCATCAAATTGTTCACAAATTCCAAACAGACATCCATAGAAGCCGGTTTCTCTAGGGGGGGCGGGGCGGACGGCTGGAGCTTCTTTGTATGGGGAAGGAGGGCCACAAGGAGGAGGTAGAGGGCGGACGTCTGGAGCTTCTCTGCGAGGGCGGACACCTGGTGCTTCTCTGCAGGTGCGGACGCCTAGAGCTTCTTTGCAGGGACGAAGGACTAGTGTCCAGACCTTCTCTGCAAGGGGCGGACGCTCAGACCTTCTCTGTAGGGGGGGGGGGAAGGAGGGCCACGGGGAGGAGGCGACCGGTGGGACGTGTCGCACCAGAGAGAGGAGGCCGTCGGTGGGATGCGTCGCGCCGGTGGGAGGAGGCCGTGGTGCCTCCCCTGCGCCGCCAAGGAGTCGGGGGTAGCCGGAGGCGATGCGAGCGATTGGAGACCGAGGGGCTAGCAGCGAGACGAGATCGGAGCCACACGACCACAATCCGACGCCCACAGATTCGGTTGTTGGATGGCTCCAAGACAACTGGTTGCCATCTAGCTTTTTCACATAGTTAATAGCCCTTTAACTAATAATAATTAGTATGTTTATTATCAAGTCTGTTTGGATCCACTGGTACTGATTTTAGCTTGTAATTTTTAGTCTTAATGGATCCTGACGTGTCCTTAGAAAAATGTTACAATTTGCTAGTACTGTACCTTCCCATTGTGTAGGACAATTTCTAAAATTCGCGTATGGCTTTGCTGCCCCCGGGTCTCGGGATGACAAGATCAGTGCGTACAAGCATGGGCTTTAATTAGCGGCATGATGATTTCATCAGATTTATCGGTGAACCATGCCGATGGAGCAGGACGCTAGCCTGGGCGAGTAAAGACCCCCCGTGGCCCACACCAACATGCATGCGTCGGTAATACCCTTGCTCGGCTTGATCCCACCGGCTTTAAATCCTCCCCATTCCCTCCCGCTCCCAAGATCACAGTCGCTTAGGCCTACTAGCTGCTGAGTGAGTCGTGAGCTCACTCTCAGTGCCAGTGGTCTCGCTCGAGCACGCGCACGCCAGCTGGTAGACAGCAAACAGCATGGGCTCGTCGGCGGCTCATCAGCTGAAGCAGCTCAAGCCGCTGTACCAGCACGTGGTGAACAACTTCGTCGCCGTGCTCGCTGCGCCGCTGGCCGTGGCGGCCGTCGTCAATGCGGCGCGCGTCGGTCCCGACGAGCTGCTCGGCAGGCTGCAGGCGCTCCGGGCGGTGCACGTGTTCCTCGCCGTGTTCGTCGCGGCCGCCGCGGCGACGCTGTACGTGATGCTGCGTCCCCGGTCCGTGTACCTGGTGGACTATGCCTGCTTCCGCACGAGGCCCAACTGCCGCGTCCCCTTCGCCACCTTCCTGGAGCACGCCAAGCTGGTGACGTTCGTCGAGGGCGCCTCCATCGACGAGCGCAGCGTCCGGTTCATGACGCGGCTGCTGGAGCGCTCGGGCCTCGGGGAGGAGACGTGCCTGCCCCCGGCGCACCACTACATCCCGCCGTACCGGAACATGGAGGCCTCGCGCGCGGAGGTGGAGCTGGTCATCTTCTCGGCCATCGACGACCTGCTCGCCAAGACGGGCATCAGCCCCAACGCCATCGACATCCTGGTGGTGAACTGCAGCCTGTTCGCGCCCATCCCGTCGTTCACGGACATGATCATCCACAGGTACGGGATGCGGCCGGACATCCGCAACGTGCACCTGTCCGGGATGGGCTGCAGCGCGGGGCTCATCTCCGTCGGGCTGGCCAAGAACTTCCTTCAGGTCGCTCCGAAAGGCGCGCACGCGCTGGTGGTGTCGACAGAGACCATCACGCCCAACTACTACGTGGGCAAGGAGCGCGCCATGCTGCTGCCCAACTGCCTGTTCCGCATGGGCGGCGCCGCCGTGCTGCTGTCCACTTCCCGCGCCCGGGCCCGGTTCCGGCTCGCCCGCGTGGTGCGCACGCTGACGGGCGCCCAGGACAGCGCGTACCGGTGCGTGTTCCAGGAGGAGGACGGCGAGGGCCACCGCGGGATCAACCTGTCCAAGGACCTGATGACCATCGCGGGCGACGCGCTCAAGGCCAACATCACGGCCATCGGCCCGCTGGTGCTGCCGGCGTCGGAGCAGCTCCTGTTCGCGCTGTCCTTCATCGCGCGGCGCGTGGTGAACCGGCACGTGAAGCCGTACCTCCCCGACTTCCGCACGGCGTTCGAGCACTTCTGCATCCACGCGGGCGGGCGCGCGGTCATCGACGAGCTGCAGCGCAGCCTGGGCCTGTCGGACCAGGACGTGGAGGCGTCGCGCATGGCGCTGCACCGGTTCGGCAACACGTCCAGCAGCTCGGTGTGGTACGAGCTGGCGTACATCGAGGCCAAGGGCCGCATGCGCCGCGGCGACCGCGTGTGGATGATCGGCTTCGGCTCCGGGTTCAAGTGCAACAGCGCGGCGTGGGAGTGCATCGCGCCGGCGCGCACCGCCGAGGGACCCTGGGCGGAGAGCATCAGCCGCTACCCCGTTGACATCCCCGAGGTGCTCAAGCACTAGCCGACGCCTGATCTGTCTGGTATCGATCTGAGATCCTTGTGTACGTACACGTAGGTAAGGTAATGAAACCGCGCCTGATCTGTCACGTCCCGTTTCCTCTCTCGCGCATCTCGTCTCGTCTAGGAGGACGGAGGAGGAGGCCGACGACGACGTGACGAAAATGTATTTTGGACTAGCTTGTGGTGCTGGCCAGGCCGGGCGCGTTGAATGCCGAGACTGACGCGTCCATGTGCGCTGCGCTCCATCCCGGACAGGTTGGTTGTGTGAGGGTACACCAGGTTAAATCCGGGCCATTTACACACACGTATAGTACTCGTGGTCAGCCTGCGGTTGACTGGTTTGGTATAAGAGAAAAACATTATTTCAAGCTGGAAATTTACGCAAGCGAACAGGTAGATCGTCGTGTACCCTTCTCTTTTTTTTTTCTTTACCAAATTTGTTTCACCACCAATAATTTACTTGGTGTCCATCCATTTAGAAATAAGGGCCTGTTTAGTTCACCCGCTGAATCGGCGCCGCCAAATTTTGTCTTACACTGTAGCTACTGTAGCGTTTTGTTTTTATTTGGTAATAATTGTCCAATCGTTGACTAATTAGGCTCAAAACGTTCGTCTCGCAAAGTACAACTAAACTGTGTAATTAGTTTTTGATTTCGTCAACATTTAGTACTCTATACATGTACCGCAAATTTGATGTGACGGGGAATCTTCTTTTTGTATAGTGCCAAATTCTGAAATTCGAGGAAACTAAACAAGGGCCAAGGCAAAATGTACTGCGAGTTGGATCGATTGCATTACTATAGCAAGCATTGTACTCTACCTGAATAATAATTTATGATGAAGTGAAGTTACTACAGCAAGCCCTCACTGGCAAAGATGGATGAATGCATGGACGGGCACGCCCCGTGTTGTTTCTGAATCTGCTGCTGCTGCTGCAGCTGCTGTGCCTTGACTTTCTGAATCTGCTGCTGCTGCGGACTTGGCTCGCTGCGGCTCTTGGCTTCTGGCCGCGTGCCCTCTGCGCCAACCACAGCCTTGTCAGCGGCCTCTTTGTTTTTGGGCTGGTTTGAGCTGACTGGTGTTAGTTTAGGTCCTGTTTGGTTTCCATAAGTTAGGTGATTTATTAAGTCAGGTGACTGAAAACCAGTAACTTATAAGTCATGCATGTTTGGTTGTAGATGACTTATAAGCTCATTAAAGGTGCGGGCCCCACGCAAAAAAGGGTAACTTATAAGTTTTAAGAAGGGGTAAACCAACTTAAAACTTATAAGCAGAGGTGACTTATAAGTTGGTGGTGTTTGGCAAAATAAGTCACTTTTTTCACTTTTTAACTTATAAGGAGAAAAAAACACTGTTGACTGACTGATTTGAGCCGACTAAAACCAAGAAACGAACATGCCAAACTTGCCGTGCGCTGCTTCTGCTTCCGCTGTTCGGTCGAGTCCGGCGTCCATTTATCGCTGGCACTGGCAGGCGGCGTACTTCTGCCACGCTCAAGCAAGGTAGCAGCCTAGCACACGCATACTCTACTGCAGCAACCCCTACCCGTTACCGTACGAGGCATGCATGGCGAGGCCCAGAGGTTAGGCGGGCAGCGACGGGCGCCATGAATGCCCGCGGAATCCGCGGAATCTTGCCCCCGGTCTTGCCACTGCTCCTTTGAGCATTACAGGTCGCACGCACTCCATCGCGCAGTGGGCTTCCGGCTGCTATTATTGACCCCGGGTGTCGCACCTAGAATGCATGTGCGGTGGTATTGGTGCAGTGCTGGAGTGGCAGCGGCTTGCCATTTGCCAATGCCAGCCGGCCGGACCGCCGGAGGATCTGAATCTACGCAATGCAAGCACGATTGGTTTCGCGGTGATGGCCCGGCACCCGGCAGCATGCATGTCCTGTTGCGAACTTGGCTGGCTCTCCCTACTCCCTAGCTAGGCGCTAGCCACTTGTCATTACTGCTGCTGAGGCAGCTCTCCGGACGGTTCTTTTCAATGAATTATGAATTCACTGTCCTAGCCGTACAATTCAACTGTGATATTGGAGCATGTTTACTATCCGTCTGTCACACGTAAAAAGCTGACCTGTAGGACGTTACTACTGTACATACAGTTCTAGAAGCCACAGATCGTTTCTTTAATCCATTGCCAAATAGCCCTACTCCCTGTTCAGTTCCCTGGTCCAGGGACTAGAGACCATGGGGTGTTTTCATTCGCCTACTAAACTTTAGTCGCTGTCCCATCCGATGTTTGGGAGTATTAAATATAGACTAATTACGAAACTAAGTGCACAGATTGAGACGGTTTTGCAAGACGAATTTTTTAAGTCTAATTAGTCCATGATTTGACAATATGGTACTACAGTAAAGATGCGCTAATGATGGATTAATTAGGCTTAATAAATTTGTCTCGCGGATTGCTGATGGATTCTGTAATTTGTTTTTTTATTAGTATCCGAACACCGCATGCGACACCCCCATGTGACACCTCCTAAACTTTAGTCACTAGATCCAAACACACCTTAAAACAAGGACTAACTATAGTTCACAAACCTATTTGGTTCAAGGGACTAAATGGGACTAAAGATCGTTAAGGCACTTAAACAAAGACCAAATCGTCCCCACCCACCTACCCCTCACCTCCTCCTTCTCGTCATCGTCTGCCGCTGCTCTGCGCTTCGAGAAGCTCGCGCGCCGTCGAACGCCCCCTTCTCCTCTTTGTTGAACACGTTAGTGTCCTCGGACACGCCCCCCCATGGGAAGCTCCCTGATCCGCGAGCCACGGCCACCGCGGTCCGCGGAGAGGGCCAGGGCCGCGCAGGGGAAAAGACGGGCGCGGCGACGGTCATGGTCTCAGCTCCGGCGGCAGCGTCGGAGATGGCCAGGGTCACGAGGGGAGATGGCCTAGCGTCCTCCTCCCTTCATCCCAACAGAGAACTAGAGCGAGGTGGAGGGAGCAGGGGTGGCGCTCATGGGGTGTGGGCGCGGCGGCGGGGAAGAAGCGGGCAGCCGCGCGAGGGAGCCACACACCTCATGAGGGAGGAGAGAGAGTGAGGGTCATGGGCTGTCCTTTTGGACTAGTAGTCGCAATAGCCACCCCTTAATGGGACTACAGGACTAACCCATTTTAGTCCCTCTTTTAGTCCCATGTTTGACAATTTAGCGACTAAGTCAGACTAAAATGGTTGGGGGACTACTGATTAGTTCCACGGATAGGCCCTAGGATGTAATCAGATCAGGTCATACGATATTGTTCACACCATATTTGTTTTCATATTTTTCTTCAGAGCCAGATACGAAAAATATGGAATGTGATTGCGGAATTGCTTCAGTTTGTGAATAAATATCTATGGAATAAGGGGCAATCCGGAGCTGGATAAGATCGGTCACAAACATTTCTTCGAATAAAGGTAACAACTACATATATATGTGACATATTTTCAATTCTTCAAAACACTTCAAGAAAACACTAAAAAAATATAAATTCTCTCATATTAAGAGGACATTTTTTGTCAAATAGATCAAGCTATTCTCAAATTTTTTAGCAAAAGAATAATTGTGTTAACCGACCATTTGCATTTTACCAATTTAATTTAAGTTCATTAAAATATTTTAATAAAGTTGAATTTGAACTTAGTTCATAATTTATATTTATATTTACTTTAGAAAAGATAACCAACCGTGGTTCCTTGTGGTGGAACCTGCCCACCCGGGTTCAAGTCCTCGATCTAGTACGGGTGCTCATATTTTTCTGGACTTATTCTATGATTTAATGGCGCTATGTTTTCAGTAGTAGGCGACGCTTCCTTCGACAGCGAGGCGTCAGTGGTGACTGTGAATCTCGAGATCTACCGGCTCAGTCATTCGAAGATACTCATAGGGATAGGGTTTGCATACGTGTGTTCATTGGAGTAAGTATACGTGCGTGTTGTAAACATATGCGTTATACCGTGTAATTCTCAAAAAAAGAAAAGATAACCAACTATACTTTACTTATTCTTTCTAGCTGAAGTTTATCGTTGAATGTCCAATCTAGCTATCTGGATTATCCGGCGACCAAATATCCAATATCTATTCATATTTGATATCTAGATATCTGTGCATGTTAAGCCCTCGCTTTTAGCTGCTAAAAATCATCGTCCTCTATCCCAAATTATAATCGTTTTGGTTTTTCCGTGTACGTAGAAAATTATAGATCGATTTGGTTTTTCTATATACGTAAAATATAATATATCTAGATATATAATAAAAGTTACGTATCTAAAAGAAATTTCAATCTACCTATAAATTAGAACGAACTAGGATCTAGAGATCTACCGTAGGCTTCAGCCTGCTTTAATACGACCAGCTGTCTCGAGGACCCGCGTCACGCCAGGGCGCCTGGCCGGACGTGCAGCCACAGTTCGCACACCTGTAAGTCTGTAACCCAGCAGGCGGGCACAGGGTATGAACCTGTTTTCTTGTCACCGAAACAGGAAACTACCGCGAAAAGGCTGATGCCGTGTGTGCAGTCTGACAGTCGCGGTACTCCCTCGATGTCTCCGCGTCCAGGCAAGCCGTGTGTGCAGTGTGTGCAGTCGCGAGAACGTGGAACGCGCAGCTGGAGGGACGGCCAGGCGCGTACAACTAGTACGCTGCGCAGTTACTACGCCCCACCAGCTCGCGCTAGACATGCACCAGCACTCCAGCAGCGCAGCACGGACGCGGACGGAAGTACGCGGCGGCCAGCCCGCCCCTGCACCGCGGCACGCTGCCCTCAGGCCTCCTCAGCCACACGAATCTTCGATACTATTAAAATACACTAATTACAAAACTAATTACATAAATTAACGCTAATTTACGAGAAGAATCTATTAAATCTAATTAGTCTATGATTTGATAATGTGGTGCTACAGTAACTATTTGCTAATGATAGATTAGTTAGGCTTCACAGATTCATCTCGCTAATATGCTAATTAGTCTATGATTTCATAATGTGATGCTACAGTAAATATTTACTCACAGATTCATCTCGCTAATAAGTCTACTACTGTATAATTAATTTTATAATTAGTCCATATTTAGTTCTAATTAGCATCCGAATATCCAAGGTGACACGTATTAAATTTTAACCCTACGTCCAAACACCATGACTACACAACGCGTGGGCGCTCACACTCGCATACGCGCGCGGCGGCCGGCATGCGGCTGCTAATGCGCCTCACCGTACATAACTAGGCAGGCCGGGACGTACGCACAGCACGGTGATGCTTCCTAAAGCATTGCCGTGCGCGTGCGATGCTGTTCGGAATTCTGCGCTGAAGCCTGCACTCAGACGCGTGCATCGGTCGAAGGTTAGACGACTCCGGTCACAACCAACCACCAGCACCGTTCGTCTGTTGCCGAGCCGGCTGCCACTGTCCGAGAAGGATTTACTCCCTCCATGTCTATATAAAGAAAGTCGTCTTGAACATTGATATAGTCTCAAAAAAAAAACTTTGACTACTATTTTTTGCTATAAAATATTTATAAAATATAGTTAATAAATACTTTTATAAAACTACATTCTAAAATGAATCTACTTATGTCACTTTTATAGTTTTAAACTCAACCTAAAAATTTTTATTTGTAGTCAAAGTTTTAAATGTTTGACTTAAGACAACATTAAAACGACTTTTATTTAGGAACATGGAGGGAGTACGGACTGCTAAATCTTGTTTCTAGAGGTGGGGCTGCCGTCCACCTATGGTAGAGCCGGTTCTAAAATGGATTGATTTGTCTGTATCTAAAAATAATTGAAAAAGGCTAGCACCCGGACGTTCAGATCGGGGCTAGCGTTCGGACACCCGCGCCGCACGCCTACTCCATGTGGGGTCCCACACCGCGTAGTGTTCCGTGCTCGCTCCATGGCCCTGTTCGCTTGTTTTATAATCCGTACTTTTTAGCTTGTTTTTTCAGCCGGAACAGAGTTTTTCTCTCACAACAAATCAACCAGAACTGTGTTTCGGCTTGTTTTTTCAGTGAAGCGAACGGGACCCATGTCCCATGCCCACTCCGTCTTGACCTTATGCCCGCACGGTTTCTCACGTCTACCGCTCACGCCCCCTCCACACACATACGCATGCAGGCGGGCTCAATAGCTACAGCAGGTGGCTGCTGCAGATGGGATCCACTGCAACATGCATGTGCAATACCAGATCTATTTTTGTAACTTCAAGAGGAAATATTTGCAACATACTTTTTGAAATAGTTGAAACACTCGCAACATACCTGAAACACGAGGGAAACACGTGTTGAAAACATATGCAACATCCAGATGAAACACTTGCAACATAAGTGTGAAACATATGCAACACCCAGATAAAACACTTACAACATACGTGTGAAACATATGCAACATCCAGACAAAACACATGCGACATCCATTTGAAACATCTAAAACATTTGGGACAGACGCCTGCAACATATGTGTATAGCCAATGCAACATATGCAACATCCTAATCTAGTTTTGCAACATTCACATGAAACACTTGCAACATGCATATAAAACACTTGAAACATATGCTTGCAATATCCGAGGAAGGAAGGGAGCGTGAGGTGCAGCTGGAGAAGCCGCTTCGGGTCTTGCCACTCCAGATCTCGTGATGTCGCCAGCTGAGGTCGAGCGTCGCGGTGGCGCCGGCGTCCACAGCGGCCACGACCTCCTAGTGGGGAACGACGGCGTCGGCAGCACCTCGACGCGGCGAGGGACAGAGAGTGGCGCACAGGGACGGGAACCGGGCACGGTGCGACGCGGAGGAGTGGGTGCGACGGGGGATGGAGCACAACACAGCGACAGACGTGGTGCGGCTCGACGTGGGATGGGGGCGCCGCCGCGAGGCGGCTTGGGGCTGGCAGACGGCGCGGTAAGCCACGACAAACGAAGGTAGGAGTTGGGGATTTCTGTCGGCTGTGGCAGTGTAGATGCAGTAGATAGAGGAGAGAGCGTAGATGGGCCTATTGGGCCGGTGAAAGGTCCTTGTTTGGTTTTGGTAATTGAGTGACAACTTAGGTGGACTAATTGTGTTTATGTGAGATACACAGGTGATTAGTCCACAAGTACATGTGTGTGAGCAACATATGCCATGAAGGTGAAAATGGCTTGAAGATGTTGCAAAGCTCACACATGTGATGATGAAGGAGCTTAAATGCACATGAGACATGACATTGAGTCATGTGATCAAGGCGGAGAAGATCAAGACAAGACTTGGCTTGATGGACCGGTTGCAAGCGTGAAGGGCAAGTCGAAGGCTTTAGAGTGATGGACCGCGTGGCGGTGAAGCTTGAGCAAGACTTGGCGCCGATGGACAATGGCAACGGTGAAGAGCAAGTAGAGTCAAGATCGATGAACCAATATGATCATGTGATGATATGAAGTGGATCATATCATTGTTGATCGTGTTGGTGCATGTGTTGCATCGACATTGAAGGAGATGGAATGGAATGCGCAAGGCAAAGGTATAACCTAGGGCATTTCATTTCACCGGTCATAGGTGTGTAGAGAAGTTTATGACCGGGTTTAGGATAGATGGCCGTACTATCAAGAGGGACAAACTTGTTTGCATATCGGTCATCTAGTGCCACTCGAGTGATCTAACTTTGCATTGTCGCTAAGATCGAGTGGCGTGGCAAGTTGAGTGGCTAACATCCTTTGGGAAATGATTGTGAAAATGCTAACACACATACACATGGTGGTGTACACTTGGTGGTGTTGGCACATTTACAAAGGAGGTGGTGTTTGCAGGGGTGAGATGGGTTTGGTGGTGTTCGGCGCTTTCGGGAAAATGGAATGTCTATTTTCTATTGTGCCGGATGCAAATTCTTGTGGTTAGCACACTTGAGCAAGGGTGAAGAAAATGGAGAAGATGCTGGCGTCGGTCAACTGACCGGACGCTGGATCTGCATGCACCGGACGCTGGCAGGCTGCGTCCGGTCGCGCTAACGTACGGTGACGCAGTAGCTGGAGAGTGACCGGGCGCTGGCTGCGTCCGATCGCGTTCGACCGGACGCGTCCGGTCATGCTCGGGAGCTTACTGGAAACGACCGGACGCTGAGGGTCCAGCGTCCGGTTAGTTGAGTGCTGCTGCGTCCGGTCAGGTCAAGTGACCGTTGGAACCAGGACACGTGGTCGTCTGTGGGCGACCGGACGCTGAGGTCCAGCGTCCGGTCAACACGACCGGAGCGTCCGGTCGGCCCGACCATTGCCCAGTGAAGGGGTAACGGCTAGTTTAGCCCTTGGGGCTATAAATAGAAGTGGCCCTCGGCCATGGCTGGCGTTGAGCACCTTGGGGGACTTTGTGTCCATGCTTGAGAGTGCTTAGGAGCCCTCCATCTCACACA
The DNA here is from genome assembly GCF_019320115.1 of Miscanthus floridulus. Classification (NCBI taxonomy): domain Eukaryota; kingdom Viridiplantae; phylum Streptophyta; class Magnoliopsida; order Poales; family Poaceae; genus Miscanthus; species Miscanthus floridulus. The sequence continues at coordinate 42,452,537 of NC_089598.1, forward strand.
TACTTGATAGTGATCATTCGATTATGTGAGTGAGCGATTCTAGTGCGATTGCATCATGAGGTTGCATCGAGTGGCACTAGGTGATCGAGTTGCAAGCCGGTGGTGCTTGTTACTCTTGGAGGTTGCCACCTCCTAGACGGCTTGGTGGTGGTCTCCGTCGAAGCGCGCAAGAAGCTTGTGCGGCGCTCCAGAGAAGTGCTTGTGAGGGGCATTGTGCTCGCCCCGCGGGAGCCGCGAAGAGCAACTCTAGTAAAGCGTGTCATTGAGCTACCCTCACTCAAGGGGTAGGTTCTTGCGGCGCCCGACGTGCGGGCTTAGCGGGTGATGCTAATTAGCCGCCGAACCACCAAGTGAGCGGTCGACACAACGGGGACTAGCGTGTTGGCAAACACGTGAACCTCGGGAGAAAAATCATCGTGTCAACCTTGTTCTTCCCGTTGGTTTGCATCCCCATTACACAAGCTTGCAATTACTTTTATACATATTAAGCTTGTGTAGTTGCTCTTGTAATTAGATAGCTTGTGTAGCTTGCTAATTACCTTCTTGCTTGTGTAGCATAGAAGTAGCTCCCTTGCGTGGCTAATTTGGTTTTAGTAACCTTGTTAGTCACATTGCTTAGTTTGTGTAACTAAGTATTTGCGCTCTCTAATTAGGCATTGGTTGCCTTGTTATTGAGCATTGCTAGTGAGCTTAGTTAGCTTTGTGCTTTTGCTTACTAGCATGTGTAGGAGCTCCCTTGTCACTTAAAGTACTAGTGGCATAGGTTTGTGTAACCTTGCTCCTAGAATTGTTTAGGAGAGCTCTAGCTAGCCCGGCACCTTTATTGCTTAATTGTTATCTTTGCAAGGTGCTAGTGAACATATATAGTGGGGTGTAGTCTTGGCTAGACCGTTAGTTTAAATTCCGCTTTTGTATCGGTTAGCCGACGCGATTAAGTTTTAGAAAAGACTATTCACCCCCCTCTAGTTGCCATCTCGACCCTTCAGCCGGTCGCCTGGAGCGAGCGCGGAGCAGAGCGTCCGATTTTTTTAAGATTCCGGACGTATGTTCTCTAGCATTACCGAAAATAATTTTGCAATTTAAACTTCTATGCAAGTGCATCGAGCCCATCGAGGAAGCTCATAGGAACCTTTGTCGCACAAAGGCCATAGCATTATAGGGTTTTTTTTACAAGATCCTTGCACCATATATGTTGGTGGCAATCCCTACTGTGCATGACAACTATGGTGCCAAGCACTCGTTACACTGTGCCACAGTATCGGAAGCAATCGTGGAACACAAATTGGAGGGAGCAATGAGAAAGGGAGAGAGGGAAAACCTACCATCAAATCCTTAAGGCCGAGCTCGCCCCGGAGCCCATCGTGGAGACCCACTGTGTGAATCTGACGAGGTAGGGCAGGGCAACATATGCAACGGATCCATCATCGTCATGTCAATTACGTCTTTGGAGTCGACCACACTCGTGCATTCTGCTAAGAAGGGGAGGGCTACGCGCCACTATTCTTTAAGAGGAAGAGGGCTGGGCCACTCATCATCCTCCACCATTAACAAAGAGGGTCACGCACAAGTAGGGTCCACCACCAATGCCGGGTGCGGTGGGGTGGGAGGGTGCTACAACTAGGTAGGTAGCCGGACTACATCGCCACCAGGAAGGGACGCAGAGGAGTTTCGTTGAGAGAGAGAGAGAGAGAGAGAGAGAGAGAGAGAGAGAAATTAGGTAGGCAGGAGAAAGAGAAAATCAGTTTCTTGGCCCTAAAAAAGTTTTGCTTAATTTCTTGGCCCTTTTTCTTTTGTTGCCTATTTGGTCCTAAAACGAATTTCGTTTAGTTTTCTAGCCCTTCCATGAGTGCGATGGTCTAACTGTGTTAACTTGTACATGAAATGATTCTTTTACCCCTAGCCATGCGAAACAGCTCTGGAAAGTTACAATCTATACATAGATAAACTTTGCTTTCAATAGTGACATAGAACACTTAGCAGGTATGGACTGCACCTCCCTCTGAGTTTCAAGTTGACTTGCCAGGAGGCGATTGTACTCGTCCACAATCTATCGAGAAGAGCACGGTGGATGTAGTTTATAAAACGAGATTAACAGCAAGACATGAGGGAGTAATTCAAATCAAGTGAACTTAAAATTCTTAACACCTAGAATTACATGGGCCAAATCCAACGAGCTGAGGAGGTGCGCCGGACTAGCCCAAAACTCCATTTCGTTCTTGAAAACAACCAAGATCACAATGTTCGGAGAGAAACAGTAGGCAACAATAAGATACAACAGAATTCATCAGAGTCTGGAGTCTGGACTGCCGTGCTGGGCCGGAACAGTTTGACACGGCCCCTTCAGCCCACAAACGAACCTGCAACTGTTGCGCCAATGGACTGTCCCAACTATCAACTTCTTCGATTGGAGATCACTCGTGTAACTTCACCTAGCGAGAATTTATATACCTGCAATTAAAAGGAAACGTGTATGATCACCTAGAATTACGAGTCCATGGACATTGATGTCCTGAGTTCATATGATAGCCGTCATGGTAGCTAAGAAGCAGCAAGCTGTTTGTAGTTAACCTGAACGTTGACAGTTAGACATTCAGATATGAGGAGGCTGAGCGTGAAGAGTAGTGAAGAGTAGGAGCCTTTTCGATCTAGAAAAAGACTGATCCAATGGCCTAATTCCTTTAACGTTGAACGAAAGAAATAAGTCTCCGGCTTTTCATAGAGTAGGTGTTGTGTCACTATTTTTAGGTTTCTAGAGAAGATTTGTTTAAGTGTCACTAGCATTTGAACCGTGGCCGAAAACCACAGCATCTGAAACAAAGTCCTGATCCAGTAGCTTACGGCTACACTACAAGTGTTGGCTCCTGCCATGCTTTCCAGAAACAAAGTCCTTCAATGGACGCCAAAAAAGAAAAAGAACAGAAAAAAAGTGTTGCCGCTGATGCTCATCCAGATAGTACTAGAATTTTTCTTCCTCCTCTTGAGATCGCTGCAGTAGTGCAGTAGAATCAGCACAAATTGTGCTCCCTGCTCAGTGCTCGTAGCTCATGACTTCACATGCAACTCGCTTAGACACTTAGCCAGGATTTACCTGATCTAGGTCCAGTTAAATTCCGGTGCTTTATCAAAGTGTCAAGCCCCTTTACCAGCGTGCCGTGCTGCCTTTTTTGAAGAATTGGAGACCTTTCACTGCTGCTTTTATTCTTCTATAGTCACATTGCCCCTACTTACCTAATGTTTTGACCCCCACACTACGCTCGTTTGGACTCCATTATAGTAATATGATCGGGTCACAGATGCTCCATTAAGTAGTTATAGGATGCTAAGTACCTTTTCGTGCTAATTGCTCTTTATTTGCCCATTAAGGATTCTTCAAATCTTCTGAAAATGAGTGTGCCGGCCGGCGCGTGCTAATACCTGAAGATCGATAACTACCAATAAGTGGAGGAGTAGCTAGTATTTTATGGAAGGGGTGGTGTGACGAATAAAATATGGACTGGAGGGGAGGATTCGTGCGTGTTTGTTATTCCTTGACGAAATCAGTTCCAACATTTTGACTGCTTAGCAGCCTGTTCATTTGGCTGTGGCTTGTCGTAAACGATCATAAATTTCCAGCCGAAACAGTATTTTTCTCTCACACAAACCAGCCAGCAGTACTTCTTCACGAACCAGCAACGATACGAACCAGCCAACCGAACAGGCTGTAGATCATGTGTTCACACATCTTATCGCCCCTTGTTGTATTGTATATGTATATATATGTCTCGTTAGCTGACGAAACCAATTACACCATGAGACGAGCTGAGCTAACGGAGTGGGAGAAAGGAGCTAAGCTTGTCAGGTTTGCTGATGGGTCAAACTGCACAGCGTTCCGCCACTACGCCAGAGAAGCTATTTTGAGAAGGCTCAATTAGTGACGGTTAATTCAAGCGTCTGAAAATTTACGTTTGTGATGTGGCCAGTACTAGTGACGCGTCTCCTTTGTTGTTTTCTGGCGTAGTGCGCGCGCGAAGAAAAACGACGCTGCATGCCGTCCGCCATTTCTCCATTGGTGAGACCGACGTGCAGCCTCACAAGATACCAAACCAAGCACAATTGCATCTGGATTGTCAATGCGTGATGCGTAGTTATATGGCTCGACCGGGCATGATCTTAGAGCTGATGAATTTGAGTCCTAGTCCTAGTCTTGTTAATTTGCATCGTTTCAATTTTCATCCTTGAATTTTACAGTGTGACTAGAATCTAAATTTGAGCCCTGACTTCTGAGTCACGACAACTTGACACTTGCATTGGAGTTCTGACAGTTAGCTCCAGAAATTCCGCATCATACACGAGTTGGTTTGTGTGGTCAGTCAAAGAGTTGCCGGACAGAGTAGAATTGCAAGTGCAAGGAAGGAAGTAGTTGTAGTGTTACTTTTCCCAGTCCAGTAGAATAGAAAGAAAGAAAGAAGAAAACACGCGCGTAGTGCGTTCAGCATGAAGCGTACGAAGATTGGAAGCCTGCGACTACACATATATACTACTCTGCAACCAAGAAAGAAACACTCCCAGAGTCCCACTTGGAGCACTTTTTGCCTACATATACGATCCTGTGTGGCCCAGACGCTCTCGATCGATCGCCAATCAGTAGTCAATCAACTATCCTTCCATCTCTCCTGCAACTTCCCAATCGCTTCCGGCTCTTTGCAATCACAAACTCTCGGCGTGCGAATTGGTGGATCCATCGGCGCCTTTCCAATGCCCGCCCAATCATAGGAAGTCGCCGTCGTCACCATTTTCATTTGTGGTTGTGGCCCAGCTTTTCTCTCGGCCGACTTTGTACCCAACTTCTGATCCAGTAATGACGTGACCGTGATGCCATGCACACAGCATGCATGCGTGAGAGAGAGAGTATACTACCAGGACTAGGAAGCAGCGTCGTCTAGGAGCTGTTACCGATCTCCGGAGACCGTCAGTCCGCACGGTTGCTGGCAGACTTCGGTAACTGGAGACCAGAACGAGACTAAGCACGAGATGGCCGGTTTATTTAAGTTCCATGTCCGTTTCTGTCTGTCCTCTCCTTTCTTCGTTGAACCATGGTGCAAACTGACGAGGAAACTGCACCGTACCAACTGATGTGTCACAATTCTTTATTTGGCGCGCGTCTCGTCACCAGTCGTGTCATTATATATATATATACTGTATTGTCTGCAGTGTCCAGGAAGAGGTCAGACGACGCACACCACACTTGCTGCATTTTCTACACATGCAATGGCACCACATACGTATCTTGCTACTACAGCAGACAAAACAAGCAGAGGAAAATTTCTGGAAAGCCGGCCATTTTTTAGTGTGTTGAAGCTCGAAAGGGAACGACAAAGGCAGCAGATCTTCCATGTCCCGTTGTGCAGAGACTGACTGCATGCAGCAATTGGGAAGGAGGGTAGGCGTGAGTACACGGCACTAGTAGCGGTTGTCCCTTGGCATGCAGCTCGCAATTGGGGATGAAGGGTGTCAATGGCAGCTAGAGAGGATCAGACTCAGAGACAGGCTCGTTAAGACATTTAAACTCCCGGTTGGTGAAGCATCTACCGCTGAGCCTGTCAGTGGCCAGCCTGTTGATATCCAAATACTGTACCATCCAAGCAATAGGACTAAACAGTTGATCGTCAGTTAGGTCTTGCAGATTTGCCTAGCTTCTAGAATCCCAATTGCATATGACTCAGAACAGCTGTGTACAATGTTCAAGTTCAGTCCAAACTCCAAACTCCACAGCAGTTCTGAATAATATGGTTGAAAAGGTTCCCGGTGCGCCGGCCTTTGCGTTGCATCGGAGATCAATCAGTTAATATCTAATTATCAGAAAAATAAACAGCTGATGTCTGTATGTGTCAGAAGCTCTTACACAATGCTGTACTGAACTTTTTTCTACTGTTATATGCTCACCTGTAATCCTTATCTGAATAATCCTGCTTTTGCACAAGAACAACCAAGTTTAAGGTCCATGGTTCTCCAAAAGAAAAGACACCTCTGAGGCTGAGGCTGATCCAGGCTCCAGCTCGTCTTCCACAGCGACTTGGAGTAAAATTAGGCCCCCGTTTAGATCCAAAATTTTTTTGGATTTTGGCTACTATAGCACTTTCGTTTGTATTTGGCAATTAGTGTCTAATTATGGACTAATTAGGTTCAAAAGTTTCGTCTCGCAATTTCTCACCCAACTGTGCAATTAGTTTTTTTTCGTCTACATTTAGTACTTCATGCATGTGCCGCAAGATTCGATGTGACGGGTACTGCGCAAAATTTTTTGAAATCTAAACAGGCTCTTAGCATCACAAACACACGGTTGTCCGTGCTGCGTAGAACAGAGCAGCGAGCGTACAAACCCCGAAAAGATGGATGCCTAATGCTGTGCTATAGGTGGTCTAACGAAAGCAACAGTTTGCAGCTTCTTCTTTATATGTGCTAACTGACAAACCGCCGAGTCACTGAAATTCCTTAACATGTTGAGTACTGTTTGCCTTTGCACACACATATCGCCACCAGCACAGCAGCACTGACCACTGAGGTCAGAGGCTGCAGGGGACACTGAAATTAAGGTTCATTTCATTACACTACACCTACCATGCTCCTAACCCTGTCCTTCAAGCTCATACTACTACCACATCACCTACCTAATTCTTCTAAGAAAATTCTCAACAGATTGACCGGTGACCCATTCTGAATCAGCTGAGAGCCAGCGTTAGCTTGACTTGTCCATGCATGCTCACCTCGATCGCTAGCTCCTTCCAATTTTGAAAACTGCCTCCTCACCTTGAGCACAACCAACGACCTAAAACCGTAGGCCGGAGCTCAACGTGTGCTTCTTGCTGCTGCGCCGCAAGGATCCCAGGCCAGTACACACTTGCCATGGGCCATGGCCACAATAAGAAACCCTCCCGTTTAGGCCAGGCCCTGGTTTATTTTAAGCTAAGCTGTGTAAGCCTTATGCCACACAAATGCTAGTTACTATATTATATATTCACTACTGGAAACCGATACTTTGCCGAGTACCTATAGCACTCGGTAAAGCCCGAAATACACTCGACAAAAGGCTTTGCCGAGTGCGCACTTGGCAAAGGGCACTCGGCAAAAAATTAATCGGCAAAGAAGCCTTTGCCAAGTGCTTTTTATCGGGCACTCGGCAAAGCCTTTGCCAAATGCTGAAAAAACACTCAGCAAAGATTTACACTCGGCAAAATGAAAATGCGAAAATACCAAAAAATAATAGCAAAATTTTTTTTCGGGGGAGGCCGCCACCAGCCATCGAAGTCGCTGCATTTTTTGCGCAAAATTCGCGACTAACGCGACCGGCGGGATTCGAACTCACGACCTCTCCCTTGCGTGTCTACTGCTCTACCACTGCACTGCACTGTCACTTATATCTAGATTCCGTTATCTATCCTCTTATATTATACTAAACCGAGAGTAAATTGCTTGTTTGAGGCCCTAAATGATTTCAAATAAAAAAGTGGTCAACTATAAAGTTTCATAACTTTTTGAGATCTACAATTTTCATTTAGTAAGTTTTTCCATCCGAGGTCGTTTGAAAATTTTGAATTTCAAATTTAAGAGATTCAAACGTAATTTTGCATGATAAGATGATTTCAAATAAAAAAGTTGTCAACTACATAGTTTCATAACTTTTGGAGATCTACAATTTTCATTTAGGAAGTTTTTCCATCCGAGGTCTTTTGAAAATTTCAAATTTTAAAATTTTTAAATTCAAACGTCATTTTTGCATGACAAGATGATTTCAAATCAAAATGTTGCCAACTATAAAATTTCATAACTTCTCAAGATCTATAAAGTTTATTTTGGTCATTTATTCATCCGACATAGTGGTAGTAACATTGTTCACAAATCTTACATATCTCTCTTCTACTCTCATGAAACTAATATGAGAGATATGAGAGAGATGTAGATTTTATGAACAACATTATTTTGCTTTGTCAAATGAAGAAATGACCAAAATAAACTTTGTAGATCTTGAGAAGTTATACAACTTTGTAGTTGAAAAGTTTTTCATTTGAATTCATTTAGGGCCTCAAAAATTGTTTTGAAAAAATAATTTGCCAAGGACAAAAAAAAATGCACACGGTAAAATGTCTCTTTGTCGAGTGCCAAAAAAAAAAGACACTCGGCAAAGACGCATTTTGCCGAGTGCCAAAAAATGACACTTGGCAAAATGCCTCTTTGCCGAGTGCAAAAAAAGGCACTCGGCAAAGACGCATTTTGCCGAGTGTCAAAAAATGGCACTCGGCAAAATACATCTTTGCCGAGTGCCAGAAAAAAGGTACTCGGCAAAGACGTATTTTGCCGAGTGCTGAAAATGGCACTCGGCAAAATACATCTTTGCCGAGTGCCGAAAAAAACACTCGGCAAAGCCATTTTTATCGAGTGCAAAAAAAAAAACACTCGGCAAAGCCGTCTTTGCCGAGTGTCCGATAAAATACACTCGACAAAGCTTCCAGCACTCGGTAAAGTGCCGGTTTTCAGTAGTGATTGATAGCCATGATTATGCTTGTGGAAGAGTGTTGTACTATCTCCAACCCAAGTAGGCCAAAATTCGCTCCATGGATTCTCCGTTACGTCTTTCGCGTGCGCCTACTTTAACAGAAATTGGTAGGCCCGGCATCGGGACAAAATGTGCGCTATATGAACACACCGAGGTCTCAATCTCGTCAGAAGCGAAAAAAAGAACAGGTGGTTTTACAAGTTAGAACGGTGAAATTTTAACTTTTTACAGCTAGGATACCCTCTGCACAATAATTGGCTTGATTCGTTTTGGGTGAAATATGGATTCCTCTATTTCACACATTAAACATTATATCCAAAATGCACACATTTATCTCGTGCAACTTAACACGCCTAACTGCCTAAGATTCCTGCAGATGTAGTTGGTTATGCTTCGTACATGTTGAAATCTTTGTATAATGTATAACATAATAATGAAGGTCTCAGGAAGTTGGCACGACGAAGCTTGTTTGTCATGCGAGATACTACGTACTATGCCCTGAATAAAATTTAGAAAACTATTGACTTCATTGTGGAAGAACAGAACGACTACAAGTTGGCCCACGCAAATAGCGCGGGAGCTAGTTTGCTTATTGTCTTATTTGAATATTTAAATGTTATTTTGCAAATAGCTTCGTTTATTTATTTTATTGGAATTGTTTTATCACAATGCGCCTTTACTCTATGTATTGGCATGAGCTTCAACACTAAATAAGAGCTATTGTCATCTTTCTCGTATTTTCTTTTTTTTCTATTATTATCTCATGACCGCGCAATTTCATCGGTCTCATATTGGCAAGCTCTATTGCAGATAAAAACCACTTTTAAAGTCTTTGGTCTCATTTATTACTATTTCATCTAACAGGTAACCTTTGGTCTCATTTGTTACTATTGGAGGATGTGAGTTATGAGTTTTTCCGTCCAGGACTAAGTATCACCTTATGCATCACAATGTTTTTCATGGCCCCTAGAGCTATCCTAGGAGTCTGACACCACCATTTAGTTCTATGTACTCATGAGTTAGCTTAATAGACAACTTATACATGAAAGCTCTAGTTTAGTGTTGGTGAATTAATAAAACCCTAAGTGCTAACCTAGTTTATCAAGTGATCATGAGATAAGTAGCACACTCTAAGTGATGAAGCAAATAAAGATCATAGCATGATGATGATGATACCATGATGATGAAGTGCTTGGACTTGGAAAGAAGAAAGAGAAAAACAAAAAGCTCAAGGCAAAGGTATAAACCATAGGAGCTATTTTATTTTGGTGATCAAAACACTTAGAGAGTGTGATCACATTTAGGTTTGATAGCCGTACTATTAAGAGGGGTGAAACTCGTATCGGAATGTGGTTATCAAAGTGCCACTAGATGCTCTAACTTATTGCATATGCATTTAGGATCTAGTGGAGTGCTAACACCCTTGAAAATATTTATGAAAATATGCTAACACATATGCACAAGGTGATACACTTGGTGGTTGGCAAATTTGAGCAAGGGTGAAGAAGATAGAGTCGAAGAGGAGTTAGTCGCGCTGGTTACAGAGTGACCAGATGTGTCCGATATGGTGACTGGACACGTCCGGTATTTGGCGACGAACTCCGTGATCGGACGCGTCCGGTCGCCACACCGGACGCGTCCGGTGTGAATCAGAAAAAGCAGTATACGGTAGGACAGTCGATCAGACGCTGGCAGCGTCCGGTCCGGTATCACCGGACACGTCCAGTCGGGCAAGGATGCTTACTGTACTCTACCGAACGCTGCGGCTCAGCGTCCGGTCATTTGTGTTTCAGCGTCCGGTATGAGCGTTCGGTCGTCGGCAAAATGGGTAGCAACGGCTATGTTGGTTTGAACTGGACACGTGGCAGTCTGAGGGCTACCGGACACGTCCGGTATGCCGAACGGACGCGTCCGGTATTCACGACCGGTGCGTCCGGTGCTGCGTCCGGTCAGTTGGACCGGAGCGTCCGGTCATCCCGCATTATGCCCAGTGAAGGGGTATAACGGCTCTATTTCATGGGGTGCTTCTATTTAAGTCCCATGGCCGGTTGAAGCTCACACCTTTGGCCAATTTCATTGACATAGCAACCTTGTGAGCTTAGCCAAAGCCCTCCCACTCATCTCCATCATTGATTCATCATCTTGTGAGATTGGGAGAGAATCCAAGTGCATTGCTTGAGTGTTTGCATCTAGAGGCACTTGGTGTTCGTGTTTCGCTACAGGATTCGCTTGTTACTCTTGGTGGTTGCCGCCACCTAGACGGCTTGGAGCAGCAAGGATCGTTGAGCGAAGGTTGGTGATTGTCTCCGGTTCCGATCGTGGTGATTGTGAGGGGTTCTTGACCTTTCTCCGGTGGAGCGCCAAAAGGTACTCTAGTGGATTGCTCGTGGCTTGTATGATCCTCATCTTGTGTTGGTTGTGCGGCACCCTATTGAGGGTTTGGCGTGTGAAGCTAATTAGTGCGTGAACCTTCAAGTGAGTGAATCGCCACAACGAGGACTAGCTTGCCAGCAAACAAGTGAACCTCGGTAAAAAATCATTGTGTTCATCATTGATTCTGAGGTGATTGGTCTTCATTGTTATTCATCCTTGTGATTGATTGGTTTCTTCATCTACACGGTGGTATAACCTTCTTGATCACTCTCTTTACATTACCGCAAACTAGTTGTCAAGCTCTTTAGTGTAGCTAGTAGTGAGAGCTTGCATGCTTGGTTGGTGTGGCTCTTTAGTTAGTCTTTGAGAGCACACTAACATAGAGTAGTGTCATAGCTATTGTGTGAATAGACACTATCTAAACTAGAATTGCGATAGGTGGCTTGCATTTTGAGTAGGCTAGTGCAACACTTGCTTCGCCTCATAATTGTCTAACCGTTTTGTTAAGTGTTGTTGTAGAAATTTTTATTAGGCTATTCACCCCCCCTCTAGCCATTAGGACCTTTCAAGTGGTATCAGAGCTGAGGTCACCGTTATTTGAAGCTTAACAACCTTCGGTGTTAAAATGGCTCAAATCAACAACGCCAAGAAGCCACTCCAATTTGATGGCTCCAACTATCCCTATTGGAAGGCCAAGATGACAACTTATATCAAGTCAATCAATAGGAAGGTTTGGAAGGTGGTAGAAACAAAAATTGAGATTAAATATCCGAAGAATCCCACCATGGCCAAAGAAGTACTTCTCCAAAACAATGACATTGCTCTAAGTGCTATTCATGATACAATTGATAAAAGAATATTTGAGCAAGTCAAAAATATTGAGATGGCTCATGAGGCATAGAAGAAGTTGGAAGAGTCATTTAAGGGCACTCAAGCCATGAAGGGTGCAAAGGCTTACATTCTCAAAGAAAAGTTTGCAAGTTTCAAGATGAAGAATGATGAGAGTGTGCCAGAGATATTCCATAGGCTTCAAGTGCTTATCAATGATCTCAAAGCACTTGGAGAAGAAGTGAAGGATAAGGACTTCTCCCACAAGTTCTTTAGATGCTTACCTTCAAGATTTGGTACATTGGTCACCATTCTAGTAAGAAGCGGTTTGGACACCATGACACCAAACCAAGTATTGGGAGATATAATGACCGATGATACTTATAGAGATGATGATGAGAAGGAAGAAAAGAAGGAAAAGAAAGATGAGAAGAAGAAGAGCGTGGTATTTGTTAAGAGATTTGGCAAGTTCATGGTGAAGAAGGGCTACCGTGCTAGAAGAAAGAAGTCTTCATCCAAGAACAAAGAAGAGTCAAGAAGGTGCTTCAAGTGTGGAAGCAAAGATCATCTTATTGCCCAATGTCCATACAATAGCGACAATGATGATGACAACAAGAAGAACAAGAAGAAGGACAAGAAAGAAAAGAAAGAGAGGAAGGACAAGATGGCCTTCAAGAAGAAGGGTGGTTCATATGTAGTCACTTGGGATAGTGATGCTTCCTCAAGTGATGATGATGATGATAGTGATGATCACAAGACCACCAAGAAGAAGGTTCTTGCAAGCATTGCCATCAATGGGAAGCCTTCTCTCTTCGAATCTTCATCATGCTTCATGGCTAAGGCCACTAAGGTACAATCTTGTGATGATGAAAGTGATGAAGAACATGTTGATGATAACGAACATGAAAATGAAAATGATAGTGATAGTGATGATGATGAACCTACTAAGAATGAATTAATTGACATGCTAGAAGATGCTAGAGAACACTTTGATATCAAGAGAAGGGAATGCAAAAGCTTGCGTCAGGAACTAAAAGCCCTTAAGCAAGCCTTTGATGAGCTCAATGCATCTCATGAGAGGCTAGAAGAAGCCAATGAGAAGCTTGGCAAAGCTCACAAAAAGCTTGAAAAGGCTCATTCATCTTTGCTTGTTGAGCAAAATAAAAAGAAGCATGTTGAAACTTGCAATGTAAGTTTAACTTGTGATATAATTGATGAATCACTATCTATGCCTATCATTGTTGCTCCTACTAACCCTTCTTGTAGCACTTCCACTTCTACCTCATCTAGTAGTGATGGTCTCACTTGTGATGCCTCACTAGTGGTTGAGAATGAGAACCTTAAGAATGAGGTCACTAAGCTCACTCACAGCTTAGCTAAGGCTTATGGTGGTGAGGACCGCTTGCTTATATGCTTGGGTAGCTAAAGAGCTTCTCTCTACAAAGAGGGATTAGGCTATACCCCCAAGAAAGGCAAGACGGCCTTTGCTCCTCACAAGACTAGTTTTATGAAGAACAATGGTTGGTTTTGCACTAGTTGCAAGCAAGTGGGTCACAAAGAGCAAGAATGCAAAAACAAGAGCAAAAATGCTAATATATCCTCCATTAAGCTTGATTCATGCTATATGCTTACTAAGGGTACAAATGGTGTAAAGGCTAAGTTCATTGGTAAACCATGGATGGGCTCAAAAAAGAAAGTCATTTGGGTACCAAAGAGCCTAGTAACTAACCTTCAAGGACCCAAGCAAGTTTGGGTACCTAAAAAGAATTGATCTTCTTTTGTAGGTAAATTATAAAGCCAGAGGAAGGCATTGGGTTCTTGATAGTGGGTGCACTCAACACATGACCGGTGATGCAAGAATGTTCAACTCAATCAACACCAATGGCAATGATGGTTATGATAGTATCACATTTGGTGACAATAGCAAAGGCAAGGTCAAAGGACTTGGTAATATTGCAATATCCAATGACATGAGCATATCCAATGTGTTGCTAGTAGAGAGCTTGAACTTCAATTTGCTATCCATGGCACAATTGTGTGATCTTGGATTCAAATGCATATTTGGGGTAGACGATGTAGAGATCATAAGTGTAGATGGCTCTAATTTGATCTTTAAAGGCTTTAGATATGAGAATCTATACTTGGTTGATTTCAATGCTAGTGAAGCTAGATTATCTACATGCTTGTTCACTAAGTCTAGCATGGGTTGGTTATGGCATAGAAGGCTTGGTCATGTTGGAATAAAACAATTGAACAAATTGGTTAAGCATGACTTAGTTAAAGGCTTGAAAGATGTTGTGTTTGAAAAGGATAAGCTTTGTAGCTCTTGTCAAGCCGGCAAACAAGTTAGAAACACCCATCCTAAGAAAAGCATGATGAGCACTAGTAAAGCATTTGAGTTATTGCACATAGATTTGTTTGGGCCAATACAATACACTAGTATCGGTGGAAACAAATATGGCTTTGTGATAGTGGATGACTACACTAGATACACATGGGTATTCTTTCTAGTGGACAAAAGTGATGTGTTTGCAATATTCAAATCATTTGTTAAGGGCATTCACAATGAGTTTAAAACAACCATCAAGAGAGTTAGAAGTGACAATGGTAGTAAGTTCAAGAATACTAGAATTGATGAGTTGTGTGATGAATTTGGAATTAGACAGCAATTCTCGGCTAAGTACACACCTCAATCAAATGGCCTTGTTGAGAGGAAGAATAGAACACTCATTGATATGGCAAGGTCTATGCTTAGTGAGTACAATATGAGTCAATCTTTTTGGGCCAAAGCTATCAACAGGGCTTGCTATTGTAGCAACCGCCTTTATTGTCACCGATTGAAAGAGAAGGCACCATATGAGCTCTTGAATGGTAGAAAGTCCAACATTGCATATTGCAAATGCTATATCTTGAAGAAAGGCACTAGATTGGGCATGTTTGACAAGAAATGTGATGAATGATTCCTACTTGGCTATTCCACCACAAGCAAAGCATATAGAGTTTGGAATTTGGATAGTGGTACTCTTGAGGAAGTTCATGATGTTGAATTTGATGAAACCAAGGGTTCACAAGTAGAGAATGAGAACTTAGAAGATGTTAGAGGCATTCAACTTTCTAATGCTATGAAGAATATGGATATTGGTGAATTGAGGCCTAAGCAAGTGAATGATGATGAAGATGATCAAGTGCAAGTGCTCTCTAACTCAAATGTGCAAGATGATACAAATCAAGTTAGTACAAGTGGCTCTCATGACTATGAACAAGATCAAGTGACTAGTACATCATCTCAACCCAATGATCAAGCAAGTGCAAGCAATCAAGTTCCAATCCTCCAACCAACCAATGTTGCAAGAGATCATCCATTGGATACTATCATTGGTGATATTTCAAGAGGTGTACAAACAAGATCAAGATTGGCATCATTTTATAAACACTTCTCATTTGTATCATCCATTGAACCAAAGAAGATAGATGAAGCTTTGAAGGATGTTGATTGGGTGAATGCTATGTATAAAGAATTGAATAACTTCACAAGAAATCAAGTATGGGAATTAGTAGAGAGACCAAAGGGACACAATGTGATTGGAACCAAATGGGTCTTTAGAAACAAGCAAGATCAAGTTGGGATAGTAGTAAGGAACAAAGCAAGATTGGTAGCACAAGGATATACACGAGTTGAAGGTCTTGACTTTGGAGAAACATATGCCCTGGTTGCTAGATTGGAAGCAATAAGAATCTTGCTAGCCTATGCTTGTGCCCACAACATCAAGCTCTATCAAATGAATGTTAAGAGTGTATTTCTCAATGGCTACATCAATGAAGAAGTATATGTTGAGCAACCTCCCGGTTTTGAAGATAACAAGAATCCCAACCATGTGTACAAGTTGAAGGGACCATGACCCCTAAGAGGGGGGGGGGTGAATTAGGCAACTTAAAAAATCTAACTCTAAACTATGACCTCTTTTTCTAACCCTAGCAAAACCTATGCAATAGATAAACTATCTAGATGTGCAACTATGATTTTGCTAGTGAGTTGCTATCTCTACAGCAAACATAGTAAAGTAATCAATGTAAATGTGGAAGCTAAAGAGCAAGGTAGAGATATGCAAACTCCCGTCGATGACTCCGGTATTTTTACCGAGGTATCGAGAAGCGCGCAAGCTTTCCCCTAGTCCTCGTTGGAGCCCCTCGCAAGGGCCAAGCTCCTGGTTGGGTAACTCCGTGGATAGCCTTGGGCGTTCCCCACACACAAGTGGGTCTCCGATGTGCCTTCTAGCAAGCCTCTCCTGGATGCTCCCTGCCGTCTTCACTATCAAGCTTCCGGCTAAAACGCTGCAGGCCTTGTTCCCTCCGGTACATGGTGGCGGCCACACCACAAACGCGGTTGGTGTGATCTCACAAAACTTCAAGCCCCTCTGATGTACAACAATGGTGCTCGCAAGCACCGAGTGGTAAGAGGTATGCAAACCTCACTAAACACTAGGCCTAAACCTAGAGCAAGCGCATAAGCGGTGGTCAAATCAACCTAAGCACTTCGCAAAGCACCTATGCTAATCACCTAATGAATCACTAAGCACTATGCAAGTGAAGATTACTAAAATGGTATATCAACACCCTTGGTATGTTTCCTCAGCTCCACACTTTTCAAATGGCCAATTGGGGGTTGTATTTATAAGCCCCACTGAGAAAGTAGTCGTTGGGGTCGAATTCCCGCGAAACTGCTACTGATCGGATGCTGAATCGTCCTAACCGGACGTGTCTGGTCGTCCCAATCGTTGAGCCAGCAATATACTAATCAGACGCTAGCCAACGTCTGGTCACCTGCCACCGAACGCGTCCGGTCGCAGATTTGCCGCTCTGGAACCTCTCTGTACTCGATCGGACGCTGCTTCCCTGCGTCCGGTCGGTTCATCGCCCGCTTCCGATCGTCCTGACTGTAGAGCCACTGGTCTAGCGCCTGGTTGTCCTAACTATAGAGCCATCGGTCCAATGTATGGTCATCCTGACTGCCGAGCCACCAGTCCAGCATCCGGTCGTCCCGACTGCCGAGCCACCAGCGTCCGGTCCAGTGTTCGGTTGCCTCTGCGAGCTTGTTTCTTCATGATCTTGCGTATAGCTTGGTTCAAATCTTCATGCTTGGACTTTGCTTGATCTCTTGGGTCTTCTCTTGTGCTCCTAAGGTCTTGCTTGAGGTGTTGATCATCGGATCATCACATCACCTTCGTCCAAGTTATATCTTGCACCCTATTGAACTACAAAACAAATACTTGCAAATTCATTAGTCCAATTTGGTTGTGTTGGTCATCAAACACCAAAATCCAAAGTAAATGGGCCAAGGGTCCATTTTCCTTACAATCTCCCCCTTTTTGGTGATTGATGCCAACACGACCAAAGCAAGCAAATAATAAGAGTTTGGGAGTTAAAAACTACCTACTTGCTAGGATGCAATGCAAAGGGTAAGTTTATTTGATACTTAAAGATACCAATTGAAATCATATATGATATTAAGGGATACCAATTGAAGTCAATTGTAAGATACCAATTAAAACTAAATGAAAGCTTATCTTGCCCTTGCAAAAATCCCCATGTGGCATTATGGATTCCTACAAATTTTACCATTACTTAGACTAATCCATAATCCACTTTCCTCCCTTTCTCGGACCATTACCACTTGTAGACATCAACTTGATGCTTGCCTTTGGTCCTACAAATTCTCCCCCTTTGGCATCAAACACCAAAAAGGAAGACATTAGTAGCACAAGGGAGGGTCAAATTTCGTGATCCTTTGTGTATAGAGTGAAATGGATCACAAAATTTGACTCTCACATTATATAGACTAAGCTCTCCCTAAATATATGCATACATATGGTAGAAAGCAAAGCATATGCATAATTAGCAATTTATTGTACAAGAGAGTTTAATCTATATAATGCATGGAGAAAGCATATAAATATGAAATGAAATCAACATGATTATGCCAATTAAAGAATGATGCTTAACTCCGGGGACTCCAATTTCCTTACAATGAGACTACTACACATGTAATAGGTTTGAAAAATTGATACCATTTGAAAAAGTGTTAGTCTCAAAGCATCCAAGTTGTAGAATTACTCCCCCTAAATATGTGCACACAAATGTGGAACACTTTGTAGGAATCATGCACATTGATTTTAGAATCAAAATACCACTTGAAAGATGACATCTCATGAATGTGAGAATCATTTTCAAAAATGATATTCGGGAGAGATTATCTACAATTTGGACTTTGGCACATATTAGATAAACAAAAGTAAGACAAGCTATGTGCCGTGCTTCTAAGCAATTTTAAACCATGTAGGTTTGCTCCAAGGGTTGACAATGAAACCGAGCAAGCCTACCATATGATATACCTATTGAATGCATGACAAAAGATTTAAACATGTAAATGCAAACCTAGGCATGAAAGATAACTAGATGCTTTAAGAGTATATCAATTGAAAAACAATGCCAATTGAAATGAATACTAATTGAAAGTAATGACATCTAGTTACCTATCATGGGAAGGGGAATTTGGGTAGTATTCACTAACCCACTTGGCAATGATTTTGTCCATCATGATGCACCCCATGAAATGCACCCATACTTTGCCAAGTCTCCAAATTCCCCAAAGTCCGACGGACTTCTCACTTCCCTTTCAGGATCCAAACCTTCTTGGTGCTCTTCATGTTGAAAATGATTTCCTTTGGCACCAAAAAGCATTTGACCCCATTGTTGGCTTGCTTGTTCACCTTGATCGCCACCACCTTGTCATTTTTCTTCTTCTTCAAGAGATAAGGTGTAGAGGCCTTCTTGTCCACCTTGTTGGTGTAGGTGTTGGAGAGCTTGCTTGTTTACTTTTTCTCTTTCTTCTTTGCTACTCCCCCATTCTTCACCTTGCACTCATAGGACTTGTGACCTTCCTTGTGGCACACGTAACAAACCATGGTTTGTCCTTCATCAAGCTTCTTCACTCCCTTGACGGTGTTATCTTGATGAAGTTGGGTTTGCTTTGCCTTGCCTTTTACTTGAGTCAAGTCCTTGGTGAGGCGAGCTACTTCTTGCTTGAGTTGCTCATTCTCCTTTGCAACCTCTTGTGTGCATGTATCTACAACAACTTTCTCAACACAAACTTGGTTGCACAAAGGTGAGTCTAAACATAAATCATTGCAAGAAGTAGAGGCATACTTTTTAGACATGTTAAAGATAAAACTTTTCTTTTTAGATGCCTTGGTGGGGGTTGTGCTAACGGCTTCAAGATTAGCAACTTTATTAGTTAGCTCATCACAATGTTTGCACATGGTTTCCATTTTAGCAAGCAAACTATTATATGCTTCTTGTGAGCTATCTATTTTTTTTTTAATTTTTCATTTTTCTTTTCAAGTTGTTCATCATTGATTGTGCATGCATTTGTTGTTGCACTAGCCTCGAGTTTCTTAATTTTAGTAGATAGTTCAACATTGAGATTTGCAAAATTCTCATATTGTTCAAGCAAGGTTTTGTATGCTTTTTGTGAACTATCTAGCTTTTCTTTTAAACTTTTGAGCTTCTTTTGTTGACTAATGCAAGCTTTAGCATAATTAAGATTTTCTTGCACAATTTCATGATAATAAGGCATATCATCATCACTATCACTCTCACTAGTGGAAGAGCTTTCGTTACCTCGTGCCATAAGGCACACATGAGAAGAGTTTAGTGATGAGTGCTTGTGGCCTCGCCTCTTGTGATGGGGTTCTTCTTCACTTGAAGAGTCATCCCATGATCTTATTGATGTGAGGGCTTGGTTCTTGCATGCCTTCTTCTTTGTCTTGGGTGTGGGCTTGTTTGGACAAACTTCCACAAAGTGCCCCAACTCGCCACATCCATAGCATCCTCTCTTTCTTTGCTCATTTCTTTGATTTGTGAAAATGAAATCTTGAATTTGGATGGGCACACCCTTGACATTGAGCCTTTGGATCATCTTCTCCACCTTGTTGATTACTTTGATTGATTCTTCAGCAAGATCAGAGGTGGAGGAGGAAGATTGATAATCACTTGAATCTTCATCATCATCATCATCGTCCTCATCTTCTTCTTCATCTTCACTTGAGGAGCTTGAGCTTGAGCTTGTCTCAACTTGCTTGCCCTTCATCTTCTTTTTCTTGCTACAAGTGAGAGCTTTGCCTTTGCTTGATGAAGAAGCTTCTTCTTGACCCATCTTACGTGACATTTCAAATGCCACTAACTTGCCAATGGCTATGCCCGGGGTCATTTTGCTCAAGTCCTCTATGTTGTGAAGGATGGTGATGATGCTTGCATATTTCTTTTGTGGTAGCACGGAGATGATCTTCCTCACGATGGCCGCATCATCTACCTTAATAATCCTATAGAATGGAGCTCATTGATAATTAGATTCAAATAAGAATACATATCATGAACAAGCTCATCATCATTCATAGTAAAGGAATCATAGTTTTGCTTTGCTAGACAATGTTTTTGCTCACGGACATTGCTTGTGCCGTCATGGAGCTCTTGAAGTTTTAACCAAATTTTATGTGCCGTATTTAAGGTGAATACTTGGTTAAAAACATCCATACTAAGTGATTCAAACAAGCAATTTTAGCTCCAGCATTGAAGTGCATTTCTTTTTCATCACTCTTTGTGGGTTTTTTGGGATTCCTGATGGGTTTCATCCCATCACGAGTGACTCTCCATACACCCAAATCAACTACCTCAAGGTGGCAAGCCATTCTAGCTTTATAGTATGAGAAGTTAGTGCCGTCAAAGTGCGGAGGCCTAGCAGTATCCATCCCAACCACTCTAAATAGCATCGGCCCAACGGTGGTTAAGCCACAAGTCCAAATTGAGCCAATCGGCTCTAATACCAATTGAAGGGACCGTGACGCCTAAGAGGGGGGTGAATTAGGCAACTTAAAAAATCTAACTCTAAACTATGACCTCTTTTTCTAACCCTAGCAAAACCTATGCAATAGATAAACTATCTAGATGCGCAACTATGGTTTTGCTAGTGAGTTGCTATCTCTACCGCAAACGTAGTAAAGTAATCAATGTAAATGCAAACTCCCGTCGATGACTCTGGTATTTTTACTGAGGTATCGAGAAGCACGCAAGCTTCTCCCTAGTCCTCGTTGGAGCCCCTTGTAAGGAATCCCTCGCAAGGGCCAAGCTCCTAGTCGAGTAACTCCGTGGATAGCCTCGGGCCTTCCCCATGCACAAGTGGGTCTCTGACATGCCTTCCGGCAAGCCTCTCTCGGATGCTCCCCGCCGTCTTCACTATCAAGCTTCCGGCCAAAACACCGCAGGCCTTGTTCCCTCCGGTACACAGTGGCGGCCACACCACAAACGTGGTTGGTGTGATCTCGCAAGACTTCAAGCCCCTCCGATGTACAACAATGGTGCTCGCAAGCACCGAGTGGTAAGAGGTATGCAAACCTCACTAAACACTAGGCCTAAACCTAGAGCAAGCACATAAGCGGTAGTCCAATCAATCTAAGCACTTCGCAAAGCACCTATGCTAATCACCTGATGAATCACTAAGCACTATGCAAGTGGAGATCACTAAAATGGTGTATCAACACCCTTGGTATGTTTCCTCAGCTCCACACTTCTCAAATGGCCGGTTGGGGGTTGTATTTATAAGCCCCACTGAGAAAGTAGCCGTTGGGGTCAAATTCCTGTGAAACTGCTACTGACCGGACGCTGAATCGTCCTGACCGGATGTGTCCGGTCGTCCCGACTGTTGAGCTAGCAATATACTAATCGGACGCTGGCCAGTGTCTGGTCGTCTACTACTAGACGTGTCCAGTCATAGATTTGCCGCTCTAGAACCTCTCTGTACTCGATCGGACGCTGCTTCCCTGCGTCCGGTCGGTTTCACCGCCCGCATCCGGTCGTCCCGACTGCAGAGCCACCGGTCTAGCGTCCGGTTGTCCCGACTGCAGAGCCACCAGTCCAGCATCCGGTCGTCTCGATTGCCGAGCCATCGGTCCAGCATCCAGTCATCCCGACTGTCGAGCCACCAGCGTCCGGTCCAGCGTCCGGTCGCCTCTGCGAGCTCGTTTCTTCATGATCTTGCGTACGGCTTGGTTCAAATCTTCATGCTTGGACTTTGCTTGATCTCTTGGGTCTTCTCTTGTGCTCCTAAGGTCTTGCTTGAGGTGTTGATCATTGGATCATCATGTCGCCTTCATCCAAGTTACGTCTTGCACCCTATTGAACTATAAAACAAACACTTGCAAATTCATTAGTCCAATTTGGTTGTGTTGGTCATCAAACACCAAAATCCAAAGTAAATGGGCCAAGGGTCCATTTTCCTTACACAAGTTGAAGAAGGCATTGTATGGCTTAAAGCAACCACCTAGAGCATGGTATGAGAGATTGAGGGATTTCCTACTCCCTAAAGGGTTCACAATGGGCAAGGTTGACACCACTCTTTTCATCAAGAAGATTGGAAAAGATTTATTTGTGTTGCAAATCTATGTTGATGACATTATATTTGGATCAACCAATCAAGATTTTTGTGATGAGTTTGGAAAGATGATGGCTAATGAGTTTGAGATGTCCATGATTAGAGAATTGAGTTACTTCCTTGGTCTTTAAATCAAGCAATTGAAGAATGGTACATTTGTGAGTCAAGGCAAGTACATCAAAGACATGATCAAGAAGTTTGGCATGAGTGATAGCAAAGTCATTAGCACACCAATGGGAACCAATGGCAACTTGGATAGTGATGCAAGTGGAAATATGGTAGATCAAAAATTATATCGGTCTATGATTGGAAGCCTACTCTATGTGACCGTATCAAGGCCGGATGTCATGTTTAGTGTATGCATGTGTGCAAGATTTCAAGCCTCACCAAGAGAAAGTCATTTGAAGGCTACAAAGAGGATATTGAGGTAGTTGAAGCATACACCAAATATTGGTTTGTGGTATCCCAAAGGAGCAAAGTTTGAGCTAGTTGGTTACTCCGACTCGGATTATGCGGGATGCAAGGTTGAAAGGAAGAGCACCTCGGGCACATGTCAATTGTTGGGAAGATCACTTGTTTCGTGGTCATCAAAGAAGCAAAATAGTGTTGCATTATCAACCGCCGAAGCCAAATACATATCCACCGGTAGTTATTGTGCACAAGTACTTTGGATGAAGGCCACTTTGAGTGACTTTGGAATCAAGTTCAAGAAAGTGCCATTGCTATGTGACAATGAGAGTGCAATCAAGTTGACAAACAATCCGGTTCAACATGCAAGAACAAAGCACATTGATGTCCGCCACCATTTCATAAGAGATCACCAATAAAAAGGGGACATTTGCATTAAGAGTGTAGGCACCGAAGATCAACTTGCCAATATATTCACCAAGCCATTGGATGAGAAAAGGTTTTGCAAGCTAAGGATTGAGTTGAACATATTGGATTTCTCAAATATGTGTTGATGCACCCCCACTCATATGACATGCCTCTCCTTTGAGAAATCCAAGGTAAAAGTTAATTGGCATGACATACATCTTTGCTAAGGACATGATTAGTGCATCTAGTCACATTTTCAATTTTATTAGGACTTTTCAAGTGGTTCTATTTTATTAGGCTCATTCATGAAAATCAAATGATTTTGATGTCTATATGGTATCACTATTGCTTCTATGCTTGACTTGATCTAGTGGTAGCATATGACATGTTTGTGGGCTTGTAAACCTAGTGTTTAATCTAGAAAATGAGCTCTAAGTATTTAACTCAACATGGTACAAGATAACCCTTATTTGGAGGTGTGAAGAAGCTTGTCCTTGGATTAAACCGAGTTAAATATCTTTGGCATATATTCTAGTTTGAACCAAATTTAGAACTTTGATCCTCACCCCATTGATTGACATTGATAATCTCGACCCTACAAATAATACTGTCTATATTTTGAACCTTTGTGGTCATTGATGACAAAGGGGGAGAGAAACAAAGATAGTAGTAAAAAATAGTGAAAAAGGGGGAGAAATATCATAAAGGGAGAGAAAACATAAAGATGTCTTAATATATGACATAGGGGGAGAGATATGACAAATGAAAGGGATCAACTAAAATTTTGAGCACACAAGTAGGGGGAGCAAGCTCATGAACTTGGATGATGCATTTGAATGTGCATTTCATATGTTTGCTTGCATGGCACAAGTATTAAATTTAAACATCCATGCTTGTGTGATGTATGTTAGTTGTAAGATTGAATGATGAAATGAAATCACTAGATAACTTTCATTTCCAAGTGTTGTTTCCAAGTGGTATTTAGCTAACCATGGTGCTAAGGATGGTATATTGGTGCACTCCGATTGGTATCATGCTTCAAAGGTCCATCTTTTATACCTTAGCATCATTTGGTAGACATTGTCTCCTATACTTCCTATCTAAGCATATGTGCAAGCTACTATCCAAACTCTTAGCACATATGTAGGGGGAGCAATTGCTACAATTTGGGGTTCATGAAACTTGTCTATATCCTTTTACACATGGTAAATATGCTTGGGCAAGCAACATGGATTCAATTGAATTTCAATTCATATCTTTGTGAAAGGGTTGTCATCAATTACCAAAAAGGGGAGATTGAAAGCTTTAGTTTGGTTTTGGTGAATTGATGAAACCCTAAGTGCTAACCTAGTTTATCAAGTGATCATGAGATAGGTAGCATACTCCAAGTGATGAAGCAAATGAAGATCATAGCATGATGATGATAATACCATGATGATGATCAAGTGCTTGGACTTGGAAAGAAGAAAGAGAAAAACAAAAAGCTCAAGGCAAAGGTATAAACCATAGGAGCTATTTTGTTTTGGTGACTAAGACACTTAGAGAGTGTGATCACATTTAGGTTTGATAGCTATACTATTAAGAGGGGTGAAACTCTTATCGGAATGCAGTTATCAAAGTGCCACTAGATGCTCTAACTCATTGCATATGCATTTAGGATCTAGTGGAGTGCTAACACCCTTGAAAATGTTTATGAAAATATGCTAACACATGTGCACAAGGTGATACACTTGGTGGTTAGCACATTTGAGCAAGGGTGAAGAAGATAGAGTCAAAGAGGAGTTAGTCACGCTGGTTACAGAGTGACCGGACGCGTCCGGTATGATGACCAGACACGTTTGGTATTTGGCGACGAACTCCGCGACCGGACGCATCCGGTCGCCACACCGGACGCGTCCGGTGTGAATCAGAAAAAGTAGTATACAGCAGGACAGTCGATCGGACGCTGGCAGCGTCGGGTCCAGTATCACCGGATGCGTCTAGTCGGGCAAGGATGCTTACTGTACTCTATCGGACACTGTGGCTCAGCGTTCGGTCATTTGTGTTTCAGCGTCCGGTATGAGCGTCTGGTCGTCGGCAGAATGGGTAGCAACGACTATGTTGGTTTGAACTAGACACATGGCAGTCTGGGGACTACCGGACATGTCTGGTATGCCGACCGGATGTGTCCGGTATTCATGACCGGTGCGTCCGGTGCTGCGTCCGGTCAGTTGGACCGGAGCATCCGGTCACCCCGCGTTATGCCTAGTGAAGGGGTATAACGGCTCTATTTTGTGGGGGGGCTTCTATTTAAGCCCCATGGCCGGTTGAAGCTCACACCTTTGGCCATTTTCATTGACATAGCAACCTTGTGAGCTTAGCCAAAGCCCTCCCACTCATCTCCATCATTGATCCATCATCTTATGAGATTGGGAGAGAATCCAAGTGCATTGCTTGAGTGTTTGCATCTAG
The DNA here is from genome assembly GCF_019320115.1 of Miscanthus floridulus. Classification (NCBI taxonomy): domain Eukaryota; kingdom Viridiplantae; phylum Streptophyta; class Magnoliopsida; order Poales; family Poaceae; genus Miscanthus; species Miscanthus floridulus. The sequence goes on from NC_089598.1 coordinate 42,478,018, forward strand.
AGGCACTTGGTGTTCGTGTTTTGCTGTGGGATTCACTTGTTACTCTTGGTGGTTGCCGCCACCTAGATAGCTTGGAGCAGTAAGGATCATTGAGCGGAGGTTGGTGATTGTCTCCGGCTCCGATCGTGGTGATTGTGAGGGGTTCTTGACCTTTCCCTGGCGGAGCGTCAAAAGGTACTCTAGTGGATTGCTCATGGCTTGTGTGATCCTCATCTTGTGTTGGTTGTGTGGCACCCTATTGAGGGTTTGGCATGTGAAGCCAATTAGCGCGTGAACCTCCAAGTGAGTGAATCGCCATAATGAGTACTAGCTTGCTGGCAAGCAAGTGAACCTCGGTAAAAAATCATTGTGTTCATCATTGATTCCGAGGTGATTGGACTTCATTGTTATTCATCCTTGTGATTGATTGGTTTCTTCATCTACACGGCGGTATAACCTTCTTGATCACTCTCTTTACATTACCACAAACTAGTTGTCAAGCTCTTTAGTGTAGCTAGTTGTGAGAGCTTGCATGCTTGGTTGGTGTGGCTCTTTAGTTAGTCTTTGAGAGCACACTAACATAGAGTAGTGTCATAGCTATTGTGTGAATAGACACTATCTAAACTAGAATTGTGATAGGTGGCTTGCATTTTGAGTAGGCTAGCGCAACACTTGCTTCACCTCATAATTGTCTAACCATTTTGTTAAGTGTTGTTGTAGAAATTTTTATTAGGCTATTCACCCCCCTCTAGCCATTAGAACCTTTCAATACAGTGAGTTGTCCTTTTAGCTATCTCATAATAACCTGCATTCCTTAATTTGTGCATAGAATAGAAGGAACATTATGAGTTGTGTGACAATCATAACTCAAACAACGGTAGTAGACTTGAAAGCATCTAGGCCCCTAGTTGGGTTTCGGTGATTAATGACAATACGAGATTACTATGACTAATGTGTGTTTCGCAGAGGCAATTAAGTTAGGTCATGGTAATGGCAATTGATTGGGCAATCATGGTTGTCATGCCCCTATGATGGAAACCATTTTGGTTTTCAAATGATGGACGACAAGGTTAAGGATGGACTAGTTCTAAGTGTCGTTTGGTGTTGAAGAGACACTTAGAGTAGTTTAGGACTTTATTTTTCCTTTGACTGTACTATTAAGAGGGTATAGACTAGTAGCTTGACCTAGGTGAGTCTAGTGGGTTAGGGGTGATGCACACTTGTCAAATCTAGCACTAGGTAGCTTAGGAGTAGCTCTATGATCAATTGGAGCAAACTTCATTCACATATGATTTTGAGTTGGAAGTGAATGGAGGGTCAAATAACTAACCAGAGGCTAGTCTAGTTGTGACCGGACGCTGAAGGGTGAGTCTGATTAGTTCATTTGATCAACTAGAGCCGTCTGGTTGCGACCGAACGCTGAGTGAAAAGTGACCGGATGCTAGATGCCAGAATCCGGTCAACTCTAGAGAGGTTCCAAAGAGGGAGTTTCCTGATCGGACGTAGTGCTGACCGGACGCTAGTCAAGATCCGGTTACTGACCAAATGCTGAATAGCAAAGTGGCCGGACTCTGGGTGCCAGTGTCCGGTCAACATCAGTAAGGTTTTAGAGAGCAGTTTTCATGATCGAACACGTCCGGTCAGTGCTGACCGGACGCAGATCATAGTCTGGTCACAACTTAACGGCTCTGCGGTGGGGATAACTGACCAGAGTGTCCGGTCACCCCACAGAGTGCTGACTCAACCTCCTAACGGTTCGTTTTGAATGAGGGGGTATAAATACTTTCTCTATTCATCCAAGGGATGTCTCTTACCTATTTGTTCAGCTAAGAAACACCCTTGAGAGTGCTAAGGAGAGCAAAAACCTAGTGAGGTGATTGAGATTTTAGAATCCAAGATTAAGGCCTCATTAGTGCAAGGAGAGTAGCATGCGTGCATCCATCCTTCTCATTAGGCTTGTTGTGGTCAAGTGAGAGTTCGTGCTTGTTACTTTTGGTGATCGCCATCACCTAGACGGCTTGGTGGTGATCGGGAGTTTGGTGATCATCCAGCAAAGCTTGTGGATGACCCAACTCAAGTTGTGAGCGGTTGTGGGCGATTCACTGCAATGAAGTGTCGAAGAATCAGCCCGTAGAGAGCACTTGATCCTTGCACGGATCAAGGGAGAGCTACACCCTTGCACGGGTGCTCCAACAAGGACTAGTGGGGAGTGGCGACTCTCCGATACCTCGGCAAAACATTGTCGCGTTCCTTCTCCTCTCTTTACTTTAATCATTTACATTTGAGCAATTCCATTCTTGTCTTTACATTCTTAGAATTGCCATGCTAGAGTAGGATTGGAACCTAGGGTGCAAAACTTTTGTGCGGTAGAACAATAGGAACACATTCTAGGCTCAAGGGGTGAAGTGGGCTAAGTGTAGAGTTTAATTATTACAAAGAATTTTAGAATTAGCCCAATTCACCTACTCTTGGTCATCTTGATCCTTTCAGGACTTATCACATAGTTCTAAATTTTAGCATATTAGGTGATTGTTTTGTGAAACAATGATCTCTTTCTCTCACCTCTCTATCTCTCACCATCATCAAATCTTATATTTGGCTTTCCGTTAGACTACCTATAAGACCGCTAACGTATAGCAATATAGCTAAATCGGAATGGGAGCATGTTCAAAACTATTTTCATCATTGGACCGATGCTAGTCAGAATCTTGTTCTCATCATTGTTGTTTGGGCACCGCAAGTGTTTGATTTACTTGATGGCATCCTCCAATAGTAGTAAATAACCTACACAAGTTTAGATGGATTAATCCTCATTGTCCGGTGCATATATTTATTTGTTTAGTTTTTTATGTTAACCCAATATACTACCTAAAACTAAAACAGAGATCATGTTCCTTGTAGACAATGCTTGTCGGTCTTTAATGTTTGGTACCTTCGAGGATACGATCAAGGAGCACATAAAAGCCAAAAAATCTTAGTACCTTTTTTTTGTCAAAATTTGTTCCTTGGCATCATCTAATTGCATGCAGTTGAATTGTCGTCTATAGAAGCTTTGATTTGCATCTACGTGTATTGTCTTCAGAATAAGTTATTATCGTAACTCAAAGTGGCTACAGAATAAGTTATTTTGCAGGATAGTAGTTGTGGGGATATTAACCCCTATACCCTTACGGCTAGGCTTGGGCTGGCCTGGATCAGGGGGTCCGGTCCACTAGAAGATGACGTGTGGCCCGACCAACCTGTTCGGAATCCCGTGTAAGGAATCAAGGCAGATTTGGAGATCAAGCAAGATCCTAGTTGGTTAGAATAGGAATCCTTATCCGGCCACCTATAGCAATTGTAACTGGCTAGGATTAGTTTCTAGATCTGTAACCCTGCCCCCGGACTATATAAGGCGGGCAGGGGACCCCTCTAAAAAACATCTCTCATTGACATACAACAATACAATCAGATGCAGGACGTAGGTATTACACCTTTACGGTGGCCGAACCTGGATAAAACCTTGTGTCTGTCTTGCGTTACCATCTTGTTTATTGCTTGCGCATCTGTCTGCCGATAATCTACTACCTTGGGCATACCCCTAGGTAGACTGCCGACCATATTTCGTCGACAGTGGCGCGCCAGGTAGGGGGTGTGCGTACTGCTCTCCAAGCAAACAAGATGGTCATCATCTCTAGCTCTATGGCTACGCCGAACAGCCTCACGTTCACCGTCGGCCAGATCACTTGGACCACTGGCTTTGACAACTTCATCGCCATGACCACGGAGGAGGCGTAGATTCAATCTGCGTCGACCACTTCTTCACCTACATCGGCTACGGCTCCGACCACAGTGGATCTGGCTCCGACCATGGTGGATCTGGCTCCGACCATGGTGGATCTGACTCCGACCATGCCCGCATTGTCTTCAGCTACGCCGATAACCCATCGTCCGCTTCCTTACTACAAAGGGAAGCAGATCAACAACACCGACGTGCTTGACTCCATCGATCGGGTTGGCACCAAACTTGCTGAAACCCTAGCTCTGGTAAGTTTAATTCAAAGTCAACCTAATGAGTAGGTAACCGCTACCCACAACAGATCTACCCGACCAGCTCAGGCCAGTCGTCCTGCATGACTCGGTATGGATCTCGTGGTCACATCTACTCCTGAAGGGTGCTCCACTCATCGCTGGCCAGCCTCTGCGACGGGTCTCCGGCTCTCCGAGTATGAAGCCTCGATGGAGAACTACCAGGCCCAGCCCTACGGCCTGCGCAACTTCGTCAACATGGTTCAGATTGAGGATTATCGAGAAGGATCTATCCACACAGTTCAAGAGGGTGGCTCCAGCTCTTCTTTTGGCATCGCATCCAATGCCTCCGTCCACACTGAGCTCCAGCATCATGACGATGAAGGCGTTGAATATGATCTGGATATCCCAGACCACGCCCTAGGGTTCCCACAATTCCCGTCTTTCCCACCAAGGCGAGGGGACTTGATCAATGTCGTCAGTAATGACGAACCACCGGTAGTTGGCAAAACAGAACAAGAAAGGCTTGCACGCGAAGCACGGAATATTGACCGGTTTAATTGCTGACAAATCAAAGCCGAGGTAGAAGAGGAGGCATGACGTATAAGGGTCCAGCCACGCGACCTTAACAATGCCTTCGATAGGGTGGGGGACAAGCAGGTCTTCAGGACTCCAAGCGCCAACGTAGCTATCGCTATGGCGACAATGCAATGACTACCCAATACCCTAGAAACCCAGGTGGTTCGAGATGATATACAAGCTTACCTGACGGCTGCTATGGCCCAGACCGTAGAGATTGTAAATCAAGTTCGGGCTCCATCTATCTCAGTCGAGTCAAGCCACAGCCGCCAGTACTCAAGTCACTCACAGCCACCTAACCAACGTGGCTCATGCAACGATGACCCCTCAGACAACCATCAAGGCAGAAACGGTGGCCATGATGGTGGTCGAGACGACAACCGCCAAGACAACCGTGATAATCGCCGTGATAACCGCGGTCGCAGGGTTAACTAGGGTGGCAACTGGGATCGCCATGATGGCAATAACGATCTCCACCATTACCTCGGAGAACGCGATCTGCGCAATCGCATTAACCAGAGAGCCCACGATCGCGCATCCCATGAAAGCCATCGCCATATGGAATATGATACTACCCACGGCCCTCCAGGATTGAAGCAGTTTACTTCTCACCTTTACCAAGTCATATGGCCCAAGAACTTCAAGCTCGAGAAACTTCAGAAGTATGACGGCAAGGAGAACCCCGAATTATGGGTTATGCTTTATGAAACCACGTGCAGGTCAACCATGGCTGACGAGCATGTCATGTCTAATTACTTCCTAGTTGTCGTCGGCCATGCGGGCCACCAATGGCTGGTCAGCCTACCGGTGAATTACTTTGATTCTTGGCAGGAGCTCAAGTAAGCTTTCATCGACAACTTCATTGCTACTTGCGAGCAACCGGGCAACAAATATGATCTGTAGTGGATTTGAGATCGGAAAATGAGCCACTGCACGAGTACGTCCAACGTTTCTCGAAGATGCGCATTAAGGTCCCGTCAATCTCCGACAATGAGGCAATCGAGGCTTTCATCACTAGCCTCCGCTTCCACGACGCCCTAAGGGACAAGCTCCTCCCCAAGAGACCTGAGTCAATCATAGCGCTCTTAGCCACTGCTAAGAAGTATGTGAATGCCGACGATGCTAAAAAGATAATCATCAAAGAAGCAGCAAGGGTTCCACACTCCGACCACCCCCCACACCACGACGACTACCGCGGCAACCATGGTCGGAATGACAATTTTGACCGCTACAACCAACACAATGACTCCCACGACCACCGCGACCAGCGTAATCAGCGGCGTAACCGCCATGACGATTACAGGGGCAAGCGTGCTTGGGAAGACGACGGCGAGGTCAACACTGTTAAAAAAGGTGGCGGATGTCGTAGCTACGAAGACGACTACGCCAAAGCATTGAAAGGGCCCTGCCAGCTCCATCCCAAGTCAAACCATATCATGGAGAATTGCTGCATTCTCAAGTCTATCTACACGCATCAATAGGCTCTGGATACATCCAACAAGCCTAATGATGCAGGGGAATAGCACAATGAGGACAACGACGATGACCGTCAAGCCAACCAATCGCGTGCACACCATCATTGGAGGCAAAGTGTCCATTGAGACCAAGCGAGAACGCAAGCTACTCGCCTACGCTTGCTTGAACGTGGCCAACACCAACAACCTCATCATAGATCCCTGGCTCCCTCCTTGGTCTCACCGTGAGATCTCCTTCAGCAGAAAGGACCAATGGGCTGTAATACCTGAGCCAGGACGTTTTCCCCTGGTCCTCGATCCTTGTATCAACAAGGTTTAGTTCGACAGAGTGCTGATTGATGGCGGCGACTGATATACTATTTAAGAATAGTCTGCTAGCCCTAAAGATAACCCAGGCGGATCTTAAGCCATACGAGGCACATTTCTAGGGTGTTCTCCCCGGACAGAGCTCTACACCTCTCGGGCAGATCACGCTACCTATGCAATTTGGGACCCTGGACCACTTCCGCACCGACTACGTCAACTTCGTGGTCGCTGACTTCAACAGCACCTACCATGCTATCCTTAGTCGACCATCGCTCACCAAGTTCGTGGCCATACCTCATTACAGGTATTTGGTGCTCAAGATGCCTATCGAGAAAGGAGTTCTAACTCTCAGGGGCAACGTATACGCAGCGTATACCTACAAGGACGACAGCTTTAAAATAGCAGAGGCTCACGACCTCTCTATTCGCATGGCTGAGACCGTGCTCGATGCCAAGAAGACCTCAGCCGACCACCTAGAGATCCTAGAGCTCGAGGCTCCATGCAAGAACATCAAGTCTAAGGAGCACAAGGTGATCCAGCTGGTCGACGGTGATCCCAGCAAAACGGCCCTTATTGGGGCCAACCTGGATCCCAAATAGGAGGACGCGCTCGTCAGGTTCTTGAGAAGCAATATGGATGTGTTTGCATGGAAACCTGTTGACATGCCTGGTGTACTTCAGAACTTGATCGAGCACTCCTTGAATGTCAACGGCAAGGCCAAACCTATCAAGCAGAAGCTACGACGGTTCGCTCATGACAAGAAGGAGGCAATTAGGGTAGAAGTTACATGGCTTTTGGTAGCCGGATTTATCAAAGAAGTGTATCATCCGGAGTGGTTAGCCAACCCGGTTCTTGTACGCAAAAAGAATAATGAATGAAGAATGTGCGTTGATTACACTAATCTCAACAAACACTGCCCTAAGGACCCCTTTGGCTTACCTCGCATAGACGAGGTCATAGATTCAACCGCCAGTTGCCAGCTGCTTTCCTTTCTCGATTGCTACTCTAGTTATCACCAGATCGCTCTAAAAAAGGACGACCAGATCAAGATATCTTTTATCACGCCTTTCAGTGCCTACTGCTACACGACCATGTTGTTTGGGCTCAAGAACGCCGAGGCTTCCTACCAACGCGCCATACAGGCCTGCCTTAAGGACGAGATAAAAGACGACCTCATCGAGGCTTATGTTGATGATGTAGTTATCAAAACCATGGAAGCATATACCCTTGTTGACAACCTGGAACGCACCTTTACAGCCCTTATTACATTCCAATGGAAATTAAACCCAAAGAAGTGCATCTTTGGTGTTCCTTCTGGTATACTGCTTGGCAACATCGTCAGTTACGACGGCATACACCCTAACCCAGAGAAAGTCAAGGCTGTGTTAGACATGAAGCCGCCTAAAAAGGTAAAGGATGTCCAAAAACTTACCGGATGCATGGCTGCTCTCAGTCATTTTATATCAAGATTAGGAGAAAAAGGACTACCATTTTTCAAGCTGCTCAAAGCATCCAAGAAGTTTGAGTGGTCAGACGAAGCAGATGCTACCTTCACACAGCTAAAACAATACCTTACATCACCTCCGGTCCTCACTGCTCCCAGAGAAGATGAAACTCTCCTACTATACATTGCGGCAACTAATCGGGTGGTCTCCACTGCCATGGTGGTCGAGCGTGATGAGCCTGGCCATGCCTATAAGGTACAGCGACCAATCTATTTCATCGGTGATATACTCAATGAATCCAAGACTAGGTACCCACAGATTCAGAAACTGATTTACGCCATACTGATAACATCCTGAAAGTTGAAACATTACTTTGACGGGATATCGTGTGGTGGTCATGACTGAGTACCCTCTGGGAGACATCATTCGCAACAAGGATGCGAACGGGCGCATCGTCAAATGGGCAATGGAGCTATGCCCTTTCTCCTAGGAATTTGCAAGCCGTACTACAATCAAGTCTCAGGCACTCGTCGATTTCATCGTCGAGTGGACAGACTTAAGCACGCCTGCCTCTTAGGGGCCCAATGAGTATTGGAAGATGTACTTCGATGGCTCTCTCAACATCGACGGTGCAGGAGCAAGAGTCCTTTTCGTGTCACCATCCAAGGAGCAGCTCTGGTACGTCCTCAGGATTTATTTCCTAGCATCTAATAACGCCGCCAAGTACGAAGCATGCCTACATGGTTTGCGCATTGCGGTCAAGCTCGGTGTCAAACATCTCTATGTCTACAGAGACTCAGCTCTGGTCATCAACCAGCTCAACAAGGACTAGGACACGACTAGCGAAAAGATGGATGCATACTGCAAATCGATCAGAAAGCTAGAAGGCAAGTTCTACGGCATCGAGTACACACATGTGGTCCGGGACAAAAATCAAGCAGTAGATGCGCTGTCAAAGTTAGGATCATCCTAAGCCAAAGTCCCACATGGCGTATTCATTCAAGACCTACCCACGCTTTCCATCAAAGAGGAAGATCCCACGGTCGACAAGCCTCCAGACTAGCTATTGGTGGCTACGGTTCCGACGTCAAACATCACCGAGCCACCTTCTACCACAAATGAGCCTGACTGGAGAGTACCTTTCATCAAGTACCTGACAGATGGCAGTGGTTACACCGATCAAACGGAAAACAAGCACCTGATGCGTCGAAGTAAGCAGTATCTGCTCGTCGATGGCAAATTATGGCGCAAGAATGCAAAGGAGAAAATCTTGATGAAGTGTATAACCCAGGAGGATGGCAAACATCTCCTAGACCAAATCCACTCTGGCTCCTACGGCAACCATGCAGCCTCGAGAACGCTGGTTGGCAAAGCTTTCCGAGCAGGGTTCTATTGGCCGTTAGCGGTAGCCGATGCAGAGAAGCTAGTCCACCATTGTGAGGGTTGTTAGTTCTTCGCCAAGAGGATCCACATACCAGCACATGAGATCCAAACAATACCAGCCTCTTGGCCCTTCACATGCTGGGGACTGGATATGATCGGGCCCTTCAAACCGGCCCCTGGGAAATTTACATGTGTCTTTGTGCTGATCGACAAATTTTCTAAGTGGATAGAGTACATGCCTCTGGTACAAGCATCCTCAGAAAAGGCTATCACGTTCATCAACCAGGTCATCCACCGCTTCGGCATACCCAACAGCATCATCACTTATCTGGGTACTCAGTTCACTGGGAACACTTTTTGGGACTTCTGTGATGAAAGGAGCATAGTAGTAAAATACGTCTTGTTGGCGCACCCTAGAGCTAATGGACAGGTTGAGAAGGCAAATGGTATGATCTTGGACGCACTGAAGAAGAGGATGTACAGAGAAAATGACAAAGCTCCCGGAAGATGGCTTAAAGAGTTACCAGCCGTGGTCTGGGGCCTCAGAACCCAGCCCAGTCGCAATACCGGTGTTTCACCATACTTTATGGTTTACGGTGCTGAGGCAGTCCTCCTAATAGATATAGCTTTCAGATCAGCACGGGTAGAGAACTTCGATGAAGGCAAGGTCAATGAAGTGCGGGAGCTAAAAGTGAATAGTGCAGAAGAGAAGCGGCTTGATTCTTGCGTACGTACAGCCAAATACCTTGCTGTTTTGTGTAGGTACTACAACAAGAACGTTAAAGAGTGGTTCTTCATGGTCGGGGACCTGGTCCTGAAGTGGAAGATGAATCAGGCTGGTGTCCACAAACTCGCAACTCCATGGGAAGGGCCCTTCATGATCAAGGAAGTCACACGACCAACATCTTACATGTTAGCTCACCTGGACGGTATGGACGTACCCAATTCATGGCACATCGACAAACTTAGGCGTTTCTATGCTTAACTACTAAGATATGTACTCCTCTTGTACTTTCGATTTAATTCAATAAAGCTATTATGATTTCTCTGACCACCCTAATGTGTCACTTTGAAGTCTATTATTATCCTAACTCAACCAGTTAAAACCGACCACCATTCCTTCCCGGGTTTTCGGAGCAGGCCATGTCTCCGGTTCCTCCCAACACGTGCATGGGATCTGCTCTCTACGCTACGGGTGATTGGCAGGTCCCCTCTAGTTTGACTTGTCTGCGTCCACGTGTGCACAGGTCACACACCTCACACTCCGACCACATGGCAAACTAGGGCCATACAAACCTTTCAGGATGACATGTCGACTAAACTGGTACAACTAAATAGAACGCTAACATGTTCTCACTTAGTTACACCAACATGAGTTCCAGGCTTAAATACGTTTTATACAAAACAAACAAGCTTATGATGATATATACAGTTACGTTATTACAAGCTTGCCTAAAAAGGTACAAGTTTACAATAACACAACTACATCTTCTTCTACAGCTATAGCCTATCCTATTGGCTGGTCGGGGCATGCGGCACCTGCTGCTCGCTGCTCCTGATATCCTGCTTGAGTCTCGGGGACTCTTGTACTGGTCAAGCTGAAGAAGATGGCCCCACCGATGCCTAGCTGGTCGAGACTGCAGGCTTCGCCGGTTGGCTTACAACTGATGGCGTTTCCAGCTGACTTGTTGATGGCGTACCCTGTACAGGTGCTGTCCCGCCTCCACACAGGTTAATGTCGCCAATTATTTTTGCCGACAAGTCTAGCTGGGTCATCTGAAGCTCCTCAGCCTTGTCTGGATCTACCTCCTTTGGGTATCTAGCCTCTAGGCATTTGAGATCGATCAAGGGGTAGTGAGCTCGCACCATGCTTAGTACATGTGCGCCTATGTACTCACCCGCCTCCTTCACGAACTCTTGAAACCATCCCTATGCCTTTCGGCATCTATCGACCAGTCCGAGCTGTGGCGTCCTTAGCACGTCCTCTATAAGCGCTGGATCGATAAGGTTGAGGACTGGCAAAATGCCCGTTGCCACTTCCTGGCACCGTTTCTTCCATGCATCCCGATCCTTGGTGATCTCTTGGCACTATGCCTTCCAGCCGTCACGTTCTTTTATCATGGCTTCTAGATGCTTCTTGGCATTGACTTTTAAAACTATAAATCGCACAAGACATTAAAACATCATGCCACGACAAGATAAGGCGGGCAACAAAAGTGAGCAAGGGGGTCTGGAACACTTACTTTTCAGTTCCTCCTTTATCTTGGTCGTGTGGTCTCGGAGTTGTGACTAGTCGTGCGCCAGTTTCTTGTTGTCCTCCTTTAGGCGATCACACTCTACGACTGCACGACTATTCTCCTCTCGGAGACGGACTACTTCGGCTTCTAAGCCTGCACTAAGGCTGTTACTACCAACAACACAACAACACTTGTCATGCAATCGTTGTGATAAAGTAATTACTTACTTGTTTTTTCCTGCTCTTTGTTACTGAGCTAGACGACTAGGTTCTGGTTCTGCGCCTCTTGCTCCGTCCTCTCATGGTTGGTGGCTTTAAGTTGGTGGCACAAGCGTTCCACTTCGGCCGCTAGTTCTTTATTGCTTGCTGTGATCCTCTCAATCTAGTCAAAGCATTTCTTGTGGTACCTTGCGGTCTTCATTAAGTCCTGCATGCAAAAAGCTAAGTAAGACAGTATGACTAGATGGCAAGATCAGGTGGTCAAGCAAAGCATACCTAGACTTCCATCACCAGTCGTTTCGCCGCCCGTTCAACTTTCATGGTCTCTTTGACCTCTGGGATTTCCTCATGAACAACCCATTGGTCGTTTCACCAGCGCGACACATATACATGTTGTTGTCTGTCCTGTGGACAGCCCAGGACCTCTTCTACTTCGTCCTCTTTGGCCTCTTCTTCAGGTATCGGTGCTGGTCCGGAGTTGGCAGCTTCTGCGATCACTATAGCCTTCCCACGGGCTGCAACATCGATAAACATGCTCTGTGCTCTCGCCTCCATCCACTGCTCCTCGGTCTAACCCATTACCCTTGGTGCTGAAGTGTCGCCCTCAGCAGGGTTAGTGCTCGGAGCACTTGCGCTTGGCTCGGCTCTTCTCTCGACCCCTTGCTCGGGGACTATTGTCTTACCGCTTGTGGTCTGAGGCTCCAGTGGACCTTCTGCTATGTTTTCCTCTATGGCCAGCTGCTGCGCAGTCTTCTCTGCAACTGTTGCCGGAGCCACGCTACTCCCGGCTAGTTGATCTGGATTTTCGGTGGACACCGACCTAGTATATCCGAGATATGGTTCAAAAGGTAACCATAATCAATAACAATTCCATGCCTACATCAAAGTTACAAATACTTACATATTGGAAGTGCGGAATGATGTGGCAAAGGCATGTCTCTTTGGCCGTGCTTGCTCCACGTGCTGCGTGGGTGACACCTGGTCTCCCTCTACATCCAGCACCGAGGCTGGGGCTTGGGGCTCGACCCCTCCACCGCTTGTCCTTTGCACTGCAGTGGTCGGCGATGTGGGTCCCACCGGCACGGAGGAGCCGCCTTGCTCCGTCGACTCCAGTTGCCTCCTCCTCTTTCGAGGGATGAGTCAGAAGATGTCTGCATCTCTCCCTCCTCTGTGTCATCGTCCGACAGAGTGAAGATCGCCTAACGACGCTTACTGGCCGTCGGCCACTTACCAGCAACCTTGGTCGCTGCCTCCTCTCCAACTCCGAGCACCACCCAGTCGACCTCTTCGATCCTGGTGCTGGTCTGGGTGGTTGGGCCGCCAACTTGTGGCCAATCTACACCAAGGGGTGGCGATATGAACACTATTACTCTATCCTGACCATTAATCTAGGAAACACAAAGGAGATAACACAGTAAGTTTCTATTACAACATAAAACTACGGGTACAAGGAAGAATGATTTACCTTTGGGGGAGGTCGGGTGAGCTTGAAAGCTTGCTCGATGTCGCTCAATCTGACATAATTTGGATCAGCTAAGTTAAATAGCTCTCCAATTCTGGCTTTGACTTCGATCTTGTCAAGCGCCTCTTGCCTGGTCCTCGTTGGGTCTGCGCTACCTTGGTACTCGTAGCCGGGATGTACCCTCCTCTGGCAGGGCTGGATCCTTCGGCTGATGAAGTTCCCGACCATGCTCGGACTGTCCAGTTTCTTCCATGGGATCATCCCAAGTAGTTCTGGGATCTGTTCTAGGTGCTTAGGCTTCTCTGACCAGCTGGTCTTCTTCTCCAGAATGAACCCCACGTCGCATAGTGTGATCGTGTTCGGCTCTTCATGGATGTAGAACTACTTCTTGTACTAGTCGTCAAGCGACGTGTTCCAAGGACAGTGCAGGTACTAGGCCTTCATCCCGTCATGAAGATTGAGGTACGCACCTCCGGTTATCTTTGAGCCGCCGCTTCCTTTCTTCTGCAGACAGAAAAGATGATGAAAGAAGTCGAAATGGGGCTGGAAGCCGCCATATGCTTCGCAAAGATGAATGAAGGTGGAGACAAGAAGAATCGAGTTGGGATGTAGATTGCAAATCCCAATCTCGTAATACAGACAGAGCCCCTGAAGGAAATGGTGCACTAGAACCCCAAAACCCCGCTTGAAGAAATCTTCGAAAACCATAATCTCACCTGGTTGTGGATCGGGGTACCCCTCGCCCTCTGGCGCGCGCCATCCTGCGAGTTCCTTGTTGTGGAGTACTCCCATGATGACGAGGTCTTCGATGGTCTGCTCGTTGCTTCTTGACTTCCACCACTCCTTCGCCATGACTCCGGCTTTCTTCTAGGCGTCACTTTTCGCCATGAATCCGGCCTTGCTGATGAAAGTGGATACGGTGGAGGAGTGATTGGTGATGATTTCAGAGGTATTAGGGTTGGCAAGAGGAAGAAGGCTGCGGCGGCGAATGGTAATGGGGTTCGGTAAAAAGTAACTTACCAATTCTATATTATAAATAACCAAGAGTTCCGCTATTTCGTCTGCCCGAGATTCTTGGGAGACGTGCGCACGCACCGCAGATGGTTGTTTTCATAACCTCGAGATCTATGCCAATATATGCGCCTCTTCGTTATCAGTGTATGCGCCTCTTCGTTACCAGTGTGAGAGGGCCCACACTGACATATCTCCTTACAGGTGCCAAGTGACTGTTTGCTTGAAAGGACAAGAAGGCAGTATGACATGCTATACTCATCTACTTTTTTGACCAGACGTGTCAGATTAGACTTGACAGAGTAAGAAGATAAATAAATACCCCAAATAATAGTACAAGTGGCATTTGGTTCTTCGCCGCACGTATCGTGCTCAGGGATGGTCCAGACCACTATCGTGCTCAGGGATGGTCCAGACCACTACCGTGCTCGGAGACTGCTCCAACCACTACCGTGCTCGGGGACTGATCCGACCACTGCTCGGAGACTGCTCTCCTCGGCTACATGTGATTTGTCCTCACATATAGTCGAGAGGCATTTATTTGGACCTTGCTACAAGGCTTATACTTCGCCTTCCAGTAAGCTCGGAGACTACATCGGTACGATGCACCTGTCGGTGCATCTCGTATTGCTTGTACGACAATTGAATTCTTAACTTCAGTGGAAATTCTTTTTAGACCCTGGCACCACATGCCTACGTCACCTAATACCAAGCTCAGGGACTAAGTGGGCACACTTCACCTTACGGTGAATGTGTTTATTCTATCGACCCCTACGCTTTGACTGATTGCCAGAATTACTATTGTCCAAGGGTCACTTACATTTCTTTTCAGAAATATAAGTGGGCACACTTGATAAGGAAATAAATCTTTTTCTTTTTTCTTTAAGAGCACCGTGCATTCTTCGGACAACCAGAATCTCCAGCTATAATCGTGGTCTACTACTCTCTGTTCTGACCAGAATACTGGCACATTTGATTGGTCAATGTTTTAATCAGTTGGAGATAACATGAAGACGGATCGCATTAGTCAAAGGAGATCAAACGGCGTGTCGCAACATAATACATGGTGCTCGGGGACTAGCTGTGGGGGTATTAACCCCTATACCCTTACGGCTAGGCTTGGGCCGGCCCGGATCAGGGGGTCCGGTCCAATAGAAGATGACGCGTAGCCCGGCCAACCTGTTTAGAATCTCGCGCAAGGAATAAGGCAGATTTGTAGATCAAGCAAGATCCTGGTCGGTTAGAATAGGAATCCTTATCCGGTCACCTATGACAATTGTAACTGGCTAGGATTAGTTTCCAGATCTGTAACCCTGCCCCCGAACTATATAAGGTGGGCAGGGGACCCCTCTAAAAAACATCTCATATTAACATACAGCAATACAATTAGACGCAGGACGTATGTATTACGCCTTTACGGCGGCCGAACCTGGATAAAACCTTGTGTCTGTCTTGCGTTACCATCTTGTTTGTTGCTTACGCATCTGTCTGGCGATAATCTACTACCTTGGGCATACCCCTAGGTAGACTGCCGACCATATTTCGTCGACAGTAGTTTTATATATATATATATATATATATATATATATATATATATATATATATATATATATATATATATATATATATATATATATATATATATATTATAGAGAGAGAGCTATTACCTATAGCTGACTATAAAATAAATTATTCAGTGGCCAGGCCGTCCGACCGAGCGAGCGGTTCCCCGAACCAAAATCTGCGTCTCTCTCACGCACGGAGCTTCTGACCATTCCCATAATCCAATAATAATCACATTGATTTATCCGGTCCCCACAGTACAACAATCACATTGATTTCTCCCTGGACACCTCGCCTGCATGACCGTGTCTGCCCCAATCCCACCGAGCACATCGCAGCGGCGCCTCCTCCACGTTCCCTGCGCGGTGGCGGCTCCACCACGGCGAGGCGGCGGCTCGTCCACCACTCTAGCGGCGACGGCGGCCGGCCCTCCACCTCCCGCGTAGATCTACGTCCCCACGGGCGCGGCGGCACGGCCAACCGGTGGGCACGGCGGCCCATAGCCGCACGCGGTTTCCCATCCCCAACCAGTGGCGGATGGCGCTTGAGGCGACGGAGTGGCTTGCCCTGCGCCCCACGGCAGCTCCTTCCCCGGTGACGGCGGCGCGTCCCTTCTCTCTCCCAGCAATGGCGTCGGCGTCCACTCCTTCCCTGGCAGCTGACGGCATGGATAAAATTTGGTTTCTAAACTACATCCCAGTGGTAAAAAGAAACACGTGTCTAGGACAAGATTTGACCAAACCTTTAATTTGAAACAATCAAATCAAGACCTTTTAAATCATTTAGTTTTGAACTAAGCAAGTCATACGAGTATATTAGTGTTACAAAATACTTGAAATATTTAAATGTGTTAGAAAATACTCGCAATATCTCATAAAACTAAATTACTTTAATACTATATTTTATTCAAAAAAAATATGGTCAACGATACGTGTGGAAGACGAGGCAGAGTCAAATGTGTCAAATATTTTTTTGACAAAGAAAGTAGATACGTGTGCTGCCTTGGGTATAAGAATGAGGATGGGCATCGAAAAGGGAAAACAGGTGACAGGATTATCGACAATTTAGAAACACCACCGTGCACGAAGGTGCTCATCAACGAAGAGCAGAGAAGCACCACCGTGCGGTGCATGCCGGCGTGAGGCGACCATACTGCGCACAAGTCGGTCACCACACCGCCACACCCGGCTCCTCCAACGGAACGTACCCCCCGCCGTGCTTGTGTCGGCGGCCACACCTCAGCGCGCCCTCGTCTCCTTCTCCAGCTGACCGGACATGGGCGCCGGCATGGGGCTGCCGAGGAGCGGTAGGGTCACGAGCACGGCAGCCGTCAATGGTGAGCATAGCCCGCTCCAAAATCAGCACCGTGCTCGACCTCGTTCGCTGCTGGGACCTCTTCTCACGCGCGCTTTCATGCGCGCGGACAATGAAAAGGACGCAGCGGAGGTGGCCGTCAGGGAGGGTGCAGGGGAGCGCGATGGCATTCACCACCTGTGTCGATAGAATGCTAAAAATACGGTGATTCTATGCCAAACAAACTCTTATGAAAACCTGACCAGGGATAACAACTCAACCAAACAAGCTCATATTGGCTTCTTAGGAACAGGACTAATCTAACCAGGCTCCAACCTTAGCCAGGTGTCAACTAAGACAAGAAATCAAACAGACCTTATATATACCCCGTTCATCTTCTCTCCCAAATCCCAAGCACCGGGCGTCGCCATTGACGCTTGTTTGATCCATGTTTGATTTCTGGTTCGAATTGAAAGAGAGATGGAGAGGGATCAAGAATCCTAATTCTCACTATTGGGAATGGATCTTCTTTCTCGTTCAATGCCCTTTTTCAATCGTAAGGTTTTATGCAACGCCTACAAATGAAAGTGAATCCATGGCAATTGGTACATGTTACCACGATTTCATGTTGTTGCATTATGGGGCTCTAAAGGGTTCGACGGGGTAGGGGGCTAGATCCTCCCGCCCTCGCCCCATCCCACTGCGAGGAGCAACTCACTGCAGTTGAGGATAGCAACCGAATTAATGGTGAAAAATGGAACACAGTGAGGAGCTTACTAGGAGCATAAGGAGCATCTTCCTGTTGGAGAGGAAACTGAAACTGAACGTAGCAATGAGAGATGTTGTTCTCAATTTCTCATCACTAACTAGAATTAGAAAGTGGCAGAACTCTCCACCATCTATACACTCTTACCACTTGCTATGTGAACAACAGCACGTGGCTACAGGGGCCCGTCTAGTTGTGGGGCTGGGGAGCTCTTGCCCCCATACCCCCACCCCTTGGAGTGAGTAAACCCTTGTGTAGATTTTGACATGCAATGTATTGATGCCCGGTTCACCTCCTAAAGTTTAGTCCCTATCACATCGAATGTTTTGTTACTAACTAGAAGTATTAAATATATATTAATTATAAAACTAATTGCACGGATGGAGGCTAATTTACGAAACAGATCTATTAAGCCTAATTAGTCTATGATTTGACAATGTGGTGCTACAGTAAACATATGCTAGTGATAGATTAATTAGGCTTAATAGATTCGTCTCGCAAATTAGCCTCCATCATCTATATAATAGAAATAGGCTCCTTTCGAGCAAGGCCACTTGTGAGGATGACACGTACTCTAGGCGTGAAGGCAGCCAGTGTGATGCATGATTAGTGTCTGTGACCACTCCTAAATTATTGGTTTGACCATGCATGTTGCCATGAGTTTTGATTTTGGTACTATAGTTGGTATGGTAATGGACCAATGCTCGCAAAAGTACTCAACTTTTCAAGCCAATGTTCATTAGTTACAAGGAGTACAAGTAGTGGTTACGAAGTAGCATGATCACGTAGCACTTTCCTGGTAATATTAACAACAACCTCTTGAGAATGGAGGGGATATATATGACGACTGTCAAAGTTGTTCTCAGCGATACCCTTCTGAAGATGTTTGTTTTCCTTTACGTATACTGGTTGCTGGTCGATCAGGGGCACTCTACACACTGTAAGTAAGTAGCCAGATGGGCCGCAGCAATGCACAAGCTAACTATTACTCCACTAATCAGATTCACTGACGTTGCTCAAAAAAAAAAAAGATTCACTGACAAGACGGTCGGGTGCAGGCTTCATTCTCACCAAATGTTGAGTAGGAGTACGGCTCAACGGAAACGTGTTGGACATCTAGGGCTCCTTTTCATTTTCCAAACGAAAAGCTTAGCCATGTCAGATCACCAAGGCTTTTGCCAAGTTTTGTTTGGGTTCTTCATCAGTTCTTGAACATTTCGTCTCCGTGCCAGCTACAATGTCATCATCCAACATCCAGATTGTTCCGATATTAAGATAAAGTTTCTAAGAACTGATGAATTATGTCACAATAATTACAAACGGCGTGCTGTTTTTTTTTTCCGCTACCGTGCCTAGGCACGTATTTCATTAAGTGGAAGTAAAAAACATTACAAATGGCATGCTGTCATGCTGAGGGTCGGCTGGAGCTTCAGAATGCAAGCATCGGATTCGTCTTGAGGCACTTATCCATTAAGAGTCGAACCTGTCAGACGGACCTGACAGCATGGCGCGACGTGGTGGTCTAATAATCGCCATATTGTCTCGGGCCACCAGATCGAGCATGATTTTAGGTCGATATGTCATCAAGGCTAATCATGCATATCCCAAGTATTACATGATTAGCCTGGTCTAGATGAGGCCACCAGATCGAGCATGATTTTAGGTCGATGTGTCATCAAGGCTAATCATGCATATCCCAAGTATTACATGATTAGCCTGGTCTAGATGACGACGCCAGCAGATCATCAAGGCTTGGTCGCTTGTTTTGGTTGTTCAGTTCTCAGTCTGGCTCTGGCCCTTTATTTGTGGATATATTATTACATATGCCACCGTCTGCGGCAGTGTCATCATCCAACACGTCCCAAACTGCGTGATATTCATACAACCGTGTAATTAAAATTGCATGATGAAGAGCTTCAAATTAAAAATGCGTCGGGTTCTTGCAGGGAATTACCCATTTTTCATTTTTGGAAGAAAGGGCAGCAATTATCCATTTTTCGTTTCGGGAAGAAGGGCAATTATCCATTTTTGGAGCCGGAATCTATCCGATGGAGCTGACAATATGGCGCGTCGCGATACATGATCGAATCAAGTTCAGTCGGGGCACCAAACCACACTACACTACTCTAGTCTGATAGGTATTTCTAAACCTCAGGTATAGATCTAGCGGGTATGAACAGCTCGTTGGTGTACCTTGGTAGCTAGTGTGCCTGCGGCAGTCGTCACGGTGGCCGTGTTGTGTTGGAGTAGTGGTAGCCATGACGCTCGCTAGGCCGTCGTAGGTGCAGGCACAGTGCAGTGACGGCCTGAGGGAGATGGCGGCGCCGTGGTGGCACTACAGAGGCGACGCGAAGTCGGTGGGGCTTTCCGTCGCAAACAGCACCCTTCTCTTTAGATCGGATAGCATTGGGATAGGGGTGGGGCGTCTCGTGGCTCCGGTCAACGTACCTCGTGCCCCAGCCCCAATTTCCCTTTTTATGGTGCTATGCGACGGGGGCCCACCAATCATAGAGTGGTTGGATGCCCCCGATCAGGGCGTTGATCCAAGGGCTCAATTGATCATTGGGCCAATTGGTGGAGATCAAACTAACATTCTCCCCCTTAATCTCACCTTATTCCTTAAACTTAACTTACTTACTTTATCTTGTTTCCATTCCATCACAAATCAGTACATAGAGTGTGCCTCATCGTCAAGGTTTGTTGCCATTAGATTAAACAACTACAACTCACCTCTCTGTTTTAAAATAGATTATAATATTGGATATGTATTGAATTGAGTTGTTTATTAATTGTATTTGACATGAATACTCTATTTATTCTAGATCATTAGATCATCATAGAATCAAACAGTGGTATTCTTTTCTTTTTTCCTCATTGATCTTTTAATTTCGAGTCCTTGTATTTGACATGTATAGTCTATTTATTCTTAACCATTAGATCATCATAAAGTCTAATGGTACATGTCCTTTTTCTCTGATTAATCTTGTAATTTGGGCTTATACTTAACACGAATACTCTATTTGTTCCCGACGGTTAAATCATTGTAAAATCCAATAGTGTCTATTTTTTATTTTTTATTAATCTCATAAATATTAGGCCTTGTATTTGACATGGATAATCTATTTATTGTTAGCCGTTAGATCATCATAAAATCCTATGGTGCATATTCTTTTTTTTGGATTAATCTTGTAATTTCTAGGCCTTGTATTTGATAAGGATACTCTATTTGGCCATTAGATCCCCATAAAATCCAATGGTGCGCATTCTTTTATTTTTCCATGATTAATCTTGTAATTTCTTGATCTTCTATTTGATATGGATATCCTATTTATTCTCGGTCGTTAGATCATTATAAAATCCAATGGTACATATTCTTTTTTCTGATGCTCTATTTATATTTGGCCATTAGATCATCATAAAATATGAGTGTGCATATTTTTTCTTTTTTCATACTCTATTTATTCTCGACCATTAGATCATCGTAAAATGCAACGGTAGAATTCTTTTCTTTTTTCTGATTTATCTCGTAATTTCTAAGGCCTCTCCGTGAATGTAGGGCTCTTTTTAGTTTTGTTGTATTAATATAATAATAGAAGATAGATATTGCCCCACAAAAGTTTGTGTACGACTTCTTCGAGACCAAACATTATTCCGTTTGACCTTCTTTGTCTGAGTTGGATTAGGCATGGAAAAGCATGTAACATGCTTATTAGCTAAAATTTTGCTCTCGAGTACTTCCTCCTATTTGGTTTAGGTGTGTATATGCATATATATCAAGATTTAAACTTTACAGCCTTAACCAATAATTTACCAATATATTTTAAATTATTATAATAAAAACTTGATATAGTTAGATTAGTAATCAAATATACTCTCAAATAATAAAAGTTTATAATCATAAAACATAGCTAGCAAGACCGCAACCTCTTAGGCACAAATAACAATGTTTTTCAATAAAAAGGTAGGATGTCTTCCCACGCTAGCGTTAATAAATTTGTTGATTTTGCATTGTGCTATACTAAACGACTTCAAATAATTCATTCAACAACACTTTTCTATGAAAAGACGACACTTATGCTAGAAAACGATTACACTACATGAACATGTAAGTTGGTCCTACAAGTTAACTATATCATGATAAAACAACAGAAGTTGTTCTCTTAACTTGATAGATACGGCACTGGAAGAATTCGTTCGGCCTTCTAGTGACTAAACAACCTGTTCAACTTTCTTTGCGTAAATTTGACCTAATTGTGCTCGATCAGATTAGATTGCACACGAAGGGTATGCAGAAATTGACATGTTTATCTGCTGAAAGTTGCTGTTGTAATACAGAAAACGTGGCTAGAAGTTTCTTGTAACCCAATTGATTATATTAATTAGCGGAGCCACATCAGCGAAGTGAATTCTTTGTATCAAAGTTGAACATTGTATTCTTCTAGATAAATATTTTTGTACTATAATGTCTTTATCTGAAAAAATTGACAAGGGGTGTATCATTCTAAAACAGAAATGATTTTTTATGAGATTTTAACGTATGTACGCGACTGAAGATTTCTTCCTGCAGCCAGATACCCCAGAGTAGACGATGACTAATTGACTATATTGTTTCCTAAAAAAAAACTAATTGACTATACTCCAGCCCAGTCGGTGCACATGGTGGACAAAATTTTGTATAAATATCATCTAGTTTTCTCGTGAGTGGACATATTGCAAAGGAGATTTGGGGTGTGCTAAAAAGAATCTAATGAGGGTCCTAGCAAATTTGCATGATGGAACTTGTTAGTTTGTTTACGCTATGTCCGCAAATAATTCGCTCAACCTCTTCCGCTCTTATTTTTGTAAATTTGATTTCACTCTTCAAGAATGAATAAAATAACAGTGAAATATACAACTAGAACATGTTTATCTGACGAAATGTAGCATTTAATATAAAATGTGTGTACTTTTGCGTGAGTCTACACACAAACAAAAAATGTAAGTGAAGATTCCTGCAACCGGAGCTGATTTTTGTCCGCTAACTGTGCACACATGTAGCATTTTATTTATCATATAAAAACATGTGAGCTAGCTAGTGTGTTCAAATGCGCATGCACTTCGCATGAACTTCTCCAGTGAAAGGAAAGATGATCAGAATATAGTGTAGCTAAGGGGAATCTAGTGAGGGTCCCCCTAGCAAACTAGCACGGTGGTGGAACTTCTCAATTTGTTTATGGTACATTGGCCCCGCTTGTTTCGCTGAAATTTGGCTCATGTTGATGTTTATGCTGATTTGTTGTGATAGGAAAACATTATTCGTTCGCTGAGATGACACATGAAGGAGCGAGTAATAAACCCAAAAAAACACACGTTTATCTGCTGAAATGTGCCATTCTAGTGGTACAATTACAATTATTTGTTTCCGGAATTCCTATATATGTTTTACTTCTGCGTCGTTGCGCTTCCAATCAGCAAACGTGATTGAAGATTCCTGCAACCGGAGTGGATTTTTTTTATCATAAGAACCGGAGTGGATTAAGCTCCGGGCACATGGGTGCATGTAGTACTTCTCAATGTTTCCCATGAACCGAAAATGGGATTATTAATTTGTTTACGGTACAAATAGATTCCTCAAATGATCCACTCAACTCGTAGGTTTCGTGTTTCGGTTGTGTATTTGACCTCACTGCGCAAGACTGAGATTGCAGCAGTACGCACGAACCGAACGGGTACGCCAAACCCGCACGTTTATCTGCCGTATTTTGTCAGTCTCTCGTACAAACACTTGTTTTTATGCTTGATTCCAGTCTTCGAACCTGACCAAATATTCCTGCAGGCTGAAGTTGATCAAGCTCCGGCGCCGACGGGGCACGTGTCGTATGCTGAGTCCGCACTCCACCGCGATCTCTTCTCAGGTACGCGAAGTCCAACACATGCCCCTGCCGCTGCGCGCATACATACATACTGACAAGCGCAAGTCGTTTGCCCTGCCGTCCGTGGTTTTCTTATGCCTGGTGGCGGTGTCCACGGACCACGGCTGTCCGGCGCAATCCGTGGAGCCATTCGCTCCGCGCTTCACGGGACCGCGCCGGCGGCTTTGACAAGGACCATAGCAGGAGGAACCGGGAGAAACCGGGGACGATGCGCTCGCGGCCACGGACCCGCAGGCCGCGGCTGGTTTTCTCCATGGGAAGGAAGGACGCAGCCCGAGCGGCCCGTCCATGTGGAAGCCGGTGGGCGCGCGGCGCGGTGCACCTGTGCGCGCACACGTCTCGGTTCCATCGGTGCGCGGTCGCGGTGCGGGCCGTCGCGGCATTCTTCGGATGAATTCCCGTCCCCGTCAGGCGTCGGCCCGTCGCGAACACACGCAACGCAACGCAACGCACGGCCGAGGCCGACGCGTACGTCCGGCACGCGTACGTACTCGTTCACGTGTGTGGACGACAGTGGCGGATCTAGAAAAAAATAGGTCAGGGTCGCAAGACTCATGATAGAAATTTATAGTACTCTAACACTAGGATACATACAAAACGTAGGCATATTGAGGAGCGAAATTAGCAATGTTATAATAAAACATAAAAAAAAACTTTTACATAAGTGGTTACCTCTTATAACTTCACTCTATGGGTAAGGTCATCCATATTCTGAAATCGAACTACGACATCATCATTTGCAATTGCATCAAGAAATTCTTGTTCCACGAAGCAAACGACACAGTCATTCAAAAATTCATCCCCAATACGGTTCCGTAGATCCGTCTTCACAATTTTCACCACAGAAAAACATCTTTCCACTGATGTTGTGGCAATAGGAAGAACTAGCACAAGTTTGAGGAGTCGATATACCAAAGGAAAAGCAATATGTTTTTTTTGTACCGACCATCAGACTATCAAATTCAGAAATAGTATCCAGTTGGGCAAATCTTGGATCGGCTCGCACATTATCAATGTAAATATTAAGCTCAAGACTAAGATCGCCTAGCTGATTTGAATCAAAATCACTAGGATATGCCTTTGCCAACTCCAGCAAACTCTCAGATTTGAAAGCATCAAAAGAATTATTGGGATTGAAAGCAGCAACATTGGTAAGCAATTCAGAATTTACCTCATTGAAACGATCATTAAATTCTGTAAGCTGCAAATCAATAATTGGGTTCAAGCAATCATACTTGTAGTGTTGATAGTTTGTGCGGCCGGTCCTTTGCCTTGGTTTGTGTCGGTCAATGTACTCTTGTTCCATATCCAACTTTGGGATGCCGTGAGCTTCACAAAAGGACATTACATCCTCTAATAAAGAATCCCAACCATCATCCCTTAGTTGCTGAAATTTTTGTTTTGTTATTTTCACCTCTGTGATGGCCTCTAAGATGTCTTTATCTTTCCTCTGTAGTGATAGTGACAATGAATTTGCATGTCCTAGAATAAGCAACATTAGTTTCAAGCTGAACATAAAATCAAAATCCTTCATATAGTCCAAGAGGCCACGGGCTTGGCGTCTCTTTGCATCAGTTGGACCTTCTTTTTCAACATATTTGAGCACTTCAATGACATCAGGGAATAAACTACTTATCCTCAGAAGGGTTTTATAATGAGAGGATCAACGAGTATCACCGACTCTTTGAAGTGATTGTTCTTGATTTAATCCAGTTCCACTTGTGAGTTGTCCACTGCATATTGCTTTACTGACTCTCTCCTGTTGACTTTCTCTAATCATATCCTTTCTTTTGCAAGAGTCCCCAACAACATTAATCAGTAGAATCTCTAAATAAGTAGCAGTATAAACAAAAACATTTATCCACCTTTTCACTGTACTCTAGCCAGTCATATTCTGTGAACCATTCATGGTGAAATCGACGTGGATGACCTGCTATAATCTTTTCTGGATACCTAAAACCAGGTGGTGGTCTAAAAGGACCTCTGATCAAATACTTGCGTCTTATCTCATCTTGTAGACTTTGTCCTATGTAATCTGAAATTCTCCTTCTATCCGCCGGATCATACGAAAGCTCATCAAAATTTACCTCCCTTCGTGAGACTCGCAAAGAACGAAGACTAGTATGATTGGTGTTTGTTGCAACTACCCTTCCATCTCTTCTTGAAGTGCCTGCATCAGGGTTCTCATCGCCATCTCCTCTTGAAGCACCTCCATCAGGATTCTGACCATCAGTAGGAGGATTTTTTCTTTTCAAGAATCGTTCCATTGTGCTTTGGTTGACTATCAAATTGGTGAGTGAACACAATTAAAAGTAAGCAACCGTGCGTATATGATTATATATAAGTAATCTCCTCACCTGACATCAATACGTCACGCCGGCGGCCGGCGGCCAGTCACCGGTGACAAGGCGGCAATGGCAAGATGTTGGATGCAGCGAGCCGGGCAGCGGGGGCGAGCGCAAACGGAGAAGACGATGAGTTGAATTGCTAGATCGGAAATACCAAGAGTCAGGCCGGTGTGTGTATAGGAAGAGGGATCGACGGCAAGCAATCAGTACACGATTTCTGGGCTTCTTAGCTAGTTAGCTGTTAGCCTGCTTGTCTTGTTTATTCAATATTCATCCACGAAGTGGGCTTTGCGGCCTGCTGCCCTTTGCTCTTTGGATTGGGCTGCATAGTTGCCGGGGTCAATGTCTGATTTTACTGGGGTCCTCCACGGTGAGATTACATGGGGTATCACAGGTTCTACGGAAGTCATCGGGGTCGGCGGACCCCGACGCAATACTGTACATCCACCCCTGGTGGACGAGGGCCTGATCCCTTCGCCACGGCGTGCACGTGTCAGGTGCGGTTACGGCCCTACGTCACCGTGATGTTTCGTGCGTCCATAGGAGAAATAGAAACTGAACCGTGCGTGAGGACCATACTTGCCAGCGGCGGACGGCAGGGCAGGCCACGACACGATGCCCGATGGTACAGGCGGTGAGGGGTTGGCCCACTCATCAATGGTTCTTAAAGAAATAAAATGGACGATACTAGAGCGTGCGCGTGCACAATTTAGTCTTCCAGCACACACACCTCTCTAGCACATAACTCAGTAGCTCTCTCTTCCCCGACTCCGGCGCCCTCGCCCCCGCCACGGCGAGTTAGGGTTTCGTCAATGCCACCTTTTTCTCCCCCTCCCCGCTCCCCCTGCCACCGCCACCGCCGCCACCATGGCTAGAGCTCCCTTGCCCCGACCTGGCCCGACCGCCCCTGCCGCCACCAGCTCCCTTAAACCACCCATCGACCATCCCCACCGCCTAGCCTACCTGCCCCCCCCCCCCCGGCCGGCCATTATATACCCCGCCAGAGTTGGAGAAGATAAACGGGAGCTCGTCAGAACCCTAACATGGAGGAGGAGGAGGCGGCCTACCTCGAGGGATCTGCATGGCCAGGGCCGGATCTGCCGTATCCACCATGGCCGGCGAGCTCGGAGCGGGTGGGGCACGGGGAGGACGCTGCCGGGAGGAGCTCGCCAGTCACCGTAGACGGTCGCTGTCGTCGGTGAGAGAGAGAGACAGGGAGAGGAAAGGTCGTGCGAGCCGGGGGGAAGAGGAAAGACCATGCGAGGGCGGGGTGTGCGGGCGTAACATAAAGAGCGTGCACACTCTTTCTTAAGCATTTCTGATAAATTAAATACTGGTTGAAGTTTCAGAATTGATTATTACTAAATTTGTAATGAAAAAACTGTTTTTTGTAATATATTCCTTTTATTTTAGATGATATATCTGTTATCATAGTACCTTGATGCTAAAATAAGCCATCACATCCATTCTTAGAAAAGAACCCATGTTATTGCATATATGATCTAATGGCCTGCATACACCTGTTCGGCTGGTATTAAAGCCGGCTAAAGCTGATTTATTGTGAGAGAAAAATACTGTAGATTCTAGCTGATAAGCCGGCTGATAAGTTCAAGCGAACAGGCCATACGTTAAACCAAAGGAATTATTCACATAAGTTAATACAAAGGATAGATATGCACACTATTCATAGTTATGCATACTGCAAACTATCTATGTAAAGAATCCATACCAAATATAATTAATAAATAACTAAATTTGAGATAAAATTAATGAAATATGTACAATTTCAACTTCATTTTGATTGGAGAACAAAATACCCAAACAAAGAGTCAATATAAATTCTAAGCAATGTTCACGACTCGCTTAAACCGTGATCTACATGTGTGTAAACACTAAATATGCATGTAGTTTATGTCCTAAACGGTAAATTAAATAAAGAATGGTTTCAACGGTCAAAGCAGTCAAGAATAGTTTAAGTGGTGCATTTAAATGTGGTCTAAATATATTTAAACACTAGTTTAGGCGTTTAAACAACAATATTAGTGATAAAGAACCGACTTGATAAAATTATTTGATATTTATGTCATTGTTAGCACTTAATGTCTATTGTAATGTCATTCCATATTGATAGCTAATAATTAAATATGGGAGAACTACATGTCTACTATCTATATCATTATGTGTTTATAATTGTCTATATCTTACTCCCTCTATTCGGGAAACCTTACATCTTCTAGAGGTAGAGTTAGGTCCCATTTGGTTAGGCTCTAGCTTCGGCGTCTCGTGGTTCCTTGCAACGAGCCCTGTCAAACACCTATCTAAAAAAACATCTCCATACATAGAGCTTGGAGAAGTCGGAACTGTTTTGTATAGAGGAGTTAGAACCGAAAAAAGTGGTTTGTCCTGGATCCTCACAAATCTAATATAAATTATTACAAAATTGACATTGGAGCCATTTTTGCTAAATATTTTCTAAAATAGCTTCAACTCCGCCAGAGAAGCTACTCCACATTGAAGAGCCAGAGCTATATCCCTTTGAGGAACCAGAGCTCTACCAAACTGGCCCAGTGGGAAGAGAAATTTATGACGCATATGCCCCTGGGTACTAACCACCCACAACTCCCTTCAATGACAGCTTCCAAACAGTACTCTAGGGCAAGCTCACAATGATTACTTCCAAGTAGTATCCTAGGATGTCTGTCACCGCTGCTTCACACCCGCACTGTGTGGGCGACCAGGAGACACCTCGAAGGTGCATGGGACAATTGTGGAGTTGTTCCTCCGTCGTTGGTAGAGTGTCGGTGCTACAACAGAGGAGGGGAGAATATGGGATGCCGTCGCTGCCTCCTCACCACTGGGGTTTACTAGCTCCTACACTGCCCAATTGAAGACTAGTAACCTTCCAGGTAAAGTTGATTGTTGGAAGGCTCTTAAGAGTGTGCTTGGTTTGAGACCCACCAATTTGGAATGGAGAATGGATAGTCCTAGTGGATATTGAGCCTTTGTGATTCAAGGGGTCTCAACCCTTAGGGGGTGCTCCACCATGTACTAGGTGATAATGGCAACTATTTGACACCTCGAGAAAATCCAGTTGTCTATTGTCCAACTCCTTGTTTCAATGAGCATTGCTTTTCTTACTTAGCTTTGTATGTGGTTGACACATTATGTAAATTTTATTCTAGATTCGGTTCAGTCTTAGTGTGATGTGCTAGCTTGGTTTTTACTTGCAAATTCTTAAGGACCTACTATAGTTTTCTCTTTTATAGTATTGTTTAGGCCAGTTCTTGCCAAACTGTGAAGGAGTTTTAATATGTGAATGTTTGCTATTTCAAAATTTTTGGAGCCTCGATTCAAACATCCCATCTTTAGAGGTCATTCGATCGTTACACATTACTAACATATTGTAAGAGAAATAAAAGGTTTTTTACCTTTTCCTGATTAAAATACGCTTATCATTCATGAATAGAGATAAAATATTTATAAAATGTAGAGTTCATTATGTCACTTCTATTTCCTAGAAAAACATGTTAGTCAACGAGTCGAATAGCCACCATACCATGGTACTTCCGGTGACCATGAGGCCATTATTGTTGAGGCTATGTGATGTTCGTGTTATGTAAATGGAAATACTAATTTTATTTAAATACATTTCTAATTTTATTTCCAATAAAATAGATTATGATGCCAAAAAGATACCATAATGTGCCTAGATAAAGTCTTTTGCGAATAAAATAGATAAAGTCTTACTTGCATCAAAAGAAGTAGGACAGTAAGATGGTCATGGCGTCCACAGGTACTACACTACTACCTGTTGAAGTTTTCTTGTAGTCATCGAGTTTGGGAGCCTGACATAAGGCAACCTGACTAGGCAAATAATCTCATTTCCCAAAACCTGAAAATGTAACGCCTAGCATTTGGTGCCTCTTCCAGGCAGCGTTTTCAGCTCCTAACCAAAATGTTTTTTTTAATTTTAACCCTTTTTTTGAATATAATGTTAAATCTAACACTATCGTTTTTTTTTTAAAAAAAACTAACACTTTTAGCCGCGCCTGTTGCCCTGGCGCGGCCAAATGTCTGTGCCGCGCCATGCATGGTGGCGCGGCACAAGGCTGACGTGGCGTGGGGCGCCCGGGGGGGGGGGGGGGGGGGGGGCGCTGACGTGGCGGGTCCTGCCGCGCCACCGACCATGGCGCGGCAGTGCCGTGCCCTGATCTGTGGCGCGGCAGGACCAGATATATACCCCGCCCGCACCCCTGTCCTGCCCGCTCGCCCGACGCCTGAACGCCGCCGCCGCCAGCGCCCTGTCTGCGGCCGCACGCGCCCGCGCCCGCCCGTCCACGCCGCGCACGTGCCCGCCCGTGCCCGCACAGCCCGGCCTCAGCCGCTCGCCCACGCCGTGCCCGGCCACTCCCGCCGCGCAGCGCCCTAGCCGGCCGCGCCATGAACGCCGGCGCGTCAAGGTCGCCCGCTCCTAAGGTACCTTCCTCTCGATTTCATATTTTTTTATTATTATGTAGTATAGTTATTATTTTTTGTATCTGCTATTAGTGTCTTTGACCAAATTTATATAATAGCGTACTAATATTTGTGATACATAATAGGTACTATTACATTAAGCATGGAGTATACTTTCGTAATAAACTTATTAGGAGATAGAAATATTGATGCCGTTTTTTTAGTTTTGATCAAACTTAAACATATTTGACTACTCGAGAAGCAAGATGTGTATTTATTTTTAGACGGAGAGATTACTTGTAATTTTAGAACCAAAGTTTTATATGGATTGATTATGTATTTATTATCTAGTATAGTTAGGATTTTGGGTTTAGAGATTTAGGCTAGTTAGGTTAGTGAATTTGTTTGTGAACTTACTAATGTTAACTTGAATTTTGTTAATTTGAATACTCTAACGCTTTGTTTATCAATTTGTAACAGGATGGCCCCTCCCACGCAGCACCTGTTGTACTTCATTCTGGAGGTGGAGTACGACGACCAGCACCGAGCACACATCTTGAGTGACAACGACGCAGATGTGTCCTTGCCTCCTTTGAGGCCTCGCACTCACACTAGGACGCATTAGTGGGACGAGCGTTATACGCCGTACATACGGCGTGCCGGCTTCCTCGAGCTTATTCGTGTTGTCAACCACGGTCTTCCGCCCCTTGATCCAGCAATACTTACTGCAGCTGTAGATAGGTGCGAGTACATTCTTTGTACGTAAACTTTCTTGTAATAAATTGGAGACAACTAACAGTCGTTCTATTCTTATAATAGGTGAAGGCCTGAGACCCACACGTTCCACCTACCTTGTGGCGAGATGACCTTGACGTTGCAGGATGTGAAGGCTATTTTAGGCCTTTGGTTGGGGGGACTTCCAGTGACAGGGATAGTTGACAACGATCACTAGAGGAAGCTGGTGGCTTAGTTTACTGGTTTTCTTCCACCGGACGACGATGCTTCCAAGAAAAATAAGTGAGTAATTCAAGCATATTTAATACTTGCATTGCTTTACAGCTGGCATCGGGTCTCATTTTCTTTGATCAATTACAGGAAAAGTTCTGGTGTTTCGTCGTCCTGGATCACAGAGCGCTTTGAGTACTTGGACCCATAAGCTGAGGAGGCACAGATCGACAGGTTCGCTCGAGTGTGGCTCTGGCACTTTCTTGGTGCTTTCCTCTTCCCAGATGCCTCGGACAACACCATCAGCTGGATCTTCCTCGACATACTTCGCTAGCCGTGGGAGAACATAGCGGGGTACAGCTGGGGGCAGCGTAGTCCTAGCATGGACGTATCGACAGCTATGCGTTTCCTGCCGTCGCACCTCAGGATATGCGAACCTTGGGGGTTGCTCCTATCTACTCTAGGTTTGGTGTTGGGAACGATTGCCCGTTGGGAGGCCCCTTAATAATGGTTTATCGGTAAGTACTTTGGTTCATTATATTCTTCCAAGCAATTAGATATGATGAGATTATTTGTTGCTAATTCATTATCGTGTTCAATGCAGCAATGGAACGGGCATGATACACTCCCTACAGCTCTGTATATCTGGACGAAAGCACAGTTAGTTAGAGGGAATGCGTGGCGCAAGTACAGAGAGTATACGAACGGTCTCGACGTCCTGACACAGCACCAAGTTACGCTCTCTATACTATCGTAGCAGTGTCTTCTTCGATGTACACTATATCACAACCTAACACAATTACGAAATTTTAGGTGTTTTGGTGTCCTTGGGATTCTCCGGAGCTCCAAGACTATCTGAGTTCTGTCACTAGGGATGAGTCACACGAGTATCGCTGCGACGTCCCTCTTATTTTCTTCCATGTGATCGATATTCACTTGTCCATCCGGGTCTGCAGACAGTTTGGAAGAATGACTCACTGCCCACCGCCGCTTTACTCTACTAAACAAGTATTGCACGGGTGCGTTATCGATTAATAACAATGCTACAATTCAGAGGTGTGTTTGGTACAACTAATATCGTTTTGTTGCAGGTTTGACCGCAGGAAGAGGTACAAGACCAAGGATTGGCGCGTGACACACAACTCGTACATCCATTTGTGGCAGACCAAGGTACCACATGCGGTCCTTACGGGTCCTCCACACGATCAGCACATCTTCGATGAGTACCTGCGGTGGCTTCACAGGTCTACGAGGACACATATCAAGCCTTCGTACACTGACATGGCGATTGACGAGGACTCGGAGGAAGATGTCATCGAAGATGTGTACGACGTTACCACTAGGGAGGACACATAGCTACAGAGAGCCCCGCTTCAATGATACATGGTAAGATACTAATGGTATAATTTGTTATCCTTTTGGTATTAAGTATGTGTACTAAAACTGTCCAACCGCGTTTCTGTACCCAGGCGACATAATTGGCAAGGCTGTCCAACGAAGCAGCGTTCCGGCTTCACGAGTCTAGAGGGCAGGGGCTAGGCGTTCTCGCGGCCTTTGTGGAGGTAAACATAAACTTGTCCGTTTCGAAAATGTCTTTATTGTATATGTGTTTAGCTAATGAACTAACTTTAACGTCTATTTATGCAGAAGGTGAAGAAGAGCTGCAGGAAGCTAGCTCAGAAGTTGAGCTGTATGAACACTCCTTGTGAGGAACCGTCACTCCCCGCGCGGTCGGGTGGCACGTCTTCAGCCTCTTTGAGGACACCAGCTGGCTCTTCTCAGCCGATGACGTAGGGTGCTACTTCCGCGGTGCGTACACCACCACATCATAGCGCTAGCAAGGACCCTGCAACCGAGGACGAGGAGGAGGACGATGACGACGACGACGAACCCCCGGGCTTCTGCGGACAGCACAATCAGTGGGACGAATGGCCACAGGACGAGATCGGCATATCTCAGCTAGATGGTGCCGCGTTTGGCACCCAAGGAGCCTCACAGATACTAACAAAGATAGTTTATTTCAATACGTAGGCTCCATGAACTAACGATCATAAAGAATTATAAGTAATCGTGCGTATCATATACCTGCAGGATACGAGCCGTACGCACCGTCGACGCGACCATACCGACGTTGGCTACACTCCCAATGTGTTGCCAACAAATCTGAAGAGACAGAGGCGTCCGAGGGATCCTTACACTCATGGGTCTTAGTTTGTTTAGGTCAAACGAATATTGACATCCAAAACTTGCGGGGTTATTTGGTTATGTTATGTCAAAGTTATGTCAAAACAATTAATATGTTATGTGGCAGCTTGTCAACTTGCTTTTTATTCATTTCGTTGAGTCGCGGCAGCACCGCCGGCGAGATTAAGTACCCTACGTTCGGGAACCGGCAGTCCCGGCGTATCTGGACACCGGTGGTAATTTTTCGTAATTGATTAGTTAAAATGGTGCATAACCGTATTATGAAAGACGAAAAACTAATAATTGGCTTATCAAATTCTCTATTCAGCCGTGAAAAAACTCAACAAAATACGGGCGCGACGCGTTTTGATTCTACCATCCAGGTAGCCCGGGCCGGCGGCGGGCGCAGCGGCCAGTGTGGCTGCTCGTGCGGTATGTTTGGTCCAGCCGCGCCACGTCAGCGCCCCCCCCCCCCCCCCCGGCCATGGTCGGTGGCGCGGCAGGACCCGCCATGTCAGCGCCCCCCCCCCCGGCCATCCCACGCCACGTCAGCTCTGTGCCGCGCCACCATGCATGGCGCAACACAGGCATTTAGCCGCGCTAGGGCAATAGGCGCGGCCAAAAGTGTTAGTTTAAAAAAAACGACAGTGTTAGATTTAAAATTATATTAAAAAATAGTTAAAATTTAAAAAAAAATCACCAAAATAGCCCTCGACTCAGCTGTGTCTCCTGCGATTCTCACGTTTGGCGACACTCGCATATTCAATTCGTCTTTATTGCAGCAAAATCCACCGTTTGGACTTTGGACCGGGCCAATTCACACAGCACACTTCCAAAACCGGAGCAGGCGCGTCATACGTGGACTACACAGTTTGACCCCCAACAACCGTGCCAAACATGTCACGCCGGCAGGGTTCAGGTGGTTCAACTTTGCCGGGCAGAAGGGAGAAGCCCCGCCGGGCGACGTGGTACGAGGCGAGAGGTACGTCTCGCCGTCGCCGGCCAGCCGGCCCAGCGCGAATCCGCTGGCGAAATCAATGCAGCCTCTCGGCACGGCGAGCAATGCGAACTCCGCAGATCCCACCGTCGATCTGCTCTCGCGCGCGCCACGTTACGGTACCGTGCACGTGCCCGCCGTGCGACGGTGCAAGGGCGACTTCGGGGCCTCTCCACCAACCGTGAGTTAGCGGACTGATTGGTCAGGTCGCCGCTGCCGCCGCCGCCATGGCGCCATCCTGCTCGCCTGACCGGCCACGCACGGCGTCTCGGTCATGTGTGCTGCAATGCCCCGGACGTTCACATTCCTCTGGCCTCAAAAAGTCGTTTCCGCGACGCTGACGCTGAGAGACCCGAAGCTAACAAGGCAACATGGGAGACGTCCGTTCGCTCCAACTTATAAGCCATGATATAGTGTTTTTCTCTCACAACAATAATACTTTTCAGCTTAGCTTCTCAGTGAAACAATCAGGGTGGGGCAATAAGGGCGCGTTTGGCCGGGCTCCCACCGGCTCTAGCTCCCGCACTGTAGCGCAACTATAGCGCGTAGGAGCTGGAGCCGGAGGAGAAAAAAAAACGAGTTTCTCCGGCTCCGACCCTGTCAGTGAGAGAGAAAAGGAGGAGAGAGAAAAACAGCTCCGGTGACCAATATCGCTACATGATATGAACAGGAGAAGAATCTAAGGAGCCGAAGCCGCTCGGAGCCCGACCAAATGGGCTGAGCCACAGCGCAGGCTCCGAGAGGCAAGAGCCCGCCGATTTGTATCGACAGCACAGGTGGGGCCTGATGGGAGTGGAAAGAAGAGGAAGCGGACAATGGCATGATGCTGCTGCCGCCACGACAGGAGCCGTCTCTGCAAGTGCAACCGCCGAAAACGACGAGGCAAACAACATCAGGGAAGCAGCAACCAAGGCGATGATGGCTTTGCAGGTTTCTTTCATTGTGAAAAGGTTGCAGATTCCCTGGCAAACGGATTGCTGAGAGCGGATAAGCACCCAACGACCGCCGGCATAAGCACTGCGTCATCCGCGGCGGCCATGTGTTAGTTGCTCTCTCTCTCCCCCTCCCTCTCTCTCTGCTCTCGCCGGGAGGCGTGCCTTGACGATGCAGCACAGCAGATATCATGCACGCAGTATGCAGCTAGGGACAGTAGGGACGATCGATCCTGAGAAAAGTCACCTCGTGTCCGGTAGGTCATAAGGGTCAGTGTGACGATTGCGGCAGGGCGTTTGGTAGAGGAACGAGGAACGAACGTGCGGCCGTTACTGCCGAAATTTAGAGGTTCCGTTTACAACTAGTAGTGGGTGGCTAGAGTGTGCAGGTAAATTCAGTACCCAAAACGCGACACGCCAGTGGCAAACTCGGTCGATCTCCCGGCGCTGATCGATGCCCGGCGTCGACCTTGGCTCGCGCGCGGCAGCATCGGGTTCAGATCAGCCGGACCGGCACTGTACCCGGCCGTCACGGCGTAAATTGACCTTGGCGCCGGACGCTCGTCGTCCGTGCCGTGACAGGCGGAGAAATGGAACAAGTCCGTCCTCTCGAGACACCATCTGGCGTCCGCCGTGGCAGGCAGGCAGGATGACCGACCGGCGGCACCTGCAATTCGAAACTCCAGTGTCAAATTGTCAATGCCTCAATCTATGAGACTGACTACTGAAAGTTCCTAATATAGCGAGAGAGAAGAATGAATAGTTTATTTAAAAATCTATAAATCAATTAGAATAATTTGGTTAGTATGATAAATAGCGAAAGGCAAACTTGCTCTAGCTCTGTAAGAGTTGCAAGCCACCTATATAACAATTCTAGTTGCTATGATCACTAGACATATAATTTACTAAGTCACTACTCACTAAGAGCTCTCACACTTGCTATTCTAAAGAGCTCTACTAGATGAACTTAAGCTACAAAGCAAGCTCTCAATTCTAGCTACACTAAAGAGCTTGTTACAACTAGTTTGCGAGAATGTAAATGAGTAAGTAAGGTGATTATACCGTCGCGTAGAGGAGTGAACCAATCACAAGATGAATATAAATTCAATCACCCGGAGAATACCAAAGGGCAAGAGACAACCAATTTTTCTCCCGAGGTTCACGTGCTTGCCGGCACGCTACTCCCCATTGTGTTGACCAACCCTTGATGGTTTGACAGCTAAGAGATGTTGCACGAACCTCGTTCACACAATTAGACACCACAAGAACCAACCCACAAGTGAGGTAACTCAATGACACGAGCAATCTACTAGAGTTACCTTTCGGCGCTCCATCGGAGAAGGCACAAGACCCCTCACAATCATCGGGAGATGGCCACGAACAATCACCAACTCGTGCCAATCCTTCTCCATTGCTCCAAGCCATCTAGGTGACGACAACCACCAAGAGCAACAAGCGAATTCCGAAGCGAAACACGAACATCAAGTGTCGTTAGATGCAATCACTAAAGCAATTCACTTGAGAACTCTCAAAATCTCACAAAAATGATGAATCAATGATGGAGATGAGTGGGAGGGCTTTGGCTAAGCTCATAAGGTTGCTATATCAATGTAAATGGCCAAGAGAGTGAGCTTGAGCCGGCCATGGGGCTTAAATAGAGAGCCCCCACGAATAGAGCCGTCGGCTCTCTGTTCTCTGAAAAATTGGGGCGACCGGACGCGCCGGTCGTATTGACCGGACGCAGGACCCCAGCGTCTCGTCCTTAGATTTTCACCATGTGTCCCCTGCTTCAAATGCTGATTGCCCGATCTCAATGGTCATCAGTACATTTAAGTTGTGATCGGATGCTCTATAATGTAGGACCGGACACAGGACCCCAGCGTCCGATCACTTCCAGTAAGGTTCCAGTCGCAACCGGATGCGTCTGTTTGATCATGACCAGACATAGGACCCCAGCGTCCAGTCACTTCCAGTAAGGTTCGAAAGGTGGAAATTCACGACCGGACGCGTCCGGTCATGTCCAACCGGACTCACCCAGCCTCCGATCACTCGCCCACTTCTCTATGCACTGCCACATCATCATGACCGAACGCTGACAGTGTTCAGCCAGAGTTCGGTCGCTTGCGTCCAGTCAAGAGACTGAGGGCGGACTTCACTGCGCACCACTGACCAGACACTGGGTCAGAGTCCGATCATTGCGTGACTAGCGTCCGGTGCACTCTATGAAACCCTATCTTTTCTGTACAGGGCACTGGTGGCACTGTCGAACTATCCGCACTCTACGGGCAGACACTCCGTCGATGAAGTTTCAAACCCTTGCTGCCAAGTGTTAAACACAATGTGTATCACCTTTGTGAATGTGTGTTAGCATATTTTCACAAACATTTTCAAGGGTGTTAGCACTTCACTAGATTCTAAATACATATGCAATGAGTTAGAGCATCTAATGGCACTTTGATAACTATATTTCGATACGAGTTTCACCCCTCTTAATAGTATGGCTATCGATCCTAAATGTGATCACACCCACTAAGTGTCTCGATCACTAGAACAAAAAGCTCCTATCAAACTTCACCTTTGCCTGAGCTTTTTATTTTCTTTCTCCCTTTTCCAAGTTCAAGCATTTGATCATCACCATGTCATCACCATCATCATGTCATGATCACCTATCTCATAATCACTTTGATAAACTAGGTTAGCACTTAGGGTTTCATCAATTCACCAAAACCAAACTAGAACTTTCAATCTCCCCCTTTTTGGTAATTGATGACAACCCTTTCACAAAGATATGAATTGAAATTTAATTGAATCCATGTTGCTTGCCCAAGCATATTTACCATGTGTAAAAGAATATGGATAAGTTTTATGAACCCCAAATGGTAGCCATTGCTCTCTCTACATATGTGCTAAAAGTTTGAATTGTAGCTTGCACATATGCTTAGATAGGAAATATAGGAGACAATGTCTACCAAATGATGCTAAGGTATAAGAGATGGACCTTTGAAGCATGATACCAATCGGAGTGCACCAATATACCATCCTTAGCACCATTAGTAACTAGACATACACAAAAAACTAGAATACCCCATGAGATCAATATTAGAAGTAAGTAGGGATGAAAACGGATCGGATACGAACAGATATCACTCATATTATATTTGTTTTCATATTTCTGTTCGGATTCGGATTCGGACACGGATAGCGTTCGGATACATATACGAATACGGATTGACTCGGTTACGGATACGAATAATGAGTATCGAATATGGTATGAATCGGATTCGGAGAAGGTCGGATACAAATATCTATTCGGATATTGAGTAAAAGCAGCATATATATATATATATATATATATATATATATATATATATATATATATATATATATATAGAACTACTATCCTGTAGCTGGCTACAAAATAACTTATTCTGTAGCCACTTTGAGTTACGATAATTACTATGTTAATTTACGAGATTATAGTAACTCCTTACTAAGTGGTTTAATATAACGTTATGGTAAATATCCCCCGTGTGTTATAGTAACCCAACTATCATAAATATGTATTGACATTACGGTAAATTAGTATATAAAATTATGGTAAATGGAGGTGGCTACAGAATAACTTATTCTGTAGCCGACTACTAAATATATATATATATATATATATATATATATATATATATATATATATATATATCATACGTGCGTAAACCATTACACCACTCTTGAGTCCATAATCCATCTAGATTAAGCCAAAAGACTAAAGAGTAAAGCAACAAATAAGATAAAGATACAGATACATCATACATCAAACATCATACAAGCATCAATCTTCACGGTAGCCAAGCTCATGGCTTCATGGGTCTCATGGAGTCATGGTCATGGATTCAAGATCTACAATCCTTATATAGGCCATTTTTTCATTTGAGAAAGTTTGAACAAAATGTAGTTCAAATTTCACAAGTGTGTGACATAGTTTTAGAAAGTCTATATGAGATTCAAGAATTTGTGACTAGTGTTTGATAAAACTTTCTCAAATGGGAAAATGAGCTATGTAACAATTGTAGATCTTGCTGAGATGATCAAACTTGGTATTCAGAGTTTTTTCATCTGAGGTCATTTAGTGTCTCATTTGAGCAAGTTTGACCAAGTCAAATTTGGTCAAATGAAAAAACAACACTTTGACTCTAGTATTATGAACTCTAAATGACTTCAAATTGAACAGTTTTGAATACCAAGTTTGTTCAACTCATCAAGCTCTACAATTGTTGTTTTGGTCAACTTTCCATTTGAGAAAGTTTGGATGGTTCAAATTTGTGATTTTTAAATTTCGACGCCTACAAACTAGTTTTTGGAACCCTAGATTGTCTCAAATTGAAAAGTTTTGAATACCAAGTTTGTTCAGATCATCAAGATCTACAATCATTATATAGGCCATTTTTTCATTTGAGAAAGTTTGAACAAAATGTAGTTCAAATTTCACAAGTGTGTGACATAGTTTTAGAAAGTCTATATGAGATTCAAGAATTTGTGACTAGTGTTTGATAAAACTTTCTCAAATGGGAAAATGAGCTATGTAACAATTGTAGATCTTGCTGAGATGATCAAACTTGGTATTCAGAGTTTTTTCATCTGAGGTCATTTAGTGTCTCATTTGAGCAAGTTTGACCAAGTCAAATTTGGTCAAATGAAAAAACAACACTTTGACTCTAGTATTATGAACTCTAAATGACTTCAAATTGAACAGTTTTGAATACCAAGTTTGTTCAACTCATCAAGCTCTACAATTGTTGTTTTGGTCAACTTTCCATTTGAGAAAGTTTGGACGGTTCAAATTTGTGATTTTTAAATTTCGACGCCTACAAACTAGTTTTTGGAACCCTAGATTGTCTCAAATTGAAAAGTTTTGAATACCAAGTTTGTTCAGATCATCAAGATCTACAATCATTATATAGTCCATTTTCTCATTTGAGAAAGTTTGAATGAAATATAGTTCAAATTTCACAAGTGTGTGACATAGTTTTAGAAAGTCTATACGAGATTCAAGAATTTATGACTAGTGTTTGATAAAACTTTCTCAAATGGGAAAATGAGCTATGTAACAATTGTAGATCTTGCTGAGATGATCAAACTTGGTATTCAGAGTTTTTTCATCTGAGGTCATTTAGTGTCTCATTTGAGCAAGTTTGACCAAGTCAAATTTGGTCAAATGAAAAAACAATACTTTGACTCTAGTATTATGAACTCTAAATGACTTCCAATTGAAAAGTTTTGAATACCAAGTTTGTTCAACTCATCAAGATCTACAATTGTTGTTTTGGTCAACTTTCCATTTGAGAAAGTTTGGACGGTTCAAATTTGTGATTTTTAAATTTCGACGCCTACAAACTAGTTTTTGGAACCCTAGATTGTCTCAAATTGAAAAGTTTTGAATACCAAGTTTGTTCAGATAATCAAGATCTACAATCCTTATATAGGCCATTTTTTCATTTGAGAAAGTTTGAATGAAATATAGTTCAAATTTCACAAGTGTGTGACATAGTTTTAGAAAGTCTATATGAGATTCAAGAATTTGTGACTAGTGTTTGATAAAACTTTCTCAAATGGGAAAATGAGCTATGTAACAATTGTAGATCTTGCTGACATGATCAAACTTGGTATTCAGAGTTTTTTCATCTGAGGTCATTTAGTGTCTCATTTGAGCAAGTTTGACCAAGTCAAATTTGGTCAAATGAAAAAACAACACTTTGACTCTAGTATTATGAACTCTAAATGACTTCAAATTGAAAAGTTTTGAATACCAAGTTTGTTCAACTCATCAAGATCTACAATTGTTGTTTTGGTCAACTTTCCATTTGAGATAGTTTGGATGGTTCAAATTTGTGATTTTTAAATTTCGATGCCTACAAACTAGTTTTTGGAACCCTAGATTGTCTCAAATTGAAAAGTTTTGAATATCAAGTTTGTTCAGATCATCAAGATCTACAATCCTTATATAGGACATTTTTTCATTTAAGAAAGTTTGAATAAAATATAGTTCAAATTTCATAAGTGTGTGACATAGTTTTAGAAAGTCTATATGAGATTCAAGAATTTGTGACTAGTGTTTGATAAAACTTTCATAAATGGGAAAATGAGCTATATAATAATTGTAGATCTTGCTGAGATGATCAAACTTGGTATTCAGAGTTTTTTCATCTGAGATCATTTAGTGTCTCATTTGAGCAAGTTTGACCAAGTCAAATTTGGTCAAATGAAAAAACAACACTTTGATTCTAGTATTATGAACTCTAAATGACTTCAAATTGAAAAGTTTTGAATACCAAGTTTGTTCAACTCATCAAGATCTACAATTGTTGTTTTGGTCAACTTTCCATTTGAGAAAGTTTGGACGGTTTAAATTTTAGATCATTTCTCCATCAAGGTCGTTTGAATAATATCCGGATAATATCCGTTTGGAATATCCGGATATATCCGATACTTAATCGGATTATCCGATATCCGCCGGATATCGATGATATTATATCCGTATTTGATATTCGCCTAAGATATCCGTTTTATTATCCGTATCTGAAAAAATACGGATATCCGAGTAACTATCCAGATAAGTGTTCATATTTGTTCGGTCGAACGGCCGGTCAAATAAATATCCGTACCGTTTTCATCCATAGAAGTAAGGGTCTAGTTTTCATAATG
The DNA here is from genome assembly GCF_019320115.1 of Miscanthus floridulus. Classification (NCBI taxonomy): domain Eukaryota; kingdom Viridiplantae; phylum Streptophyta; class Magnoliopsida; order Poales; family Poaceae; genus Miscanthus; species Miscanthus floridulus. Next base: position 42,520,212 of record NC_089598.1, read on the forward strand.
TGAGCATGAGTCAAGTTACTTAACCTACGCATGCTAGTTTTTCATTTCATCATTCAAATCTATAACTAGCATATACCACACAAGCATGAATATTGAAATTTAAAATGTGTGCTATGCAAGCAAATATATGAAATGCACATTCAAATGCAACATACAAGTTTATGAAACTTGCTCCACCTACTTGTCAATTTTGATTGATCCCCTTTGAAAGGATCAAGATGCCCAAGAAGGGGGGGTGAATTGGGCTAATTCTAAAAGTCTTTCAATAAATAAACCCTACACTTAGCCCACTTCACCCCTTGTGCCTAGAAAATGATTCTATTGATCTACTGCATAAAAGTTTAGCACCCTAAGTTCCAATCCTACTCTAGCATGTCAATTCTAAGAATATAAAGACAAGAATTGAATTGCTCAAATATAAATGCTTAAAGTAAAGAGAGGAGAAGGAACGCGGCGATGTTTTGCCGAGGTATCGGAGAGTCGTCACTCCCCACTAGTCCTCATTGGAGCACCTGCGCAAGGGTGTAGCTCCCCCTTGATCCACGCAAGGATCAGTGCTCTCTATGGGTTGATTCTTCGACACTCCATCACGGTGAATCACCCACAACCGCTCACAACTTGAGTTGGGTCATCCACAAGCTCCGCCGGATCATCACCAAACTCCCAATCACCACCAAGCCGTCTAGGTGATGGCGATCACCAAGAGTAACAAGCAAGAACTCTCACTTGACCACAACAAGCCTAATGAGAAGGGTGGATGTGCACTTGCTACTCTCTTTTCACTAATGAGGCCTTAATCTTAGATTCTCAAATCTCAATCACCTCACTAGGCTCTTGCTCTCCTTGGCACTCTCAAGGGTGTTTCTCAGCTATTGAAATGGGCAAGAGTACTCCCTTGAATGAATAGAGGAAGTATTTATACCCTCTTATTCAAAATGATCCGTTATGTGCCTGAGTCAGCACTCTGCGGGGTGACCAGACGCTCTGGTCATTATCCCCGCCACTGAGCCGTTAAGTTATGATTGGACTCTGACCCGCGTCCCGTCAGCACTGATCGGATGCATCCGGTCACAAAAACAGCTCTCTAGAACCTTACTGATATTGACCGGACTCTAGCATCCAGCGTCCAGTCACTTTGCTGCTCAGCGTCCGGTCACATCCAGACAACTTCACTTGATCAAATGAACTGACCGGACTCTACTGCCAGCGTCCGATCACACCGGAACCAGCGTCTGATCAACATTTGACCCTCCATTCACTTCCAACTCAAAATCATATGTGAATAAAGTTTGCTCCAATTGATTTAGGGCTATTTAAAAGCTACGTAGTGCTAGATTTGATAAGTGTGCACCACACCTAACCCACTAGACTCACCTAGGTCAAGCTACTAGTCTATCCCCCCTTAATAGTATGGCCAAAGGAAAAACAAAGTCTTAAACTACTCTAAGTGTCTCTTCAACACCAAACGACACTTAGAACTAGTCCATCCTTAACCTTGTCGTCCATCCTTTGAAAACCAAAATGATTTCCATCGTAGGGGCATGACAACCATGATTGCCCAATCAATTGCCATTACTATGACCTAACTTAATTGTCTTTGCAAAACACACGTTAGTCATAGTAATCACGTATTGTCATTAATCACTAAAACCTAACTAGGGGCCTAGATGCTTTCAATCTCCCCCTTTTTGGTGATTGATGACAATACAACCTCGAGTATGTAAAAGAGATGAGGTTTTCAACATGCTTGGTTCATATAAGCTTTTGATAATAAGAACACAAGAGTTAGACAAGCTTATATGACCCAAGCCAACATGATGTACTCAATAGATATGAAATAAGCATGAGTACAAGAAATAAAGCTCATTTGCATCGGAGTAAAATGTGGAAGCAAAGCAAATGAGCATAACCAAATGACATGACATATATAAATATCAAAGTAGAGAGCACACATGTCATATATCACATAAATATCACATCACATAAATATCATGATCACGATCACACGTATGTAGTTCAATGCATAAAAGTAAACATGAATGCATAATAAGTATCACACATAAAAAGACAAATGTAATAAATAAGCTCCCCCTAGATATATCGCTCCCCCTAAGTCTATCATACTCGATCCCTCTCCCCCTTTGGCGTCAAACACCAAAACCTAAGGGTTGATCGGCGGGGCTGGAGCAGACGAGTTGGGCGCTGAGGTGTGATCAACAATCTAGAACTAGGTAGCATCATTATCTGATCCTGAGCTCTGAGCAGTCTAACCCTCTGTCGCTAGAAGTGACGCTGAAGCGGTCTAGGTCAGATCTAGGACTGGTGCGGCATGTGACTCTGCAGGTATGACTGTAGCAGGCAGCTCTGATGATGCAACTAATGATGGGAGCGTCTCTGTAGTCCTAGTAATAGGAGCAACTATGGAAGGACTAGGGACATGTAGATCTGGCAGTGTAGGCTACCCTATCAACTCACTGAAGGTAGCACCAAGGCTCCTAGAAACTAGGGTATCAATCATAAGCATCGATGAAGTCTGAGCCGGTGTGAAGCCCGTATGTAAAGGTGTGAAGGAAAGACCCTGGGCTGGCACTGGCAAAGCAAACCACTAGGACACCTGCTCTGTAGGTAAAGCGAACAAGGTAGCTGGCTATCCCTGACTCTGAAGCCCACTGGGCTAAAAAGCTAGAGTCACTGTAGTGCTGGCAGGCTGGCCGAGCTGAGGTGTAAGCTGTGGTGGTGGAGCCCCAATAGCAGAGATGACATGCTACATGAAACCAAGTAACTGCTGCTGCATGAGGAGCTGCTGCTGCTATTAGATAGTCTGCTGCTATCGTTGGAACTCATCTTGTCTAGCCTGAACCTGTGCAAGAGCAGCTACGGTCTCCTAGGCCTAGCGAGCCTGATCCTGCCTCATCCGCTCAAGTGTAACAAGAAGAGTGGGGTCTGTCTATGGTGCCTGTGGAGCTGAGCTGGAGCCACTAGCTTCACCGTCATGTCGTCGTGGAGGCATCTGAGGGATATCCTGGTAGTCATCATTAGAACTATCACTGGGGTCGCTCTCGATCATACCCTTCTTCTGAGCATCTAGCTCCTCCTTCTCTATAGCTGCTATGCCTCTGATGATGTCATCCTGCTGGGCTATAGTCTCTGGCACCTCTAGGCGATAGCACGGCTGGCTAGGTGTCCTCGCTACACTATGGCAGAGCATCTGAGTCATGTTATAGGCTAGAAACTCTGTAGTAGCACTAGAATACTCTGCCAATATCTCAGGATGCCTCACTATGACTGCCCTATGAATCAGAAAAGTGATCCAGTGAGCATATGGCAGCTGCCTATGACCTCGAAATCCCTTTGCAAGTGTATCGTCCATCTCAGAAAGAATGAGATCCCATATATCAAATACTATCTACTGGATCAGGGAGTTCAGTAACTACAACTAAATGCGAGTCAATCCCTCACGATATCCCATCCTTGGTAGCAGGGTCCTCCTCATGATAGCATTAAGTAGTCTAGCTATAGGAGCAAGATCCCTAGGTGTGCTGCTCGACCCCTCGCCGAATGATCTATGAAGCAAGGTTAGATGAGATCAATGGGAGGCATGAGACCACCGTGAGGGCATCTAGGAGGCTCTGTGTGTCCATAGCAAACCTTGTGAAGGAGGATGGGTGACTCCTATAACATGAGGATCTCTCTGACCCTAAAGCTCATCAGCCTGTAGTCACGACCTCTGAATGCAAAGTGTATGAACCTGTGAGCTGGATCAATCCAAAGTGTAACATAGAACTCACGAACCTATGATAGAACATATATGCCTATCCGTCCAAGTAAGTATGTCAGCCCAGGCAAGTAAGAGAGATGACGGCGGATCTGCTCTCTAGCTGCTGCTACAATGGCCTCAATAGAGCATACTCTTTGAGATCTGAAAGCCACACCACTGTTCAAATAAGCATTATAGAAATCCTCCTATAGTGGTGTATAGAAACCCTCTGAAGCACGCTCATCCATCCTTAGTGGAAAGCAGTCCTCAAACTAAACAAACCTGAGCTGCTGCACCTGCTTGGACGTGGCAGCCCTCAAGTCCAGGTGAGTCACTGGAGGCGGACAAGAACCCCTCCTCTATGTCTCTGGCCTTGGTGTCACCTGTGTATGGGTACGACTAGAGCAGCGTAACTATGGCTGAGGTGCCTGCTCTATCTCCTTTGTCTGCTCTCCCTTCTGAGTCTGCTTAGCACCCTCTGGCTGCACTGATGGCTATGTCTGCTGCTGTGGCTCCCCCTGAGGCTGAGTCTCCTCCAAAACAACATGCCATCCCTCAAGCATGACAGTCCTAGCTGGACTACCATGATGACGCTCAACCTACTCAATGGCTGTCCTCTATGCTGGTGAAAGCTGATCTGCAATAACAACATCACTCCAAGCACCTCCTCTCTCTCTACACGCTCTACGGCAGCTGCTACTGCTGCTGCTCTTGTTGTATCATTGTCTACAAACTTTCGCTTCTTTGATGTAGTCTTCTTTGTCCCCTTGCCTTTCACCTCAGCAGGCAAGCGAGGTGGAGGCCTCAGATCCTCATCACCTGGACCACCTCTGGCATTCTTGACATGTGCCATTGCTGGACCTGAAAAGAGCAACTATCACTGACAAGAATCAACTGCCAACTATCACTTCTGAGGCTTGGCCTCGATCTGTACTCATGAGCTTGGCCCCGAGTTAACTGACAACTGCCAAAGTATCCTTAGAAACACCAACTTGCTACACATTAGAATAGATTGGATATATGAATAATTTTAATATACATCTAGAGATACGAAACCCTAAGAAGCAAGCAATAGATATGAAATTAGAAATGAGGGTTGCTACCTGACGAACCAACGATCGAAGAGAAGAGGAATGGATCACGAGCACCACCAGAATCAGCAATTAGGGTTAGGGTTTTGATGATGGCAATGTAGCGCTGGTCGACGGCACTATTGGGGCACGGCGAGATCGAGGCGGCTCTGGTAGCACAAGGCAGGCGTAGCGCGGTGCGGATGAATGCGGGCATGGGCATGCGATTGCTGGTGCGGCAGCGGTGCTGGAGCAGGGCATGACGGCGTGGGAGTGCTGTGGGCGCGTGGAGCAATGGTGCGGGGGTGTTGTGGTGGCGTGGGAGCGGACGGTGTGGGCGTAGCAGTGCAGCAGGTGGCGAGGCATGGCTGTGCGACGGCGGAGGTGATCACGGCGGCGCTAGGGTTAGGGCACGGGCAAGAGCGACAAAGTTGACGTGGTGGTACGGGTTAGGTCAAATCACGTGCAGTTATATGGTGGTCCCCCAATGGATGAGAAAAGGAAATGGAATAGAGACCGGAACCCACACAACTTCAACTAACCAGATGCTTCGGTGGCAACAACCGAACGCTCCCACCCGGAGTCCGATCGACAACAGAGAGGTCCAAAACCTGCCAAGTCACGACTGGACGCGTCCAATCACCACTGACCGGACATAGCCAGAGTCTGGTCGATCCTTAGATCTTCTTCTTCGCTTGACTAGACGCAGGGACATCATCTAACGGGATGTAGGCAAAGAACTATTTCAGCGTCCGGTCACTCCTTCGCAACAACGGTTCACCTCCTGTGAACTGATTGGACGCTGGACTTTAGAGTCTAGTGCAGCGTCCGGTCACTCTTTTTTAGTAAATCTTCAAAGTTCCTTCACGCTGCCTGTTCCCAATCAAGTCTCAACTTCAATAAGACCCAAATAAACACCAATTGGAACTAATGTGAGTGACCTCTCTCAAATCCTCAAAATTTTCAAAGTATTTTGCCTTAGGCTATAATTCTTTTTAAGAAAGTAGGCAATAAAAGGGTGATTGAAGAGAAACAACAAAACAACATGCATGTATATGCAATACAATACTTGAAAGTAATTCTAGTTACTTGTCAAGTTTGATCCAAGGTTAAGCTTCTTCACACACTTTTCAATGATTATCTTAACCATGTTAGACAAGCCCTAAATGCATTACCAAGAAGTAAACATGTTGTATATTATAATGCAATGCATGGGACAACACAAGCTCATTTTCTAGTGAAGTTGCTAAAATCAAGCACATTGAGCTCATTCCTCAACCGACAAAATATAGCCTCATCTAGCGGTTTAGTGAAGATATCCACCAATTGATCCTCGGTCCTTACACCTTCTAGTGAAATATCATTCTTAGCAATATGATCTCTAAGAAAGTGATGACAGATATCTATGTGCTCGGTGTGAGAGTGTTGAACTAGATTATTAGCAAGCTTTACCGCACTCTCATTGTCACACAAAAGATGTACTTTTTCTAGAACTACACCATAGTCTAGCAAAGTTTGCTTCATGTAAAGTATTTGTGCACAACAAGCACTCACGGCAATGTATTCCGCATTGGCGGTGGACAAAGCCACACTATTTTGCTTCTTGGGGGACCAAGACACAAGTGATCTACCAAGCAAATGACAACCTTTAGATGTGCTTTTTCTATCAACTTTGCAACTGGCATAATCTGAATCGAAATAGCCAAATAATTTAAATCTAGCTCCTTTAGGATACCAAAAGCCAATGCTTGGTGTGTGCTTAAGGTACCTAAGGATTCTTTTAACGGCAATCAAATGAATTTTCTTAGGATTAGCTTGAAATCTAGCACGCATATACATACTAAATATGATGTCGGGCCTAGATGCGGTTAAATATAACAACCTACCAATCTAGGTCGAGATGTCCACTAGATGGCATTGGTGTCTTGATTGGCTTATATTCATCCATATTGAACCTCTTGAGAAGATCCTTGAGATATTTTTCTTGAGAGATGAATATCCCTTCTCTCATTTGCTTGTCTTGAAAACCAAGAAAGAATGTAAGCTCTCCAATCATAGATATCTTGAACTCCTTCGACATCAATTCACCAAACTCTTTGTAAGAATCTTCATTTGATGATCCAAAGATGATATCATCAACATATACTTGACAAATGAAGATCTCTCCATTAAGCTTCTTAGTGAATAGTGTGGTGTCGACCTTCCCAATGGTGAAGCCCTTCTCAATGAGGAAATCCCGAAGGCGCTCATACCAAGCTCTTGGGGCTTGCTTAAGCCCATATAGCGCCTTAGACAACCTATAAACATGATTAGGATATCTAGGGTCTTCAAACCTGGGAGTTGATCAACATAGACTAGTTCATTAATAAAGCCATTTAAAAATGCACTTTTAACATCCATTTGATATAATTTTATTTCATGATGCGATGCATATGCAAGGAGGATACGAATGGCTTCAAGTCTTGCAACTAGTGCAAAGGTCTCTCCAAAATCTAACCCTTCAACTTGAGAGAACCCCTTCACAACAACGCCTTGATCATCTTACTTGTTGTGGAACACCCATTTTGTTCCAATGACTCTTGCACCTTGTGGTCGCTCTTCAAGAGTCTAAACTTCATTGCGGGCAAAGTTGTTCAACTCTTCATGCATGGCATTTATCCAATTGGAATCTTGAAGAGCTTCTTCTACATTTTTAGGTTCAACACAAGAGACAAAAGAGTGATGTTCAATAAAAGAAACAAGTTTTTGAGATCGAGTCAATACACCCTTTGATGGACTCCCTATGATGAGATCTTGTGGATGAGCTTGTAGTAGAGATGAATTTATTCTATCAACCACTTGAGGGGGAGGTTGTGGAGCATCAACATCTTGTGCTTGTGCCACCATTTGATCATGAGAGACATGAGTATCTTTATTTTCTACTCTTCCATCTTTATCACCATCTTGTGGCATATTTGATGAAGAAGGTGGATCAATCACTTGTACATCATCATTATCATCTTTAGGCTTGATGTCTACAACTAGAATGTTCTTCATAGCCTCCCTCAATGGTTCATCACCTACATTATCAAGATTCTCATGTGCTCCTTGGGAGTCATTAGATTCATCAAATTCCATATCATATGTTTCTTCAACCAAGCCGGTGGCATGATTAAATACTCGATATGCTTTGGACTTTGATGAGTAACCAACAAGAAAACTAATATCACAACATCTTTGAAACTTCTCTAGGTGTTGCCGCTTCTTGTAGATGTAGCGTTTGCAACCAAACACTCTAAAGAAGGAGACATCCGGCTTCTTCCCATTGAGCAACTCATAAGGTGTCTTGCCAAGAAACTATTGAAGGAATAGGCCGTTGGATGCATAACAAGCGGTGTTGATAGCTTCTACCCATAGAGCTTCGGGTGTGTTATACTCATCAAGCATTGTTCTTGCAAGTGTGATTAGTGTCTGGTTCTTTCTCTTAACTACACCATTTTGTTGAGGAGTGTAGGTTGCGGAGACTTCATGCTTGATTCCAACTTCATCACAATAGGCTTCAATGTTTGTGTTGTCGAACTCTTTACTGTTATCACTTCTAATCTTCTTGAGCTTCACTTCAAACTCATTTTGTGCTCTCTTGGCAAACCTCTTGAAGCATGAAGCAACCTCGGTCTTGTCATGAAGGAAGAACACCCATGTGTATCTTGAGTAGCCATCAACAATCTCAAGACAATAAAGATTTCCTCCCAAACTCTTGTAAGTTGTTGGTCCAAATAAGTCCATATGAAGGAGCTCTAGCACTCTTGTTGTTGACATGAAAGCTTTTGTAGGATGAGTGTTTGCAACTTGTTTGCTGGCTTGACATGCACTATAAAGCTTGCCCTTCTCAAATTTCACATCCTTCAACCCTCTCACCAATTCATTCTTCATAAGCTTCTTGAGTGAGCTCATCCCAACATGAGCAAGTCTTCTATACCATAGCCACCCAAGTGATATTTTGGTGAATAGGCATGTCTTTAAGTTAGCATCTTCGGAGGTGAAATCCACTAGATATAGGTTGTTGTATCTAAATCCCTTGAATATCACTTGATCATCATCTTTCTTAGATACAACTACTTTCTTCTTGGTAAACAAGCATTGAAAGCCAAGATCACACAATTGTCCAACGGATAGCAAGTTGAAACTCAAAGAAGCAACATATAACACATTTGAAATAGAGTGATCATTTGATATTGCCACTTTGCCCAATCCCTTGACTTTGCTCTTTGAATTATCTCCAAATGTAATTCTTTCTTGGCCATCTACTTCTTTATCTAGGGAGGTGAACATACGAGGATCACTGGTCATATGTTGTGTGCAACCACTATTAATAACCCAATGACTTCCACCAGTCTTGTAGTTCACCTACACACAAGAGATCAAGCTTTAGGGACCCAAACTTCTTGAGGGCCCTTGACTTTCTCAACAAGTGACTTTGCAACCCAAATTTTCTTAGGCCTATTCTTGTTGTGAGGTCCTAAGAACATGACTTTTATTTTACCACTAGAATCCTTTCTAAGCATGTAATGAGCATTGAAAGCAAAAGGTCTAGCATGCTTGGGCAAGGGTTGTGGTGGTGGAGTTTGACACTCATGGGCAAAGTGACCTTTTCCACACTCAAAACACCTCTTTGGCTTTGGTTTTGACTTGTGGTGTTGTTGTTGAGCTTGAGCCTTCTTATCTTGATTTGCCAAATATCTAATTCCACTTCTATCCATCTTCATGACGGTGTTCATGAGTATCTCACTTTGAAGATGCTTGCCTCTTGTGAACTTGCTCAAGCCAATCTTGAGATATTCTTTCTTCAACTTGAGTTTCTTGTTCTCTTCTTTTAGCTCATCATGATTTTTCTCTTGCTTGAGTCTTTTGTTCTCCTCTTTGAGTTTCTCATTCTCTTCTTTGAGCTCTATATCATAATCATGATCAAGGTTCTCTAACACAATGGTATTGGTGGTTGATAGCTTCTCAAGATCTTTCTTTAGCTTCTCATTCTCATTCTGACATACTCATCATAGTCATTGGACTCAACTACTTGCTTGCCTTTGCTACTAGAACCTTGCTCAATGCTCTCAATGATCAAATCATCACATGATGTAGCTATATCAATCTTAACAATATTGTTAGTATCATCATGTGGCTCATTGGATAAAAACTCATGAGAGATAACAAGATTATCATGATTAATCTTAAGATTGGTATACTCTTCTTTTAGCATGTTGTAGCTAGTGATGAGCTCATTATATATCCCCTCAAGTTTATCATGTTTTTCTTTAAGCTTTCTTATAAGATTTGAGCTCCTTGAGTTTGGATGACATAGTATCATTTGCTTCTCTAAGCTCAACACTAGCCTTTTCTACTATGTCACATTTAGCTAAAAGAGAATCATTCTTAAGTTCTAGCTTTTCATTCTTAGCTCTTGACTTTCTAATGATCTTAGTGTATTGATTTAGCAATTTAACAAGATCATCATATGAAGGTGATTCAAATTCATCATCATCACTATCACTATCATCATTGCAAGCATTTTCATCACCACTACTTTCATCATCATTTGATACCTTTCATTCACCCTTGGCCATAAGGCATAGGTGTGTAGAGGATGGTGGTGGTGGTGTCGGTGAAGATGATGAAGAGTCAATCACGATGGTGGCCACCTTCTCATTGTCACTATCATCATCGGATGAACAACTTGATGAATCAATGTCCGTGAGCCAATCACCGACCATGTATGCCTTACCATTCTTCTTTTTCTTGTGGAAGTCCTTCTTCTTGCCATCCTTCTTCTTGTATGGCTTGTTTTTCTTCTTTTCATCTTCATCTTCATCTTCATTACTTGAGTCATCTTTCTTGCCCTTGTACTTCTTCTTGTACTTGTGTTTCTTGGGCTTGGGGCATTGATGAGCTAGATGACCAAGTTCTCCACAATTGTTGCAATCCATCTCGGAGATTGGCTTCCTTCTTGTGCTAGTGAAGAACTTCTTTTTCTTGCCATCAAACTTGATGCCATTCTTGTTGAGCTTCTTTAGCATCTTGGCGGTTCTTCTCACCATGAGAGCAAGACTTGCATCATCAATTTCTTCATCACTTGAGCTCTCAAACTCAATTCTTACTTTGCCCTTCTCTTGGCTAGCCTTAAATGCCAAGTCCTTGTCTTTCTTCTTGTTAGAGGATGAGCCATCTTGTGGTGTGATGTGCATATACATCTCATGAGTGTTGATCTTTCCCAAGATTTGAGTTGGTGTAGCGGTGGAAAGATTGCCTTGATGAAGTACGGTCATAATATGCCCATATTTGTCAATGGGGAGGACACTCAAGATCTTACTTACAACATTATATGGTTGAATTTGTGTAAGTCCAAGCCCATTGACTTCCTCTACAAGAACATTTAAGCGTGAGTACATTTCATTTGCACTTTCTTTAGAAAGCATCTCAAAAGAATTAAGATTTTTCATGACGAGATGATAGTGTTCCTCACGCTCACTCTTTGTTCCCTCATGGAGCGCACAAATGTCCGACCATAGTGCATGGGTGTCCTTGTGGTTCCTCACCCGGTTAAACACATCTTTGCAAAGGCCTCTAAAGATGGTGTTTCTAGCCTTTGCATTCTATTTTTCATAATTCACTTCATCGCCTTGAAGGTGCGTGGGATCCCTAGGTTTTGGGAAACCTTGAGAGGCGGCTCTAAGAATTCCAACATCTAGAGCTTCTAAATACACCTCCATGCGGATTTTCCAATAAGGAAAATCATCTCCCTCAAAGATAGGAGGAGGTTCATCCCCGTGGGACATCTTTCTCTAGGCAGTTAAGCCTAAATACGTGAGCATGAGGCTCTGATACCAATTGAAAGGATCAAGATGCCCAAGAGGGGGGGTGAATTGGGCTAATTCTAAAATTCTTTCAATAAATAAACCCTACACTTAGCCCACTTCACCCCTTGTGCCTAGAAAGTGATTCTATTGATCTACCACACAAAAGTTTAGCACCCTAAGTTCCAATCCTACTCTAGCATGGCAATTCTAAGAATGTAAAGACAAGAATTGAATTGCTCAAATATAAATACTTAAAGTAAAGAGAGGAGAAAGAACACGGCGATGTTTTGCCGAGGTATCGGAGAGTCGTCACTTCCCACTAGTCCTCGTTGGAGCACCCGTGCAAGGGTGTAGCTCTCCCTTGATCCGCACAAGGATCAAGTGCTCTCTATGGGTTGATTCTACGACACTCTATCACGATGAATCACCCACAACCGCTCACAACTTGAGTTCGGTCATCCACAAGCTCCGCTAGATGATCACCAAACTCCCAGTCAGCACAAAGCCATCTAGTTGATGGCGATCACAAGAGTAACAAGCAAGAACTCTCACTTGATCACAACAAGCCTAATGAGAAGGGTGGATGCACACTTGCTACTCTCTTTTCACTAATGAGGCCTTAATCTTGGATTCTCAAATCTCAATTATCTCACTAGGCTCTTGCTCTCTTTGGCACTCTCAAGGGTGTTTCTCAGCTGTTGAAATGGGCAAGAGTACTCCCTTGTATGAATAGAGGAAGTATTTATACCCCCTTATTCAAAATGAACCATTATGTGCCTGAGTCAGCACTCTGCGGGATGACCGGATGCTCCGGTCAAGGTGACTGGACGCTCCGGTCAAGGTGACTGGATGCTCCGGTCAGTTCTCCCTGCCACTGAGCCATTAAGTTGTGACCGAACTATGACCTACATTTGGTCAGCACTGACCAGACGTGTCCGGTCATGAAAACTGCTCTCTAGAACCTTACTGATGTTGACCGAACTCTAGCACCCAGCGTCCAGTCATTTTGCTGCTCAGCGTCCGGTCGCATCTAGACAACTTCACTTGATCAAATGAGCTGACCAGACTCTACTGCCAGCGTCCGATCACACCGGAACCAGCGTCTAGTCAACATTTGACCCTCCATTCACTTCCAACTCAAAATCATATGTGAATGAACTTTGCTCCAATTGATCTTGGGATATTTAGGAGCTACCTAGTGCTAGATTTGACAAGTGTGCACCACACCTAACCCACTAGACTCACCTAGGTCAAGCTACTAGTCCATATCCCCCTTAATAGTATGGCCAAAGGAAAAAACAAAGTCCTAAACTACTCTAAGTGTCTCTTCAACACCAAACGACACTTAGAACTAGTCCATCCTTAACCTTGTCGTGCATCATTTGAAAACTGAAACGATTTCCATCATAGGGGCATGACAACCATGATTGCCCAATCAATTGCCATTACCATGACCTAACTTAATTGTCTCAGCAAAACACACGTTAGTCATAGTAATCATGTATTGTCATTAATCACCGAAACCCAACTAGGTGCCTAGAGGCTTTCACCCTTACAATGTCATTTCATTTATTTGCTCCCCCCTATCTTACTATCTTTGTGAATTTCTCTCCCCTTTGTCAACAATTAGCACAAAAGGTGAGCTCAAATTTTTGATAGGTTGGGGTGAAACCATATGAAGTGAGGATCATTTTCCTAATTTGGATCAATCTAGATCACTTGCAAAAGATATTTAACTCGGTTTGATCCAAGGACAAGCTTCTTCACACCTCCAAACAAGGGTTATCTTGTACCATGTTGAGTTAAACACTTATAGCTTATTTTCTAGATCAAACACTAGGGTTACAAGCCCACAAACATGTCATATGCTATCACTGGACCAAGTTAAACATAGAAGCAATAGTGATACCATACAAGCATCAAATCCATTTGATTTTCATGAATGTGCCTATTTAAATGTGAAAGATGTCTAGATGCACTAAACATGTCCTTAGCAAGGATGTATGCCATGCCAATCAACTTTTACCTTAGATTGCTCGAAAGAGAGGCATTGTCATATAATGGGGGGGGGGGGTGCATCAACACATATTTGAGAAGTCAAGTATGTTCAATTCATTCCTTAGCTTGCAAAACCTCTTCTCATCAAGTGGCTTGGTGAAGATATCGGTAAGTTGATCTTCGGTGCCCACACTACGAATTGAACTACCACAGTGTTTGGTTCAGCCATATGTAACGCAATCGAATTGCGGAGGGTATTGGATAACGTTAAAGTCGTTTGTTTTAGCACCCCACGTTATGAGATAGAACCCCTTATACTGTACCTTTCAGAGTCCTATCCGATAATGTTACGGGGGAGCTGCCTTGCGCACGCCTCCGTCCCCGCTCGCAACTCACGCACGCCTCCCTCTCCCTGCGGCGTTCCTCGTTCAACGCGTGCCGGTGGCTGAAGCAGCTCGTTGATAGTGAGATCTCTAGCTCCCTCATGCTCCCCTCCCCCCTTCCTTCCTCTATTTCTCCCCCAAAAATGGAGCATAATTTCTCTCGTAACCCTACCCTAGATCATGTTCTTTCTCTAGTCCAAGATCCTTGCACGGTGGAGAAGGGGAGGAAAGCAGGAGGACGTGAGGAGGAGGAACGAGCTACTTCACTACCGATGGCTATTGCACTATCTTGTCCTAGGTATGATGTCGTGGTTATCTTCCCCGCTCTCCCATCTCCCTAAAATCGCCATGTCTCCCTACTTCTTTTGCAGATATACATGCATCACTTCTACAGATCCATGATTAGATCTGGTAGTTGAGATGAGTATTGCTTTTTGTATAGATCAGCAGTAAATAGGTGTATTAATCAGTTTTTTAGATCTGGTAGTTGAAATCAATAGGAGGCCAGTGGAGCACCCATTCCTAGGTCCTGGCCGGGGTGATTTGCTAATTTAGTCACTTTTTTTTGCTTGTGATTGTAATTTGCTTGTTACCTTTTCCTCAACCAAGAATGACCATACATGCTGCAGTATTTGGTTGGAATTGGGGGTGACCGTGGCACACTTTCTAACTTCCTCTTAGAAATTGTTATGATAAGTTGCTGAAAATGAATTAAAGTTGATGAAATGAATTAAAGAAAATTCACAAGGCCGCTAGTCAGCTCATTTTTACTGGTTTCTTGTCCAGTGAATATTTGCTGATCCTCGTAGGCACGGTGTAGTTTGCACGGTGTAGGTCGTCTCCCAATCCCCTTTGTAGAAGTTGATTCTATACATACATCTCAATAAGGGTTCTGTCCATCTCTGTGAAATTGCTTTCTTGCATTCTTAGTTAATTTGAAGGAATTAGAGTTTGCATAGAGATGGTTCAGATCTTGCATTGAATCTTATTGAAGGGTCCTAGATATATTTTTCAGCACCAATACTTTATATGGTCCTAGATATATTTTTCAGTATCAATACTTTATATAATAGGGAGGTTGTTGCTAAACATGGGTTATAATAGGGAGGTTGCAAACGGCTTTGCATCAAGTGTGAAGATCAAATAGTGCTATAAAGGTTTAATTGTTGTTTTATTAAATCACAAAATTTTCTAGCATAGTCCATTTTGACTGATCATGGGTTATTATTTTCCTATAAATACAGTAGGTGCTATACATATGCATATAGTCTTTGAGGAAGGAGTTCATTCTAGACATGCTTAACGGTATGATTGCTTGTCTATAGATATTCTATACGTCTGTCTTTGTTAACTATGCACATACTATGTACTATTGTCTTTGTAAACCATGCACTTGATCAAGCTTGCAGAATTATTGTCTTTATAAACTCCTATTTTTTGTAGAGGAGGAGAGAAGGAAGCACATAGAAGGTGGAGGAAGATAGGATTTTGTATATGCATTGAAGACTTGAAGCTAGAAGAAGAGCATTGAGAATGCTTGTTGTCTTTCATTTCACCCTTTCTCAAGTGCTAAACTGTGTTGGAGTTTTATTTATATATGATTCGATCTCGGTCTTGATCTTCAATTGTTATTATCAAAAAATATTCTTGCATTTGTGTTGTCTGGCAGGTCTCTTTTTACTTATGATGACGCTCTGATAAGCATGGATTACTTGTGATGATGCTCTGATAAGCATGTCTCTTTTTACTTGTGCCTAGCATGCCACCCGACAGGCATTGGATCAGACTACTATACTAGTATTCAAATTGGATTCCAATACTGTACCAGCAAACCAAACACCCATAATGATATTGGATACCCTTACCACGTGCAACCAAACAAAATAATTAAACAGTATCGCACTCCATTTTCTTCTGCAATCTGTTTCCCATAACATTTCCCTTACCTGTGAGGGAACCAAACAGCTTGTGCGATTCTGAGAGAGCAGTGAGTGATACATACGGTTACCCATCGGCAGAACGGGACCATAAAAAACCAAGTAGATTGAATTGGATAGCTTTTTAATATGTATATGCAGTTAAATTTAAAATTATTTACTGCTCTCACACAACTACTAAATGTTAATAGCTTTTTGTAATATGTATATTCCTCACATGCATGATTCCTCACTGCGCACTCACAACTTTAATTTACTGTCCATTCTACTCTACAAGGCCCTGCTTAATTAACATTTTGATCGTCAATTCTTTACCATTCAGCACTACAGTGCCTTTGATACATTGCTGACATATCCGTTAATTTCTTAGGTGTGCTTGGATGATGACCAGACATTGCACATTTACCCTATTAGCTTAGGGTATGTTTGGTTCACTTCTAGTTGGGTTTCAACATGTGCTAGAGTAAGGTACCATTTCGCACAGCTCAGAGTCATCAGTAAAGCTTTTTTTTTTTGTTTCAGATCTATGGTCAACTTTATCGATGAAGTTAAGCTATTTTGATAACCCGTTTGGCAAAAATAGCTTCACATGTAGATAAAAAGAAAGAAATGATTATAATACCCTTCTTCTTCCTTATCCGCTCGAGCTTCTATCTTTTCTTCCCAAACTCCCATCCACTGTGCACTCCCTCCCTGAGGCTGCGAGCCCCAATAGTCGTGTGAGCCCCTTGGCAGCCACGCAAGCCCTCCTTGGCGGCCACGCTCGTGCCAGCATGGATATGCATGCTCTCCTCAGCCGTGCGTGTTCCATCCCGAGGTTGTTCATGGTCCCTAGGGGCAAACCCGACCACCACCTGCGTTGGGGCCCACTGGTGTGGGTGTAAGCTATGAAAAACTATTATTTTTAAGTTTTATCCCACCTAATTACCATGTCAGAGCATGAAGCTGTTTGAAAAAAAAGCTTCAAACAACTCACAAAAGTTGAAGGTAAAGTTGTGCCAAATATGACCTAATTAAGAAAGTGCATTTTGATCAATAATTTTAAGATCGTCACCCACGCTACGGATACGTCCTACCGCTATCGTCATGCAGCTTTCTTCCAGTGGCGTCCATTTAAGCCCAGTGACGAAGGAATGTCGTCGGAAAATAAGTCATATATGAAACGTTCACACATATCTACTGGAGAAATTAGCGATTTCTAGCTAGAGGGTGCCATGGAAGTGGCGGCGGCGGGTGCTGTGGCAGTGGCGGGTGGCCGGATGACCACCGTAGCAGCGCCGACGATGGAGGAGGTGGTGGTTTGTGTGCATGGAATGAGAAGACTGATCGTGCTGGGGCTAGGGTTACCTTAAGGTGACGCGGTCTGGTTCAACCAACTAAGTTGGCCGAATCGGGTCTATCCTAGGTCCAAGGGCACCAACCGTCATTTTAAAAGTTTTCTCTCTCCTGAGCGTGAAAATTATTAAAATAATGGATGTGGTGTCCTTTGGCAAAGAACCAAAATTTCATAATGGTACTGCCTATTACGTAGTTGGCTGTGTTGAGCGACATATACAACGTTTGAGCGGTCTTCACAAGCAAAGATTGTCATTTTTTCTATATTTTTTGTGCACTCTAGAGATATATTCTTATTTTCTATATTTGGCTAGCGAGAAATTTGAAATAGAAGATGGCTATATTTAGATAATTAATTATAAAAGTTAGAGAGAATTTTTTTCAGCAAAATCTATACTCCTAGCGACTAGGATAGGTATGGAGAGTCTCTTGGAATTTATCTTAGGGCTTGTTTGGCAGGGCTCCTCTCCAGCTCCGGCTCCGGCTCCTCCAGAGGAGCTGTGCCAAACGTTTTCTTGGAGGAGCCGTTTTTCAGTAAAAAACAGAGGAGCCGGAGCCGTTTTGGAGGAGCCACAATTTGTGGCTCCTCCAAAACGGCTCCGGCTCCTCCGGAGGAGCCCCTCAGGAGGAGCCGTGCCAAACAAGCCCTTATATGTGTTTGGATGATGACCGCATGTTGCACACTTACCCTATTAGATTAAGCTATGTTTGGTGCATGCAACTTAATAGATGGATTTTGCTGCCAGCGCTTCTGCCAGGCATAAGATGCTACTTGGACGCTTCAACGATCCCAAACAAGGCTCAGCAATTCTCCAGAGTTGAGGGTCTTGGTGTGTTCATCATAAACACCCAGGCACAACCAACTTAAACCATTTATATACAGGGACGAATCAGCAACACCAAGTCAGTCCTGATGGTAGAAGCAGCAACTATAACCTTAGCTGCATCAGTGGTTTCTCTGATGAATATACAGGTTCCAAACTACCTCACGGATAATCAACAACCGGTGACTTTGTTCAATGGCTCAGACCATTCCTCACCGCCAGATTGGACAATCAAAACCTTTACATAAGTTCATCGATGGTAATTCAGCAAACAACTACAAGATTTTTAAGATTGGGAGGAATCTAAACAACATGACGCATCTTTTAGCAAAGTAGGCTTGTCAAGCTATCTGTTCTGATCCTCCCTCTCTGTCCATAACTTGTTCTAATCAGGCTCATGTACACTCGTGCCCCTTAAGGGAGGCACTGACTTGTGTAAATTGGGAGTGTTTCTCCATCTCCAAGAGATTAGCCAAAGCGTTTTCCAAAGGTAAATTTGGCTATTATTTAAGGAAAAACGACTCCAACAAAATATGTAAATGACTCTTTAAATTTAGTAGCTCTCCATCACACCTCATTCGCTCTCTAATTTTGGATAGCCTATCTCACTAGCTATCCAACCTCTTGGTTTTACAGAGTCTGTTGGAGTACTCTAGTATTTTTTTGTCAATAAAACAAAACTAATGCATTGAGGGTCATATTTTGTTTTATTTTAAATGACGCAGTTGTATAGGAGAGAACGACCTAAAAGATGCATTTTTATCAGTAATCTCAAGATCACGCCCACCCTACGCCTACGGCCTACCGCCATCGTCATCCAGCTTTATCCCAGCGGCTTCCTCCGTTTAAGGGCGGTTCCCAAATAACTATTCTAGGAAGAATTCAATTGGCAATCAGAAAGAGAGATCAAATAGCTAGCGACTACCAAATAGCTAGTCTAGCTCGATCTCCTAGAAATAACTCTCTCACATTTGAAATAACTCTCCACTATAATGTTATTTTTATTATTATTTCTAAGTCCATCAGGCTAGGTATTTGAAAGTTGTCATTGAGAATGCCTAAGCCCGATTGACGAAGGAATGTCGCCAGGAAATAGGCCATAAATGAAATGTTCACACGTATCGACCGGACGGCGATGGGAACCTAACCACCCGTGAACCCTAGGGGCTCCTGGCTCCCTCCCCGCCGCCCTCCCCTTCCCACCTCTCTCCGCCCCCTGCCTCCCCCTCCTCTCCTCACCCACGCGCGTTCGCGGGAGCTTCCAAGCACGCGCGATGCGGCGCTAGGCCGCGCGATGAACCCTCCCCGCCGCCGCCGCCACCACCACCGGCGGACGCCCCGACGCTGGCGGCCTCCTCCTCCGACGTCTCCACTCACCTCCCTGCCTCCCCCTCCTCTCCTCGCCCACGTCCGCGTCCGTAGGAGCACCTGAGCGCGTGCGATGCGGCGCTGGGCCGCGCGATGAGCAGGTGCCACACCCGCTGCCCGCGTCTCACCCTTGGCGCGCCATGGAAAGGGCCTTCACCGCCGGCATCGCAGCCCCCTTGCCCCTACGGCCGCCGCCCTCTCCACTCCTCTCCCTCGAGTGGGATCTACGGAGTGCGGGGCTCAGGCGTGTGGCGAGCAGCCCCAGCCGGCCACCTCAACATCGACGGGCTCCACCGCAGTCGCCGGCGGCCAGGAGGACGGCAGCCGCGTCATGCAGAACGCCGTGGTAGCCACCTCGGCGCCCCACCCGCAACAGTAGCAGCCGGCACCAGGAAGCCCCAGTGGGGACGAATCTCGAGCCACGCAGCCCTCATCTGGGTTCGTGTCCTCTGGGGTCAGCGGTGGTTGGCGCAATCCTCCACCAGCGATCCCCCACCCCCTCTATCGCCTGAGCTGGTTGTCGCCGCTATGGCCACCTCGTCTGGGTCACCGATAGCCGAGGCACCGGCCGCGCTTGACGGCAGTCTGTCGTCCATGATAGGGAGTGGGGGAGCGAGCACAGTGCCGAGCGCATCCTACAATCCGCTGGCACCTCAGGCCTCCCACAGCCCCTCCCCTCTCTCACCAGACACGGCTCCATTCTACCCAGGTTGCTTCTCTGGTGGGCGCACGAAGAGCCGAAGATGGACAGACGACAATGGCAAAGCCGGTAGATGCGTCCCCACTGCGCGCCTAGACTTGTCCGATCATGACTCGAGGCTATGGCATGGTGGACGCTGGACAACAGGGACCTGGCCGAAGATGGAGGATACGCAGTCGGCCGTGCCCTCAGCTGGTGCACGGCCTGCTTGCTCGGCCATTGGATGGCCGTATCCCTGCCCGCCAACGTCTTGGTCGCCGCGGAAGGATTTCCTCCCCCAACGCCGATGGGTGGCGGGAGATCCTCCCACTGTAGGAGACGCAACCTGTGACTGCCTCAGTTGAGCATCGCCAAAAGCAGCTCCTGCAGGCACGGGGGATCCCCACAGAGCTTCGTGGCAGATGCTTTAACTGTCTCTCCTACTCGCACCGCATTGCAACTTGCCGGTTGCCACAACGTTGCCTGCGCTGCCACGGCTACCGCCACCTCGCCAGGGACTGCAAGCGGCACAGGTCTACAAAGTCGGCGACGACGGGTGCCAACCTGCCATGGCACTCTGCTCGTGGCGACCCTCCGGCTTCCTAGGCGCCACACGGTGGTCCACCGAGCTTGGATGGGGCCGCACATAGGGCCATGGAGGGCGCCGACAGCACCTGCCGCCGCTGACGCTGCCGACGCCGCCGGAGTAAGCCGGCGAGGGACATCAGCAGGGGCGCGCTTGCCGACAACGCCGCTTCTTCTGCTACTACACTTTGCTTCCTTGAGCCAGATCCACTGGCATTGGCGTTGTGTGCCAGCGTGGGGCCTCCCGCATGGGTTGTCTCGTTCGACCTGATGTTGGAGGAGCTTGCCGCCTCGCTCGTCGTGAGCCGGCCAATGAGAGCAGCAACACCTGAGTGTCTGCCTGCTACGATAGCCCCTCAGGAGGTTGAAGCACCAGTGGCGGGCACCTGTTCCCCGATGATGGCTGCTCAGTGGACGTCAGACTTGTCTCTGATGTCACCAGTACAAGGGCCGCCACAGCTCACGCCACCACGGCGGGAGCACCCGACGTCGTAGATGGTTGCACCACCCCAGCGACGCGATGCCCACACCGCGTGAAGCTGCCCCGGCATCTAGCACGGTTCACTGAGGAGGTGCAGCTCAAGCGAATGTCGCCATTAATCGCCAGCCCACCAAGGCAGAAGGTGGCAACAAAAAGGCAACCCCTGCCAAAACGGAGCAGACGGATTGCCGCTCAGCCGCTGTGGCACATTCCGACCTCCAAGTGGGGCGAGGTGCTCCTCATGCAGATGATGGGCTTTGCACCGCCGGAAGCTCTAATTTCATCCGCGTCCAAGCGAGCATATGGTGACTTATTCACAAGGAACTTGACGTCGAGCGAAGTGGAAGCACTGGACATGCTGTTCCCGGCGACCAATGCTAGGACTGGTAGAAGACTCTTCTTGGATGACGGAGTAGGATCGCGCGGCCAGTAGCGGAGACGCCCAGCTCCGTGGCTACTGCGCTGCTCTGAGTTCGGTTGTTTAATTTTATGTAATATCGAAGTTCGAAACGTCTGCTAGGAAGGTCCCGTCACAACTGTAAGACCTTCTAAGACGTTCATTAGAAGCGTGTCGTGTGTATGGTTAAACTTTTCTTCTTAATTACAATGATATATAAATCTTTTGCGTATTCGAGGAAAAAAAACAGTTATTTCGGTCATATGCGATCTAGCTAGGAGGTGTGGCCTAACATACGTTTCTTTGTCCTCTCGCAAATAAAAGAAGTTGAAGTACTACCTTACAAAAAGATTTATACTAACAAAAATACTACATCCTTCCTTGTCCTTGAGCCGAATACTCACCGACCTTTGACCCCCGACGCCCCTCCCTCCCTAGCCTTTTTTCCCTCCCCTTTTAAATTCCTTCACGCTCTACGCGGCTACGCACAAACACCACCTCCGTAGCGAACTGCGCTGCGAAAGAAGAGCAGGGGGAGACCAAAGCCAAGAGAAACACATCCGCGCGCACCACCCACCCACCCACCCGGAGCGAAGGGCCGGGGAGGCAGCAGCAGAAGAAGAAGGCAGAACAGCAGCCGCGCGCGGCCGGCAATGGGCAACAGCATCGGCGGGCGGCGGAAGGGCGCCAAGGTGATGCAGCTGGACGGCACGGCGTTCCGCGTGAAGCCGCCGGCGTTCGCGGGCACGGTGCTGCGCGACCACCCGGGGTTCCAGCTCCTCGAGTCCGAGGAGGTGAAGCTGCTGGGCGTCCGCGCCCGCCCGCTCGCGCACGACGCGCAGCTCCGCCCCGGCCGCCTCTACTTCCTCGTCGCGCTGCCCCGGCCGGCCGTCCCGCCGCGCCGCGCCTGGTCGGGCGCGCTCCACGTCGGCGCCAGGGAGCGGCTGGAGTCGCTCATGCTCACGCGCCGCTCCACCTCCGACCTCTCCTTCCCGGCCACGGCCTCCACGGCGCCGGCGTCCCCGCTCTCCACGGCCTCCGAGGGCGGCGACGGGCCCGTCCGGCTCCGGATGCGCCTGCCCAAGGCGCAGGTCGAGAAGCTCATGGCCGAGAGCCGGGACGGCGCCGAGGCCGCCGCCAGGATCATGCAGCTCTGCGCCGCTAACGCCGCCGGCAGCGGCGCCGCCACGCCCGAGAGGGGGATCCTGCGGACGCCCGAGCGGAGCCCGCGGTTCGTGCCCACGCCGGACTGGGGCGTTGGCGTTGGCGCCGCCGCGTTCCCGCAGACGCCCGAGCGGAGCCCGAGGTTCGCGGCGACGCCCGACTGGGGCACCGGGTTCATGATGCCCGCGGGCGCTGCCACGGCGCCAAGGACGCCGGAGAGGTGGCCCGCGCTGCCCCGCACTCCGGAGTACGCGTCGCCGGACGTCAAGGCCAGCCGGAAAGAGGTAATGCACGGCCTAGATTTCACAGGCATCTCGCCATTCGTCCCTGCTGTTAGACAAGTCCCGTAATTATGACTAACAACACCTTTGCAAAATTTCGAGATCAATTGTCTGCATAAAACTAAAATTAAATCTAGTGATTTTTTTTTGGTATGTAATAATATCGTGTGAGAAGCACGTGGTAAAGTTCTATTGCTTTTGACCAGCAATTGGGGGTGGCTGCACAAAATGGTAAAAGCGCGTTTTTCTTATATATAAAAAATATTTGCAACCTTATTTTATATATTTTTAAAGATAAAAATGATGTTAATGTCCAAGGATATATGAAAAACTAGGAAACTCAAAAGTATGATGCACGAATCCATGAAAACAGAACACTGCACTCGTTGAAAATTAATATTCAGTTTACTCAGTAACAGTCAAATGGTGCCGTTGCAACAAACTGAAAGTCTGAAATGAAAGCGAGTGAAATCTGGTCAGGGATACCTTGTCTGAAACCACTCGGATACCTTACGTGTCCTTCCAGGCACCGGCTTATGACCGAGTCGTGCTATTTCAGCGAATAAACGGTGTTATATCTCACAACAAATCAGTGAATACTTTGAGCCATGGCTTTTCAGCAAAAAGGCCTATGTTTTCAGGAGTGTGTCCAATACGCTAGGGTCACTGCTAGCTTGGATCAACTACTGGATCTTGCTTACAGTAGAAATCGCCAATAACTTGTCACAAGAAACGAAAACACCATTTCAACCCCATTTGATGCTCAAATCCAACTACGATTGTGTTTCGCCGAGTTAGGTTCAGAGTTTAAATAATAAGGTTAGCTAGCTAATCCTTATCCGGATCAATCTATGATCTCCAATTCGACTTCTTGTGAGACAAAAAAAAAATCGACTTCTTGTGCTTGTAATGGATAACATTAGAAAATCACTAGAATTCAGAAAATGGGTCATTACGATGTGCTAGCTTTCCAACCTTTTCATTTTGTCCTGGGCAACACAAGTTGTACATACAGAACAAAAACATTTCCCGGCAGCGGAGGTGGTCACCTCACTGAAAAAGCTTTTCGAGGAAATCTCACGGAAAAAGTGCAAAAAGCGAGGACGGCCACCATGGACGATGATATTGCGATCATCGCGTGAAGGTAAAAAAAGCGAGAGGCGGCGAGCACTTGAGCAGACAGTTTGTTTGATGCCGTTCCTGGCACGGCAGGGACTTCATTTGCCGTCAGGTCCGGCGCCGCATTGTTGGTTGTGAGTCTGGCAGCAGCCAGCAGGCTGCAGGCGGCGTCGGCGGAGGGGTGAGGTACAATGCGAGAATTGTTCAAGATTTTGACAGGTCCAGTGACTAAAGCAAAATACAGTTGCTTGTCACTCTCGTACTCGAGTATGCGTATGTATCGATAGTTGAATTCTCTGTTTTAGTTTCTCTTTGCGGGTTCTGGTTCTGGGTCGTAGTCCCAGACTTCAATTTACAGCCATTAAGATTTGGTCTTGCTGCTGAAGTTTCAGAACAAGTTTCTCTGGGTATTCGATGTTGTCAGCAGTTATTTCACAGTACCGGTAGAGAGTAGAGACTCGAACAAGCATGAACATCATCCCTGTTCCAGCTGAAACTCTTGCTTAAGGTCTTCATTAGCTTAGGGTACCCCCCCTCCCCCCCCCCCCCCCCCCCCCCCCCCCCCCCCCCCCCCCCCGTCATCTGTGGTGGCAACATAAACACGCAGTGGGAGTCCCCGTCTTCAGTTCAGTTAGAAACCAAACCGCTTTGAGAATGTTTCACGGATCACAATATTACAGGTTGCTCATCTTGCATCCATAAGTTCATCTTGGGCGGATTTTCTTCAGTCACCGTCGCTGATGTAGTGCTGCGTTCATTCACTACCATGTGGAAGCTCAAAGTCAAATTGATAACAACTTAGGCAATTAAACAAAGCTTAATAAGCAGCATGGCCGACCGCTGCGTGACACCATCTCATGATCTCACCACAATTAACCTTATCATTATCAATCACCAATCCCTCCTTTTCTGCCTTTGCTCATCTTTTTTCAGTCTCAAGATAAAAAGACATCTTCGCTGAGCGAAAACGCCCATTATATTTCTAAACCACATCATTGGTAGCTTCTGTCATGCGTTTTACTTTGCTTGTTTCCTCAGCATAATTTTGGGCACATCATTATCCCCTTAATGCGTGTGCAGAGTGACAAGCGGTTTTGAAATTTATGGCTCGTCGCTTTTGCTGACGGTTTCTGAATTTTTATCCTTGTGGCTTTGCAGAAACGAACGCGGTTCGTGGCACTGCCAGAGGAGATAATCGCCTGACTTTTCCCCCCGGATCGGATGAAACGAGGGCGGCGCTGTTGCTTGCAGCATGGCAAGCATGGTGGTGGTGACGGTCAGAGAGCCAGAAGATGTAGACTGATCCGCAGGGTCCGAGACGCCCTGTCCCATGGTCGTTTTCCTCGGTTGGGGGCCGGGGAGGAGCACCGGCTGGCGGCTGCCGGTCGCCGGTGGCTGGCGGCAGGTTCCTGCCTTGCCTCCGACGACAGGGACTGGAGTGTCATCTTCTTTTTTTCTATTGGTGTGTGGTCTATGTATCTGCTCCATCTTGTAAGGCTCTCTTTCTCGTCGTCTCTACTCTCTAGATGTAGGTAGCTGAAGAAGCTTAGAGTATAAATAGTTCTTACATGTATATGAACATACTTTTGTGGAGATGATGACAGTTAGCTTCGCGTGTCATCATCCCGATCATGATTCTGTTTGTGTAAATATTCCGTCAAAGAGGAATAAGGAATTGCATATTTCGGTGGTTCAATTGCATGCCTCGCCAGCATTTCTTTTTTTTTGGGGGGAAAGATCGTGTGCCGGTGTTTATCACTTATCAGTTACATACTACGTACTTGTCTTAGCAAGTTCGCAGTTCTGCATAGGCAAGCACCGGTTGTTCCGTGGTCATCTGTGGATTCTGGACCTAGGATACAGATGCTGACTAACCGTGAACTCAACGTATAAGCCGCTGAATATCAAATGAATGAACTGACGATGATGAATTAGCGAATACTGAGACAGAATCAGTACGTTTTCTCCCAACTACTACAAATTTCTGAGACTTGATTTCGAGCAAACTTGATCGTGAAAGTATACACTCCGACATTGACCCCGGCCACGGGCCCACGGCCATGATCAGCACGGTGGGTACTGGGACTGGAGAGTGCAGACTGCATAGTGGGACAGCAGCCAGTTTCCTTTGTCTTTTTTCTTTAGAGGAATTCCTTTGCCTTTCTTTTTTTTATTTTTTGATTTGATGCAATTCCTTTGTCTTTCTGGTCAGGACGGAAGCGGCGCCGACCAGTCAGGTGTACCTCCTTTCTCTCTGCTGTTTTCTCTACTCTTTCTCGGGCCATCAATTGGTTCTTAGCCCAACTTACAGATTAAAAAACAGGCTTTTAGCTACTGCACAGCCAGCCACAAAAGCCCATCTCGCATGTTTTAGGCCCATTACAAGAATTATTTCCCTTTTTTTTTCTTTTCTTTCTTCTACTTTTTTTCCTTTCTCTTTTCTTCTTTGTTTCTGTGGATTTTCTTCTTCTTTCCATTTTGTCGGGTTCATAAACCCGGGGTTTCTCGTGGACCGGTTTCCCAACAAAAGCTCGGCCCAAGCAGACAACGCGTAACTCATGGGCCGGCCCAAGTATCTAAACAACAGGCCAGAAGGACGACCCAATCAACGACCGGAAGGTCCGGCCAAGGAGGAACGGCGCCGTTTTCTGACTCCAGCCACTTCTCCGACCGGAGCGCTCATTTCGGTCTCCAGCCCGCCTCCGGACGGACTCTCCAACCGAAAGGCTTGGCCAAAGCACTACTTCCGACTCCGACCCGCGTCTCCGACTGGGGATGCACCAAACCCCTGCTCGCTGCTATCCGTCGACTGGCACGTTCAAAGTCGACTGGGACTAACCGACCGGGGACGCCCGCTCGGTAAGGACCAGGGAACGGACGGAGAAAGTAAGGCAGGGCGCACAAGTCAAATCGCAATACCGGGGTCCGTACCCCTGTACACTTGCGGAAACAGTACTCTGCAACCTCCCTGGCACGACAGAACTCAAGCAGTATTATAGGCGCCGACATTTTCCCCTACAGTATTGTGGGCGCCATTAACTCCCGTATGGTAAGGCTCCCTCCACATGCCTCTGGGCATCGACAGTATTGTGGGCGCCAACATTTACCGTACCAGGCGAACATGGTAAAACCCCTTGTATGTCTCCAGGTATCAACAGTGTGACAAGCGCCGACGTCTGCCATACCCGAAGAAGACAACACAACCTCCCACATGCATCTGACATCCAACAGTGTTGTGGGCGCCTACCATCATCCTATACCGGCCAACATGGGCAACAAGGCTCAGTAGCATACGTACTCTCTCCCTCTCACTTGTAAGGCCATCCCCTTTATCTATAAAAGGGGATGCGCTCTCTCCCAACAAAAGAGACCCAAGTTGATTCAGATTCATTCGATCGATCAAGTTCACTAGTACACAACAGCAGAACCACCAGGTTCAAACCTCGAGTACACACTCGAACACTTAGCACATAGCGAAGCACCCATCGCTTTCGGTCCCTTTGACCAGAGTCCGACCGGACCTCTTGTACCCCCCATCTTTCTCCTTCTCATTTGTAACCCCACTGCAAACTTCGAGCACCTGGGCTCAGGAATAAAGTCACTGACCGACTCAAACTGGACGTAGGGCACGTTGCCTGAACCAGTATAAACCCTGTGTCATTGAGTGCTAGGCCACCTCTGATCACAACGTACGGCAAAACTATAAATATATACTTGTTGGTCACTTTCTGTACCGACAGTTGGCGCCGTCCGTGGGGATGACGTTGTACGTTCAACACTTTTTGGTCATTGGATGACCCACTTTTCCACCATCTTCGCCATGGCGGGCTCAAGCGATATGACTCGCTTTGGCTCACTGAAGTTTCCCACACTCCCACCTGTTGGGATATGGGTTCCACCTATCTCCGAGCCATCCCAGGCCTTCCTCTTTGGAAGCCTAGACTTCATCGCCGACCGGCTTGGCGTACTACGCCTCCATGAGGAGGCACTCATTCCGACGCCCGTCGGAGGG
Organism: Miscanthus floridulus; assembly: GCF_019320115.1. Lineage (NCBI taxonomy): Eukaryota > Viridiplantae > Streptophyta > Magnoliopsida > Poales > Poaceae > Miscanthus > Miscanthus floridulus. The sequence goes on from NC_089598.1 coordinate 42,548,432, forward strand.
GCACCCTCCATCAGCTCTGGGATGCACGACGGCTTCAACGACGAGGCATCTACGCTTCATTCCAAGCAAACTCTCTTCTCAAACCCCACTATGAGTAATGTACATGTTGTTATTTATTTGCTATTCTCTATCTTCCACCGATTATCTAGGGGGACCCTGTTGTCCCCACCATGACCGCCATGCGACCGGTTCCCCTACAGCCTCGCATCTCCCATAGACACATACGCTCGGGGCCTCCGAAGGATGCCGGCAACGCCCCCTCTCATATCTAAATTTGTGGTGATGGCGAGCTATGCTTCCACCTGTTTCCTCGACCTCATAGATGATGATGTTGAGAGTGACAGCTCTAGCATCGGCGACATGGCACCTAGCCACCGTCCATCCTAGGAGTACGCTATGGCGGACGCTCCGGGACAGCCACTAGTGGTAACGGAGTCCTTGTAGACTTACACCCCTCTAGACCCTCGTGCGGAGACCCCTGTGCTCACACAGGAGCACAGCGAGCTACGACAACAGCGGCTGAACCAGTTGCCGATTGCGCCAACGCGCTCGGTGCCCCACACTATGCTCCATGTGCATAAATTGGCGAGCGACGTCTAGGGTCACGCCCGTCGGGTCTAGCGCAACACCATGGACAGGGGGAACAATCCCCCATAGTTTGCTCGGGCCAATCAGAACATCACCGCTGTGGCAATGCTTCTACGCGGCCTTCCCGAGCTGAACGACCCCTAGGAACAGGCAATCCACCAGAACCTCCAGGCACTAGTGGAGACCGCCATCGTTCAATAGGCGGAGAGCTCCACATCGCGACACCGACTCGTGGCCTCTCTCCCCACTAGGGGAGTGGGGATGCACCAGACGAATCGCTCCACCCGCTCACCACTACAGCCGCCGAGCAAGGCACAGGAGGCTGCATCTACGCCTCGTCTTGACTTGGCGACCACTCTGCACTGACCGCCTATACACGAGCGGCTCGGGCCAAACCGAGATGCTCACAGCAGCAACCAGAGTCCCAGCTTGGATGGCCCAGGACCACGGGCCTTTGTTCAACGCATCCAACGAGCGCTGCTCCCGTAGCTCTCCAATGGAGGCCAAGGCAAAGGTAAGGCCAAGCACTAGGATCAGGATGAGGGCCCCTCCACGTAGAGGGGGAAAAAGAACAGAAAAGATCACCACCGATCGGCCAACTCCGCGTTGGTCACCATGGCTGATCACACGAGCAAGCAGCCCCAACAGGACCTTTTGGGTCACTTCCATGAGCTCATAGAGAGCCCGTGCACCAACCACGCCTACCCTATCGAACACCTCTATAGGGACTACGAGCTCCTCAAGCGCCTTCTGCGATAGGCTGGCGGGCTGAAGGAAGAAAAAGGCAAAGAGGCAGCGGCCAAGAAAGGGGGCGGAGCGGGTAAGGATCCGGACGACTAAAGGTCAACGTGATTCGACCGGACACCTACTGACTAAAGGATGACAACGATGGCATTCTCACCAACGCTTGGAACAGCTATGTCATTTCTTCCCCTAAAATTTAGTCTTACCATTGTTTATTTAACATTTGCTCCTGTAAAAGCACCCTGACCCGAACACTTTCGGCCTGGGTCGCTCAGGGGCTCCATGAGGGTGCACTACTACCTCTCTTTTTCGTTTACTATCATATGGTGAAACTCCTTCCTACCCGAACAAAAAGGGTAGTTCATTCCTTTAAATTGCCTTACGTAGCTTTGCTTTAAAATATTCCAACCGATCGCACCGCGCCTCTACCTACGGTTACGAGCAGCTGATCCTCGTGGGCCACCCCCGGGCTCCTAAGGTTGCAGCATATGGGACAAACGGGCAAGTACGAAAAAGAAAGAATAAAAAACAAAATTATGCTAAGGTAAAACTAAGGAACGAAAGGAACAAACTTCCCTAAACGGAGTGACTCCATCACAAAAAAAACAAAACTAATTGTAGTCATTGAGTACACAAGAACGTTTACACGGGGGCTCCCCCACGAACTTAAACTTTTTGCATCTACTAAACTACTTATACTTTACAAGCTATTGGGGTGGCTCAGCGGCATCTGCTGTCGATGCGACCGATGAAGGCACGGGCTACTCACTTCTCGGCAAGACGACATTTGGCTCGGTTGAAGGCGGGGCGATGTCCACTTCTGACATAGGCTACATGCCATCTGTAGGCTGGGCGACATCCCCCCGATGCATGCTTCCAGCCATGTCCTCATGGCGGGCATCCATCACCCACTACGTAGAGACTTGCTCTGCCACCAACCTTGCGTGCAGCAGCAAGCTCTCCTCGAGCGATTGGATGTCCTCCGTGCTCAAGTCGTCGGCATACCTGCTGCAAATAGTGGCGAAGTCTAGGTTCAGGTGGTACGTCGCCACCAAAGTCAACACCCCTGACGCTCTGTAGAACAACCTGTGTGTGATGAGGGCACAGACCTCATCAGGGACCTCCACCAACCAGATGGTGGGCGAGCTAGTACTTGGTGCCGACCCAAAGACTTCTGAGATGACGAGCTGGGCAACATTGCGGATCTGATCAAGTTCCCCCTCAAGAGCACATCGCTCTTCAAGGGACTTGGCCAGCGCCTCTGCATTTCGGCCAAAAGACACCTTGACCGTCTCTAGGTCCCGCTCCAACAACTTCACCTTTCCGCCCAGCTCTAGAAGAAGGGTGACAAGCTCAGAAACAAGCTAAAAGAAGAAACCAACACGATAAAAAACACAAAAGGTATGTACCAAGGTGGAAGTTCTCAAGGGTGGAGAATTCCTCTACCTATCGGGCCACCTGCTCGCGCACCGGGCGCTTGCCTCCTCTATCCCTATCACCTAGCCCCAAAGCACGAGCACTTCCTGGTCTGCCTTCGACCGAGCCTTTCGCTCTGACTCTAGGGCCTTTTATACTGACTCTAGGGCATTCTGCTCAGACTCAAGGGTCTCTAGGGATTTTTCGAGCACCGCCTCGGTGTCCGCTAGGGATTTTTGTAGCCCTGCCTCAGTCTCCACCTGGCGGGCCTTCATCGCCTCAAGCCCCCGCTCAGCAGCGGTCGCCTGCTCTGCCGCATGCTACTCCTCTACCCACACCACGGTCACCTCGGCTACCCAGTCCTAGGACTCACGGCAGGCGGACTCTAGCTGATGCTCAAGCTCGACCATCCGAGCATGCTCCATCCGAAGGAAACATGATTTGTGGGATGACATCTCCTTTAGACCCTACAAAAACGAAAAACAAGCATGCTAAGGCAACCAACAAGAGACTAAGAGATCAAGGACAAACACGGGAAACTCACCTCCATGGTGAGCTATAGGTCGACCTTGACCAACTGCTGGGCAGACTTAACCCGCTCCTAAGCGTCCTCGAGCTTCATCGATAGCTTGGCGAGATCAGACTCCATGGTGAGTCCTTTCCCCTCAAGGATGTCCCAGAGCTGACACTCCTGGGAATCCCAAAGGATGAACCATACCTTTGACGGGTCCTCAGGTCAAGGCCACTCTAGATCACCCTTCGGTCACCCACCATAGGGCCCAGCCTCTAACCGAACCACCGCCAGCTCCCACGACAGCACCGGTAGCTCCACCACGTCATCCGCTTTGTCGTCGGATGGGATCTCCACCACCTCGGTTGCATGGGCCGCCGACAGGCGTTCTAACTCCATCCCGGCCATGTCTCCCCCTGGCGGCTTCAACTCCGACCACAAGGGTGAGCTGTGCAGCCCTCCGCCCAGTGGGGTAGGGGTCTCGGTCTCCTTCTCCTCTTCCACCATAGCTGGTGGAGGAGAGGCCACAAGGGACACCACCAGCAAAGCCTCTGTCATCACCATTGGGATCGTTGCTATCACCGTTACCGCCGCTACCACTGTACTAGCAACTGACCTGAGGAGCACCACCCCGAAAGGGAAGGACTCGCTGCCACCACCCTATCCCCCTGCCACTCGCCACGGCGTGCTGTAGGGTGGGCCTCCAAACCTCCTGCACAGGAGTTGGGGCGATGCTCAACCCCATCATTGGCTAGCCACTAACAAAAAGTATAGGTTAGTCATACTCCAAAAAGACTCAACAACAAAAGATCAAAAAGAAACAAAGAAAAACATACCGGATGTAAGCGGCATGACTCTGAAACCAAGACCCGGCGTCGATGGGCCTGTGGGGCAACGACTGCTCCTAGGCTACAACCCGTGCCCCCTCACTTTAGCTGGGGGCAGAATCATCCCAACCGGCTCCTGCCCAGCCTGTGGGTCACCACAACCTTTGCCTCGGGATGCACCGACCGGAGCAGCAGGCGGGGCATCCTCCCGCTATGAGTCACGCACTGGCACTAGTTCTGGTGACGCACAGGTGCAAGCCCACTCCTCTGACTACCTGGCCTACTCGACCATGCCCGCAGCAGGCGGGGACAAGACTGGCAATGCCACCAAGGGGCACGGTGACCGCATTCGCTTTGCCTCCTGTTCACCGACGGCGTCTGCACTCGCAATACACTTCCTCAGCATGGGAACCTTGGCGTGCCTCTCCGCCTCCTGCTCATCGCCAGCAGACATCACCATAGGGTCGCGACGCTCCACCGAGGTCACAACGACATCCCGACTTTCCTCCTCCTTGGAAAAAATCATGTCATCCACCTCTATGGGATCCTCTGACTCGACGTCGCTCCTTCTTTCCCCGGCCTTCACGCGCCAGGTGGCCTCCTTCTCCTTCTCATACTTCTGTTGAGCCACCTCGGCTTTCTTCTTCTTCCTAGCATCCGCCGCCTCCTTCTGGGCAGCTTGCCGGGCCACACCCTCTGGCCCCTTTGGAAGGTGTAGCCAGGACTTGTAAGCATCAAGTCCCTACGAAATAGGCGATTCAAAATCAAAAAAGCAAGAAAGCAAAGGCAAAAAGAACATGAAGTAAAGAGAGAGGAGCATACCAGTTTGGACACCACCGAGGCATTAAGAGGTCCGGGCTTTCCATCGACCCTCTCCTTGGGCCTCAGCTACAGCACCCAGTCGAGGCGACTCTAGACCTCTTCACCCGACAGCTCCTTCGGCGATGCACGATTAGGGTCCAATGAGCTGCCATACCTCCACATCGGTCGCGCCCTCTCCGCCAACGGAGCAACCCGATGGCGGTAGAGGGTGTGGAACACCCGCACCCTGTCAAGGCTGCGCTGCACGAGCTTCTGGAGCTCCGCCTCGATGATCTCCACCTTCTTCTTCTCTCGACGGGAAGGGCCCCATGACCAACTATCCTGCTTCTCTGGTCTCCCACCAGTGAACATCAGGAATGACGCCTCCACTAGGTTCCTGATATAAAACCACTCCTCGTGCCACCCCTAGTTGGAGTCGCTAGGGATGTATGCGGGATACGAACCCCCCGCGCTCAATTTTCTCTATAGGGGGAATCCCCTCACCGGCGTGGCCTTGGGTGGATTCCCCACCGGCAAAGTTCGCCCGGAGAAAAGTCGCCATAAGAAGTCTGCGTGCGGCTCCATCCCGAGGAAAGCCTCATAGACGGCGACGAAGTCAGCAATATGCAACACCCTCATTGGATTGAGGTGTTGCAGCTCCAGACCCCACTCATTGAGGAGCCCACGCAGGAACCAGTGCGCGGGGTGTCGCAGAACCAACCAATTTATAAGAGTACAAGTACAATGGCAGCCCGCAAGCGGTCGCACTGTCATACTTGAACCTATATAAACCCGGTAGTCCGTCGAGTACCCCAACGGGTCTCGATAAACGATTTACAACAACCAAGATCGTACATGATTCAACATACATGTCACATATTACATAAAGTTCACAGATACATTTCCGTCATCAGAGTATGAAACAAAGTTATTACAAATTGAGTTTGATAGATAAAAGCGAAAGCAAATTAAGTTTGAAAGTAAAGTTGCCAACATAGTTTAGTACAATGCCAATATAGGATCACAATCCACAAAAGTATGTAGAAGAATTAAATAAGAAGCCTGCCCAAGGCTTACTCCTCATCCACGGCGGGATAGAAGCAACTCTTGCAATAACCATGGTACACAGTGCCATCTGCAACAATGGGAAATAAAACCCTGAGTACGAGAAGGTACTCAGCTAGACTTATCCGTCATAACCCAGAAATAAAATGACTTCAAGGATCATGCAAGGCTGTATAAGTGGAGATAGCTTGACAACATTTTGCATAAAAGTGATTAACTCAGTTATACAATTATGATTCCGTTATCAAGTTAATTATAACTATCCATCTCTAAATTAGCAACTAACCTATGCCAACCATGTGGTATATCATTTAAAAGCATACAATAGTAACCATAGCCGGTATTGTAATTCCATACTCATTCAAACCATCATGTTTCATAACACAGTTGCTACGATGTTGGTACTAGCCAAGTTTCTCACTATCCGGGAGAGACGGCGATTCGAATCGATTTCAACCAGCTGGAAATTTATTCCTAACACAAACCCAGGCAGACCAGATCATTAGTCGCCTTAGGTCACCTTTGGTACAACTCAGGTCCACATTTCACGGGTTTGTACCGCGCCGCACAGTCGGGGACACCAAATGCCAGGACGTTTAGGCCTAGCCTACCCTTGGGCTCAGTCTGGCTCCCTACAAGGAGTGCATAATAGAACGGGGCCTGGCCTGAGTTGAGCTACTCGGCTTCGTGGTCGGAATGAGTTATCCGGCTAGCTAAGTGATAGACATGCGTCCAATCTTGTCAAACAGTGCCAACAACGGTACGGTCCTTAATTGGCACAGACAGAATCACATGAGTCAACCTACGCATAGACTCCGCCCAGCCTCAATTTACATCACCCCATGGTTTTGTTCCACGATAGTAAATATAGCCAACCGTGCTCCGGTATCCACCTATATCTCGCAGGTGATAGGAAATTACCCGACTTCTACCGGTCTAAGCATGGCTAAGCATATATTCGATCCTAGACCTACATAGGGTTAACGGTGTATATATCTGGACAAGGAATTTATATGCATCAAGTGGTTCCATTCAATTCTTATAACCTAATGCATCAATCATAAGAACTTGAGTAATATTTTGTAAAATACTGGGAGACTTAGAATGCTCCGGGGCTTACCTTTCAGAAAGGAAGTGGGCGGTGATCAGGGCACTCCGGAAGCTCTTCTAGGTTCTACTCCTCGCCTTCGGGAGCTGCGGCTTGAGGATTCTCTTGCTGGTCCTCTTCCTCTACTTCGTTGAATTCCAGCAACGTTATTTCTTCCTCCGATCCTAGATGCATGAATATGGCGTAAGGTATTGCGAATGTATGCATGACAAGTATAATATGATGATACGTGATGAATGCATTCCTGTAAGTATTCTTAACACCATGGTGCTAAAGTAATAACAAGTATATCGCGTTTTACTGAGTATGTGCATATCTCTTTTTAATTACTCAATCAAACACTTCAGCAGTTCATGTACCTCACTACAAAACAGCAACTAATTGTTTTACTCATAACTGAAGTTCTACTTATCTAAAGGTCGTGATCTTGGACTTTCTGGAAAGCTTATAAAATTGTCTACAACTCTTATTTAATTACCAAAAGCTAATTCATAAATTATCTTAACCAAAATAGACAATCAATCCAGTGCTGTCCAGAAATTTCTAGAGAGGAAGCAATTCGGAAATACTAACTTTAAACAGCTATAACTCCTAGACTCTTTGGCCTATTGCTCTGAAATTTTAACACAAGATAAATGAATAAGTTATCTACAACTTTGTTATTAACCATTTTTACAGCAAACATCATTTTCACTATGCCACACACCAAACTACCAAAACTATCCAAAACCCTCCCAACTCGAATTATAAAGCAACAATACTTTTACTTCCTATAAGCATTCAAATTTTGACAACACAAAGTCTACCAATAGTTCAAGCATACCAAATACACTTAAGAAAACATAATGGTAAAGCCAAAACTATTTATTTAAATGTCTTTATTATTTTACTTAGATACTTAGGTTAAACAATAAACATATACCAAATGTACATCATAAATTCCCAAAAATTTACAGTGCCTTACTAATGCTACCAAAAGACTACTGTAAAAGTTTCATGCCATTTTACCAAGTAAAACATTCTATACAAAAATAACAAGGCATAAAGGCTTGAAATAGCATAATTAGAAAACCCTAGTGAAAAGTGTCAAGCAACAAATTTGATATTTTTCTTATCATTCTTATGGTACTAGGACAACCTCCATCAAATTTCATTAATATTGGATTCATAAATAATTTATAAAAATTCATACAAGGATTACTTATTTATAAAAGAAAAATCTATAACTATAAATCTATACATGCACTGATCCTTAAACTTTTACCAAAGCTCACACATGTCAATAACAGCTTGCCACAAAAATTTCATAGTTTTTGGAGCACAGAAACTCTAGATATAAAATAAACAAGTTTGCATGCATTCAAAAACACATTTCAAGTTTCAATTTAAATCTTCCAAAAAATTTACTGAAAATGCTAATCTCATATTTTTCATAAATACTACACTTCCCCAAGATCTTAACAAAATTTGAACCACAAATTTTGGATCTCCGAAACTCCAGATATAAAATTTACAAAACCGTATGAAATCTAGAATTAAATGAGCTATCCTATACTCTCCAGTCACTGACTGGCGGGACCCGCCTGACAGGGGACCCCACGCGTCAGTGACATAGAACAGGGCAGCGGTGCTGCTTGATACCGCGTGGCCACGGCTCGTCGACGGCGAGCTTCACCGGCGATGGCATCTACACATCATGACCCCCACGACCTCCCAGACCTATTGACCTACTTGACCGAGCCTATCATCGAAGCTAAGCACGGTGGCGGCCTTCATGGCGGCACGGCGGAGCTGGACAACGGTGCTACGTTGGCGGTGGCCACGGCAACGCAAGTTCAAGCTCGAACGAGCATCTACTACCCAAGACGAACTCAACGCACTAGCTAACACATGGAAAGGTGGACGGTGGTGCTCTGGCCATGGTGACGGGCGTGGCGGTAATGCTCCGGTGAGGCCAAGCGCAGCATGGAAGCTTACCGAGCGTGGTCAGCAAGCACGGGCGGACGCGGTGAGGCTCGGGGAAGATGGTGGAGGGGTTGCGGTGGTGAACGAGCGGTGAGGGCGAGCTGGCGCTGGCAAGGGCGACGGCGACGAGCACTTGGTGCTGTGGCTATTGCTACGGGTGAGCGCAATGGTGACGGAGGGGCAGAAAAACGAAATGGCAGCGTGGGATAGCTTGGGTGGATGCTGAGGGTGATAAAGGCTGGCTCTGGCCTGGCTTGGCCATGCAGGACAGGGCGCCGGCGACGCACGGCGTTTCTTCCTCCACACGGCGGTCATCCCCTAGCGTCGGTCGGCCACTGAAACCGACGATTCAGTTAGTAAGTCACGCGATGGTAATGCCTGACAGCGTGTTTTCGTGAAGCCCGATCTCTCAAACCATGTAGCCAAATCAAAAATAGTCAATAACAAACTTGTAGCTCTATGTACCAGTTCCATTTGTTCTTAAAGGATCATGCGCTAATTCACAATGGTTAGTGAGTAAAATCATCTCAAAAGTGAGCTTGCCAGCACTGTCAGTTCTTAGGACTAAGAAAAAATTGCAAAGTGTTGAAAATGTTGATTTGCTGATTTTTGTGAGCCTAAATCAAGCATGTTAGGAGCTAAACCAGTCAATGGCCCAAAAATAAAAGTTGTTCCTCTTGCCAAATACTACAACTTTGCTTTAGTGACCACCTCCATGCAAGATCTTTAGCACATAGTTCAAACTTGGTCAAACATGCTACATTCAAATGATGGTATACATTCAAACTAGGACTTAGTGACCAAATTGCCCTTAACCATGAATACCAAAGTTGTTCATAATGATACTCTAAACATGTTTAAGCTATTTGCAAGGTCACACAATCATTTCATGGATTGGTCACACATAGGGCTATCCAGGTCAACACATAACATCACTTAAGTGCTTAATCATGAAAGGTGACCTTCATGAACAATGTTCTATTTGCTAACCTAAGTGTTGCTAATATGTTTTTGTGACTCATATCAACCAATTACATGTATACACTCAAGATCATATGCATATATACCAGGAAACATGAAATAACAAGCAATGTTGCATATGTTTCAATAAAATGTTTCAAGTGTAAATGCTTAAATATGAATGCTTGATGCTCATGCTCATGCTCATGCTATGCAAGTAGATTTATGCAAGGCTAACACCTAGGGTGTTACACAGGGTATCCTAATCTGCGCTCGTGGAAGGCGAGGAAGGAGACCACCTCGTCGGGCAGAGGTTGCGGAACATCCTCCCTCCTAGGAGCCCTCTAGTGTGCCACCTCCTTTGACGGAAGAAACCCCTTCATGGCGAAGGCCTCTAGCATCGACTCCCTCATAGTGGATGACCTCTAGTATGATATTTCACTCCAGATTCGTAAAAGGATTTGTGAGTTTTCTCCTCTCCCTCGCTCTCCCCTTTTCTTTCCTAGGAACCACCGTGACTCTCAAAGACGCTCTCGGCAAGAAGGAAATGAGAGGAGGCGGTAGATGAGGAATAGGTGAAGGAACGAGGTGAAAACCTTCTCCCTTCTCCTACTTAAGGAAAAGGGTGCAACAGTTGGGGAAGGCGTGCCAATCGGGAAAGTTGAAACGACAGAGCGAAAAACCATCTCCCTTTCCCATTTAATGCAGACGGGATACGATGGGACGCGCCTTGACCGATGAGACGTGCCCTACCCGACAGAACAGCACCTGATCAAACGAGACATGGCATGGGTATGGCCCACCACTCTTGCATGCTAGGCGCAAAGAACCAAAGTGCCACCGCACACAGGTAGCTCCCCGCATCCCCAGGCAAGACTCGGAAAAAAACCCAGAACGGGATCTCCGCTAGGAGAGACCATCGGGCTTCTTAAGTCAATCAAATGGCTTAGGAAAACACTGAGAGATAGGTAAGGAGCAAAGGGACACCCCATGTAGGCCATGCCAACTTTGTCACGAACGACGAACACGGGTCCCGGTCAGACATTTCCGACTGGAGCTCTTCAAACCCCGTCACTTGAGTCATCAAGGTAACACTACCGACCCTAGCTATTTTCTTTATATAATCATCCATACATTCATTCCATATGCCCATGCCCCCTGAACAATTTGAGCCCTGAATCGGCCAGGGGCTCGGGAACTAAAGCATCGCACATGCAGCGAAATGCATCACAATGCTCTGTGTTGTGTCACGAAGCGGCACTTGCCTCATTCAACATGAGCAACGACTGACCGGGGTTTGAAGGCTAGCCCACGAAGGGTTTGAGGCTACCCCACGTCAAATAGAGCTAGGGGAGAAAATGTAGATGAGCCCGTGCGGCCCTTGCCCAGTGTACCCCAAAGCAGACAGGGTCATCTTAACCTTCTTGTTCGATCCTAAACCTCTTGCCAAACCCACAGAATCTCCATCAAAGGGAGGCCAATAGGTCACCCGGGTCGGTCTTCAAAATGACCCAGGCACCTATCGGGTTGCAGGTAAAGGAGCAGTGGAATGTTACAAGAGGGCTATGCCGACCCTATCATGAATGACGGACCCAGATTCTACTCGATCATATCCGTTAGCGAGCTCACCGAGCGCGTCACTCAAGCCCGAGCGATCGAGGCAAGCGACAAAGCTTAGCCCCTCCGGTTGTGAGAAACTGAGGACGGGGTAACGCACACAACTCAAACCGACCCCTACTAAGGCCCAATAGGGCTCAGGGGCTCAAGACACGAAAACACCTGGGTCTACGACCTCAAACTTGCCCTATCCCTCGGCTATGCTTTGACTACACACCAAACGCCTGGGTCTACGACTCCGAACTTGCCCCATCCCTCAGCTATGCCTCTACTTCACACCAAAAAATGCCTGGGTTTGCGACCCCAAACTCGCCCCATCAGGATCCGCGAGCTCCGACTCATCGGATCCCTAAACTAACTAACTAACTGCCTTGGCTGTGCAGGCTACACCAAGGCCAGGATCCATGACTCCAACTCGCCCGATCCCATGGCACGTAATGACGCCAGGACCCGTGAGCTCCATCTCATCCGATCCCTAAACTAACTGCCTTGCCTGATCCCACGACGTGCACCGACGCCAGGATCCACGAGCTCTGTATCGCCTGATCCTAAAACTAACCACCTTAGTTGCGCAACGACACCCTGGTTGATGACTATGTCTCGACTAAAAAACACGCACATGCCCGCTAACAAACATCCCCCAGACAATTTTGCCCAAATCGCCCGGGGGCATGGGGGCTACACCCGCGGGTGCGCTCGTGCGCACCCGCTGATGAAACGAAAACCTTCCCCGCTAGCAACATGAAAAACCCCTAGATGATTCTACCTAAATCGCCCGAGGGCTCAGGGGCTACACCCGCCGTCAAGACAAAAATCCCCCAGATGATTCTACCTGAATTGCCCGGGGGCTCGGGGGCTCCTATGGGTTCATAAACCTGGGGTCCCTCGTGGATCGGCTTCCCAACAAGGGCTCGGACCAAACAGACAACGCGCAACTCATGGGCCGGCCCAAGTAGCTAAACAATAGGCCAGAAGAGCGATCCAATCACCAATCGGAAGGTCTGTCCGAGGAGGAACAGCGCCCGTTTTCTAAGTCTGGCCCACCTCTTCGACCGGAGCGCTCATTTTGGTCTCTAGCCCGCCTCCGGACGGACTCTCCGGCCGAAAGGCTTGGCCAAAGCACTACTTCTGACTTCAACTCGCATCTCTGACTCGGGATGCACCAAACCCCTACTCGCTGCTCTCCTTCGACTGGCACGTTCAGAGCCGACTGGGACTAACCGACCGGAGATGCCCGCTCGATAAGGACCGAGGAACGGATGGAGAAAGTAAGGCAGAGCGCACAAGTCAAACCACAATACCGGGGTCCATACCCTGTACACCTACGGAAACAGTACTCTGCATCCTCCCTGGCATGATAGAACCCAAGCAGTATTGTAGGCGCCAACATTTTCCCCTACAGCATTGTGGGCGCCATTAACTCCCATACGGTAAGGCTCCCCCCATATGCCTCTGGGCATCGATAGTATTGTGGGCACCGGCATTTACCGTACCAGGCGAACATGGTAAAACCCCTTGCATGCCTCCAGGTATCAATAGTGTGACAGGCGCCGATGTCTGCCATACCCGAAGAAGACAACATAACCTCCCACATGCATCTGAATCCAACAGTGTTGTGGGCGCCTACCATCATCCTGCATCCGCGCGACGTGGGCAATAAGGCTCAATAGCATACGTACTCTCTCCCGCTCACTTGTAAGGCCATCCCCTTCATCTATAAAAGGGGATGCGCTCTCTCCCAACAAAAGAGACCCAAGTTGATTTAGATTCATTAGATCGATCAAGTTCACTAGTACACAACAGTAGAACCACCAGGTTCAAACCTCGAGCATACGCTCGAACACTTAGCACATAGCGGAGCTCTCGTCACTTTCGGTCCCTCTGACCAGAGTCCGACCGGACCTCTTGTACCCTCATCTTTCTCCTTCTCGTTTGTAACCCCACTGTAAACTTCGAGCACCTAGGCTCAGGAATAAAGTCACCGACCGACTCAAACTGTACGTAGGGCACGTTGCCTGAACCAGTATAAACCATGTGTCATTGAGTGCTAGGCCACGTCCGATCACAACATATGACAAAACTATAAATCTTTACTTGTTGGTCACTTTCTGTACCAACACATTTCTTTTTCTTTTTTAATTACTTTATTTATATTCGGTTTGATCTATTTTTTGTCTATTTAATGAGATGTTCTATGATATATAGTATTGTTTTCATAGTAATCATTAGATGTTCCAGAATGTGTTATGGATTTTTTTGAGTACTCACATGTATACATGGTGCTTTTTGTAATTTTTCTATAACATCTTGAGATGTTCGATGGTGTATTCTAGATTGTTCATATAGTATCGACGAGATGTTTTATGATATACTTTCGATTTTTCACATAGTACCCATGAAATGTTTTATGGTGTATCTTAGATTATTCATGTAGTGTCCTTGGTATGTTTTTTCTTTTTTTCTCTACTACATGTTTTTTTATTTTTTTTCATTGTGTTTTTCTCTTTCCTTTATAATTTGCTTTCTATTTACTTTGATTACTCATTTTCCTTCTTTGTCTTTTACTTCATTGTATCTTTTTCTAGTATCCATGATGTTTTGCTAATATCACTTGAATTATTTCTTACATATTAGAAATATGATTGTTCTTATACTATTTATGAGGTGATTCATCAAATGTTCCATGATATCTTACTGATTGTTCTTGTAGTATTCTTAAGATATTCCATGATATATTCTAGACTTTTTCAAAGCATGGTGTATTTTTTACTGTTTACATAGTACTCATGAGACGTTCTATGATGTATTTAAAGTTGTTTGACTTGTATCCATATCCAAGTGTTCTTTTGATGGTGTAAATTAATTATTCCCATTATTCATGGAATGTTTTTCATTTTTAATACTAGACATAATTATTATGGAATACCATTTAACTGAACCTAGAATTTTATTCTCCTACATCTGAAATATCATCCTCCTAAATCTAGAACATTCCTTTTTATAAAGGTGGAACATAGTTTCTTATATCTAGAATATTGTTGCGCTTAATAAAAAATCATAAAAATTGTTCTTCAATGTTTTTTTGCTAAATATATTCACGTGGGTTCTTGTTTTGAAAAGATTATTTTCAAATTTACAAAATTACAAAGAAGGCAGCCAAGCCCAAAAAGCAAGAGCACAACTTACAACAAAAAGCTATCTCTCCAAAGACTAAGCGAAGTCTGCCTTGCTGGTTTGGCCTTGGTACAAACCAGGCCAAGCTCCTCCTTGAATTTTCTCTTCCAAAGATTAACATGTTTCGAAAAGATTATTATAAGAAAGATAATGATGTACTCAGCATTTAACCACGAGGCCCAACATCATGATATTTTGGGCCCATCAGAAATGAAGCAAGCGCGGCTGGTTCGTTGGCACGTCTCTCGGAGTCTCGGTGCCAACCAGTCCACGGCCCTCATGTCCCGGGCTCCCGGCCTCCTGCGCGCAGCAGCGGCACCGCCTCGGCCGTATCGCCTCCAAAGCCCAAATCCATCTCTGCTGGGCTCCTCCGCGTCTCTGTTACCCGTGGGCCGCTCGCGTGCGTTGGCGCAGCCACCCCAACCGACGAAAGGCACGGCGGAACTGCCAGTTTCCTCGGTATTTTTGTTTCGCGAACGTGACTGGCACGTTTCTGGTCAAGAAGAGGAGGATGCTCGTCGCGCCGGGTTTTTTTTTCACACTGCCTCGTCCAAGATCCATCACGATACCACGGCCACGGATCATAAGATCAGATAACAAAGAAACAGGAAACAAACAAAGAGGTGATGAACGCACGCGCGCCAGGTTTTCCATGCTTGGTCCTGCCGTCCTAAATTTAAATTTACGAAGAAGATCGTCAGGCTGATAAGTTCGACTAATGCTGATTTATTGTGAAAGAAAATACTGTACCATAACTGATAAGCCTTAACTAAAACCAATAAGTGAACATGCTGCACAAAGCAAGCCGGGTAGATGGGCATGTACATACAGGAGCTATCAAAATCCATTCTCTCACACTCACGAGGCGGCGGCGCTTCGCTTCGTCATCATCCAGGGGACCACCGGCCAGCCCCGCACCCATCCGATAATTGTCCGGAATCTTGATGGAACTCCAACTCGTGTACGGCTTCTACAACGACCCGAGGCGGTTGGGCGGTGACTTGCGACGGCACACTTTACATGTCAGAGACTAGTGTAGGACCGAAGGGGAACCGAGGTTAGGCATGGGCCGCACGCCAAGTGGACAACATGGCCATAGATCCAAATTCGTCGCGGCACAAACAGGAGCTTAACCCACTCTCAACACAGCCTCTATGCTCTCCAACTCGTAGCGGCCGGTTAACGTATAGACACTGTTTTTCTTTAGAAATGGCTTTTTAGTTTTTCCCTCTATCTCTTCGATGAATATACTGCCACATCAGCAAAGTTTAATAAATAAAAAAGGTAATAAATAGATATGGAAACTATGGCGTCACGTCACATCACATGCCCGTCCCGTCGCTCGCCAGGACAGTGCGGTCAAGTAGAGTGGAACAGTGCGGTGGTACGCCGCCTAAGCTAGCTTTAGCTCGGTTGGTGTGTCTGGCTTTGGCTAGACCGATCGATGTGAAGGTGGTCAAGCCCTCGCCCGTGCTAACCGAGGCTTTCCTTACCTTTCCACGTGCTATCTCGATCGGCAGCCGATGCATCTTTAGGAGCACGATATTTGCACTCTGTGGAACTAGCTTTCATCTCAGATTTTTGTCGCGTACAGCAGTTGGGTTCCTTTCTTTCAGTCCCATAGTCTCTTTTTTCTCCACTGGTGACTCATGCGTGTTGATTTTTTTGGATTTCCTTTTAGTTGGCTCTTGGATACAGCAATTCACAGCTAACATTCATGTGGTTACGCTACACCATCCACATTCTTAATTCGAATTATTACAATCTGTTTTCCTTTATTGCAGCCAATTCTACGTATTGTTTATAGTAGTTTCTTGTGTGCTGTGTGTGCACTGTACCAACCTCACATTTTATGTTTACATTTTCAACTAGAAAAATGGTAATGTGTAGGGAAAACAAAAGACAGAGGACCTCAATTAAGCATGAGCGGGATTAAATAGAGCTGAGTAGGAGTAGTATCCCACCAGAGATCTGGCCCACAATAGTCGTTCCTCGTTTATCATCATGAGTAGTGGTGCACTCAATAATATATACCGGATCATGAGGCCACCACTTAGCATTCTAGCAACAACCTTGCGGTAGGTACACAAGCACAACGTGTCCTATCTCACTTCTCATCCTTGGACAGCGATTGCTTGTTATTATTTATCCACAATAACCTTTAGGTACATATTTGAATATCAATTTAATGTTATGGAAGTGCAGGAGTGAGCCTAACTCAACTGACTGAGCGATAATGTTTTCCAACTCAAATTTAAATGACTCTTTCCTTATCATTAATAAAAATCCGTAATTCCTCTTAGGTTGGTCATATTTTTTTAGTGTTATGGCAGTTTAAAACAATGTGTCATAAATAAAAGAAAATGGTTAGCCTATACAAAACACGTGTTCTCTCTCTTGCCTCCAACGAGTTTGTAATTTTGAAGGGACAGAGTGGCAACACATCAACATAGCATGGGTGGCAATTTGCATGGTGGTAGCATGGTAGACAAATTCTAACAGCTATAAAACTATAGCGGAGCTATAACACATAGCGTATTTTAAGAAAAACTATAAAAAATACAAGTAATTGATTTAAAAAACATGACAATCATGAAATTTGATGAACACAAATATGTTTCCAAGCTTTTAGGAGTCTAGGGAACATTACTTAATGTAAATATTATAGCATAATTTATGAAACTAAGTGTTCAATTTTTCAAAAGACCAAGTTAGCAACAAAAGATAGGTAGGTAATAACTAGATTGTTACTGTTATAGCTGGAATTGAAATAGCCCCGCTATGTCAAAGCTACAGCTAAGCAATTTAACAGCGCTAAAGCCCAATATAGCAGCCGTAGCTAGCATAACGACAAAAACAACAATAGTTTAGTATAAACTCTCTCCAGTTAAAACCGTGGACCATGGCATAGGCCAAAGATGTAAGTAAAAAGCATCTCCATGAGTCCCCTCAATGGCGGATACAGGGGTAGGGTTGCCCCGTGTTGCAGCCCTGGTCCTTGGCTACAAAACTCCATATAAACTTAATTACTTCATCAGCTATAGAAATTAAAGGAGAACAAAATAATTTAGTCCTTTATTATATAGCTCAGCCCAAGGCTTAGCATATTTCTGGGTCCGCCCCTGAGTCCCCTAGTATGTGGGTGTTGAAGTACCCCCAATATTATTTTCGTAAATATTGGGGAAAATGCTATAACAATTTCTCAATGTATCGCCCTCAATATGCATATAAAAGTTGAGGCTACAAAAAATGGCTGAAAAGTGATGATTGGAATGGACCCTATGCTATTGGAGAAATGAGGGAAACATTTGTAGCGAAAAAAAAGAAAAGTATTGGAAGACTACTGGAGTAAGAAAAAATGCAATGACTCGTAACATGGCAATTTATAGGGATAAGGGAGGTATTTAGAGGACCGCGGGAGGCTATCATGCCATGAGGTGGTTAGATTTCTTGTGGTGGAACCCGGCCACTTGGGTTCAAGTCTTGGCACAAGTATTCATATTTTTCTGGAATTATTCTATGATCTAGTGACATCATTGTTTAAGTGATAGGCAACGTGTCCATCAACAACGAGACGTTTATGGTGACTTTGTCAATTTAAAGATCTACTAGCTTAGTTTTTCGAAGGTGCTAATAGAGGCAAGTTTTGTGTGCTACGTGCATTTCTTCGTAGGGCGAGTCTTCATTTGTGTTGCGAGCATGTATTGTGAGCATCTATGTCTATGCTGTGTAAATTGCAACTTCACTTCTATTCTTCCTACAATGAAACCTCATAATTCATTTTAAAAATGTTTCTTCATTTTCCTTTCAATCCACCTTCGGTCTTACTTCCACGTATATTTTTACAAAACGCATCCGGAGGGTACGAGAGAGTGCGCCTACGAGTACAACAGAAATGCCCTCCTTGTCGAGTTCACGGTCATCTCCTCATTCCTCAATGATTGCAAATCGCGGGATCTTAAATAATAAAACCTAAAATGTACTAATGCTAAAAACAAAGTTCCCGAAAGAAATGAAAAAAAAAACAGAGAATACAACTACAACAAGTGTCAAGGAAAACAAAAGTCAAGTGACGACGAGCAAAAAGCTGCAGAAGAAGAATGGTTTTCGCAGGAGGTTTGGGTATCCGGTGTCGCGCTCGCACATCTGGAGACAGACCTCGCGGGCGTGCACGTCTCTGATGACCTGGTGCAGAGCGTGCCGCGGGCCCTGGGCGCTGCCGAAAGGCGACCCGGGACAGGGACCGAGTTGGCCGCGCATGTATCCGCGTCGGATCAAAGTTGGAGGCGACCCGTTGCCTAACCGTAGACCACGGTGCCGTGCGACGGTGCCCATGCCGCGCGTAATTGCACGCGATTGGGCAGCTTTTTTAAAAAAAATAGATACAAATCTGACCTCTATATCTACACGCGGATAACTGGATATACACAGCCAGAATTAATTTACAAGAGCATTAGACTCCATGCCTCAAAACTAAAATGCAAAAAAAAAAAAAAAAACAGAGAGCAATAATACTAAGAGAGCTAGAAAGACTAGGGGTCTATTTGGGTGGACCTCAGCTTTGTGACCTTTCAAATATTAAAAAAAAAACTCTAGGAAGACAAAAGGCATAAGCTCCTCAAAGTGAGTTTTTAGGCTTTTGGCTTGGAAGGTCCCAAACCTAAGGTCCAAAGAAGCTAAAACAAGCCGGGTCTAAGCTCCAACTTATATGCCCTTGCTTCCAAAGTGCTTTAATCTTATGCAGTAGCAATCTTCGTATTCAAGAGTTTACTTAAAAACTCTTGATGCCGTGCCTTAAATTTTGATCTTATGCGGTAGCAATCTTTCATATCATCGTTTATTTAGAAACTTTGATGTCAAAACGAAGCCGCCAAAGTGGTAATTGCACATGAACTACAAAGACAAGGCCTTCAAGAAGAAACACGACGTAGGCACGCTGCCGCTGTCCGTCCAACATGGACAGAGATTTCACTACCATGATCTTCATGGAGAAAAGGAGGTGGTGCATCGATAGATGCCTCCAAGATGAAATACGGCTCCCAAAGGCGTTCCTTGTCAGCCCAACGGCAAGACAAAGGCTTTCGCCTAGCACCCAACCTACTCCCAATGACAGCACGCCAACGACAAGCACGATCCAGTGTTGATGACTTCACATCGACCACAACCACCACTGCACAATCCTACACATCGTCGATGCCACGGGCAGCAGAGATCCATCCGCATCATGAGCAGATAGATCTAAGCCCCCAAGCAGCCTAGCTCTACGGGCCTGGCTAACGGCCTCGCACTGGCTCAGGCGTCCCTGCAGTTGTAGCCCAAGGAACTACAACTATAGAATAACAACCAGAGACTTCTTTGTTCGTTGAAAGAGACTAAACTTTATTTTAAAGCCCCCTGTTACTTGTTGCAAGAGGCGCTAGAAAATCCCCACAAAAAATCAAAGACATTTGTCCATCAATTAGATAGAATGGTTATCCATAGTAATAGCTATTGGATGATTGGATCTATTGTGCTTTTTAAAAGTTACACGTCTCTAACTGTTGACATCGATTAGGGTCACATGTCAGCATAAGCTTGCACGTATGAGGCGGCACACGGCCTAGCACACAACAGAGAGAGAGTTCAAATGCAGCAAGGCTGACCAATAGGAAGGCCATGTAGATTTGACGCCTATAATCTTTGCATGTGGAAGCTCGTGAACACCTCTAGAAGAGACATGTCGGGAGAAGCAGACTAAGGTTGTTGTAGGATCTCCATGGCCACATCTAGAAAATGTCAACAAATCTCGTCGAGAGTTGTGCAGGACATTAGAGGGTTGGAAGAGATAAAAATGGAGAAAAGTCATAGTAGATTGATTTTTTTATCGATGGTATGTTATTATTCACCTCAATCGGCCGTGATCACGTGATACATATAGATGGAGGTGGTCTTATACCAATACAAAACCTTCTCAAAACATAATATGCAAGTTTCTCACAAGATTGAAGAAGTTTGGATCCAATTTGGAAAGAAATAAACTCGGTCAGGCAAAACCGGCCTAGACCGGTTTACGTAGCCACGACACCAACTCAGCAGAAACCGTCCTAGACCGGTTTCCTAAAGTGTCTTGGGCCCAGAAAAGCCTATGCCAGCTTTTTTAGGATTGGCCCAACTTGCTCCAAATTGACCTCCTTTTTGTTTGTATACGTATGTGGTGATTTCATCTATCATTTCAATGTATATGCTATTTGCATTATGCTGCTATATCATGTTGGTGATGTTCGGTTTACCTAGTATGTTAGAGATTTGCATGATAGCACGAGTTTGGCGTGATTTATTTTCTGGAATTAATCATGAAGTTTTGCCTACTTATTTAGGGGGTGTTTATATTGGGCTGGTAAAGTTTAGCCGGCTAATTTTAGTCCTATTTAGTCACTTTTTACTTAAACACTATGACTCAATGGGACTAAAAGGGCATTTAGCCAATTAGTCACCAAGGGGTTGCTAAATGGAACTAAAGTCCAGGCTGCCTCACATTTTAGTCACTTTGATCTAAACACCCTGACTAAAATGGATTAAAAGACTCTTTTAGTCCACTAAACTAAACAGGGGTGGCTAAAGTTTAGCAACTGATTTAGCTATCTAAATCTTAGCAACTTCGATCTAAACAGGGTCTTGCCCGAAAGAAGGGTAGCGGAGAATTTAGTTTGAGCAATGAGAACACAACTATCAGCTATGGGCCTATTCGCTTGAACTTATCAACCGGCTTATCAACTAGAGTCTACAATATTTTTCTCTCACAACAAATCAGTCAAGGCCGGCTTATCAGCTGGTTTTAATACCAACTGAACAAGCCCTGTGGTTCCATATAGTCTACTAGCCTTTAGTAGGCGGAGTCTTGAGAACTTAACCACCGATGATAGTAGACTTGCTTCCAGTAGCGGAGAATTTCAGATCCTATTTGCAAGCAGTGATGTGTTTCCGAGATAGATAGATAGATATGCGTGTCGCGGGGTCATTAGTTGTTGACTTCCGAAAAGATTAAAGCAGGCGATCAGCGATCGTGCAAATGTGCAACAGTGCAAGACCCCACTTGTGCGAATGTGCGATTGGCCATATATATCACCGTGGAGAAAAACGTGAAGATGCATGCATGCTCGCGATGGCAACGGGGAATTCTCCGTCGGGGATCGTCCTCCCATCCCCGTCCCTGCGGGGGAAGATTTTCTCCATCCCCGTCCCGTGAAAGCTCACGGGGAACATTCTGTCCCCATCCCCGAAACCGAACGGGGAATGCATCCCCGATGGGGTCCTCGTCCCCGCGACAGGCGACTCCCTGAGAAGTGAGACCAGAACCAGAGCCACGCAGCGCGGAACTGCAATTCACCGCCACCGGAGACCCACCGCGGCAACACGCCCCCTGCAGCTCTGAGCGCGGCCCCAACCCAAACCACAGACGTGGACAGCAGGTGGGGGGGGGGGAATCCCGGGCCGGAAACCGAGTGCCAAATCGGGTGGCGCGGATTAGCGGGGGAGGGAGGGCGAGCGGAGCTCACCTCGGCAGCGGCACGGTGGCGGGGCACGCGGAGCGGATCTCGCGCGAGGCGCCGCCGATTGGAGCAAAAGCGCGGGAGGGGGGGGGGGGCAGTCGCGACCTGCTTTTCCCTTTCCTCTCCCCTCCTTCCCTGCTCTTTGTCTCTCCCCCCGCTTGCCAGTATGTGCGAGTCTGCGAACCGTGAGAGCAAGAGTGCGAGTCTGCGAGATGCCGAGCGAGACAGGAGGCTGCGCGATGGCTTGAGGAACGAATTAGGGTTAGAATGGTGCATTATATACTCCGTGACTTACTGTGCCTTTTACATGGGCCTGGCGAGTGGCGACCTGCCCGTCTAGTGCCTTCTTCGTGGGGCGGATTGATGGGGATCGGGGTCGGGGACCAGACAACCATCCCTGTCCCCGTCATCCCCGACGGGGATAATATTCCTACCAAATCCTTCCCCGTGGGGATTAATTCCCCCCATCCACATCCCCTAATGAAAGAATTCTCTGCAGGGAATCGGGGATCAGATCCCCGTTGACATCTTTAATGCATGCACAGGCTTCTGTTTTTCTACTAGTACAGGTAGTTTCATACGTACTCCGTTCGCACGCGATACATGATTATGACAGGAGGCAGTTGTAGTTTGGTAGCAGTGATGCGCTTTGGAGCTGCGTGTCGGCGGATCATTTGGTGCTGACCTTGGTAGCAGGTATGTTTTGCGCAGTGCGCGATCATGTAGATGTAGGGTGCCTTCGTCGTGACACTCTCGTCGTATGTATCCGCGCGCGATAACCTTAACTGCTCTCGCGTAGATCGAGAGAAAGTAAACTATATGCACTATTCGGCTTGTTCAGTTGATCGTTTCTGTGGCTTATAAGTCGGCTGATGCTGTTTTGTTGTGAGAGAAAAACAATGTATCATAGCTGATAAACATAGCTGATATGTTCAAAGCCAACTAGCTAGAAGTCAAGTGGGACCTCCCAAAGCCCACTAACCACATTTTTTTTGCTAACTCTGATTATTGGTCGAAATATTAATACTAAATAAAATTTTCTATCTAAGTTGTTTTAGAAGTGGTTTTGCTTTTTTTAAACAACAAAAAATGATATATTTTCTAAAATTCGTAATTAACTTTTTAAAATTAGAAATATGAAACCGATACCAAAATTATTATTCCAAAGGTATAAGGTGTCTACCAGCTTTCGAGTAATTTGGATGTTATTTTCACTCGTGATTTCCACACTAGCACAGGAAGCAACCTCTCTGTTACTACATCTCTTCTGTGAGTACATTGTATATAAAATACTATCTTTTTATATCAACATTTCATATAACATGTATTGAATATTTTAGCCACTAAATAAACTCAAATGAAAACAATTTCAACTACAGAGTTTTAAATCTTATCAAGCACTACAACTTTGATATAGAACATGTATTCATGTCCGAGTTTGTTTAAAAATTTCAAAAATTCGTATCTCAAAATATGTAAATTGAGAACAAACATTTGAGACTCTAATATAAATAACTTCAAGAAAAACAATTATCAACAACAAACTTATAGATCAGGTCGGCCACTACAAAATTTGTATTAACCATGCGAATATTCAAGATCATTTGAAAATTCTTAATTTTGAATTTCAAAATATAAAAAACTTGAAACACCTATTTTGGACTTTAAACAGCTTCAGATAAAAAAAATTTAACTATAAAGTTGTAGATTATACTGAGAACTATAGCTTTGGTGTAGACCATGTCAAGATCCAAAGTTGATTGAAAATTTTAAATTTTACATTTCAATATCCAAGAAATTAAAATAACATTTTGGGACTCTAAACAATTTCAAATAAAAAATTTCTCAACTATAAAGTTGTAGATCGCAGCGACAGCTAAAATTTTAATACAAAGTTTGGCGCTTGACGCTTGGCCCTACAAGTGATTTTAGCGTGTATGATTTTTCGGTTCACGTGATTGTTCGCTAAACACCAACAGGGGAGAAAATGCCACCAACAGGAAATGCATCCATTTCCTTGTGTGGGATATGTTAACCGATAGGGGAATAAATTATACCCCGAGCAACAGGTTAATGTAATATTTTCCTGACGATGCATAGAAAACCAATAGGGGAATTCTGTTTTTTCACTTGTGGCGCCTGATGGAGAGTGAATCGACGTGTTACGGCTAGGATACGTGCGGCTGGAAGGCTTGAAAGTTAAAACACACTTACCCACAGGAAAAGATACATGGATTAGAAAAGAACAATAAATCAGTCGCAGCATTCCCTCTAATTAATTTGTGGATGTGGAATCGCCAACGACAAGTAGGCGCAGTGGAATCCTGGCCCGTCCAATCAAGGGGCCACCAGGTGTGGGGATATACCGCAGGTACCACAAGATTTTAGAAGATATGATAGGATATTTTTTTATAATCATATTCTTTCAGAGTATATAAAAGGAGAGGCATGAGTCATCTAGTTGGTATTCAGATCCAGATACAAATCTTGTGCTTAGTCTAAGATGAATCTTATCAATATAAACCAACAGAGCACATGACATAGGGTTTTACGTCGTCTTGGCGGTCTGAATATGTATAAATTTTATGTCTTGTGTCTTCGTTACCATCTAGTTTCTGATCACGCGCACCTTTACCAATCAATCTAGCATTGTGGGTATACCCCTCGGTGGACTATCGGCGATATTCCGTCGACACCAGGGGAACGCCGGTGGCGATTTGAAGTTGCATATACTCTATCTGTCATAAAATAAGTGTCGTTCTTGTTTTTCATGAAGTTAGACGCTTTTAACGTTGACTAAATATATACAAGAAAATATTAATCATTATAGTATATAATTAATGTTTTAGATAGATCATTGAATCTATTTGCATAATAAACTTATTTAGAGATATAAATGTTGCTGATGTTTTTACAAATTTGTCGAACTTAAAAAAGTTTAATCGACACAAATATCATATTAACACTTATTTTGGGGGTGGGGGAGTATATAGAGAGAAAACCGGAAAAGGCACAAAATTCAGGTGGGAACAGCTGCATTACATTATTGCTGAGATGATGATGATGATAACTTAATAATGCGACGTGGATAAGATAAACAAGGAACGCTTCATGATTGGCTATTTTTATTTCAAATCGCACGCTCCGTATTGCGCGGTCGATCTTGTATGGCTGGGACGAGCTAGCAGCCGATTGTGCGGTGAGTCAGTGACTCGATTGTTTGTGAGCCTGTGCATCAGCAACGTACGTACGTATGGCTGGCGGCGCCTTAGACTAACGCAATGCTCGTTTAGATTGGTTTGACTTATAAGTCAATGCTCGTTTAGGTTGGTTTGACTTATAAGTCATGACTAAAAGTACTATTGATTGATTTGATATGAGAGAAAAATACTGTTCGTTGACTGATAAGCCATAACTTATAAGCCAAATACGACTAAGTGAACAGGTTGTAAATAGAAGTCGCATAAAACAAAAAGATCTTTTACATTATCATTTCACGTTGCAGAGCAGTTCCAAGAGATTAGCCAAAAAGACTAGCCAAATCTACTGATTTAGCTACTCTTTAAAATAGATTTGACAAAACCATATTAGAGTACTCCAACAGATTCTGTAAAATTTAGCTAGTGAGGTAGACTATCCAAAAGTAGAGAGCGAATGAGGTGAGATGAAGAGCTACTAAATTTAAAGAATCATTCACAGTTGAAGACTTTTTCCTTTAATAATAACCAAATTTACGTTTAGAAAACGATTTGAGTAATCTATTCAAGATGCTTGTTTTTTTATAACAATATTATCATTTGTTTATTTGCCAAGGAACGTTGCAGCATTGTCAATTCAGGATATGCATGACCCCATGAGGAAGACGCACTGCGATGTCGTAGGTCGGTCCTAAATTATAAGGGCTTGTTTGGTTCCATAGACTAAACTAAAATGTAGATTAAAATGCTTACTTTTAGTCCCTAAAATGCTAAACATATGGACTAAATATTGAACTAAAGGGTTTAGTTCTTTAGTCCATGAGAGAGTGACTAAACTAGACTAAAGTGTTTTGGAGACACTCCTACCCCTCGTTACTCCCCATCTCACCGTCAGCGCACTGCCCTTACCCGCTCCCATCCCACCGTCAGCGCACTCCCTATCCCAAGCCTATCCGCTCGTTCCTTACCCGCTCTCTCCCCGCCGTCAGCGCACTGCCCTCTAGAGCCGCCGCCGCTCACTCCCACGCCGCCATCGCCGCCACCGCCCTTGCTCCTTCCCCACCTCCCCACCTCCGCATCTACCATGGATAGCCACGAGAACGCCTACCGCGACTTCTTCTCTCGGCAGGTTCTTCATCGGTGGCTCCCAACTTCCCTGCTTTCTCGGACGCCGGCGACGAAGACGACTTCGGCTCCTTCTCCTAGCCGGCGGCCCCCAGCCTCACCGGACGCGGATGGAGGATCTAGATCTAAACTCCCAGGCCGAGGGCTTCCCCCACCTGGGCTCATACTAGGAGTTCCTGCAGGCGGAACAGGTTCTCGGCGACCAAGGCCTGCCTCCCCGTGGCCCTGGTGGTAGATTATGGCAGAACCACCTAATCTAATGCCTCACAGAAGTGCTCGTCCTCCATTAGACACTAAGCACTCGAGGGAGAACACTAAATTACTCGGTTCCGTCGGACACACCCCAGGGAGAACACGAAAATCCGCATTTTCCCCTCAGGATCACAAATGAGAGAATAAAGCTTACATCATTCTTAACTAGTTCTTACATCACTTTATATGTACATCAGAGTATAACATTTATTATTATAATAGCGGAATGTAATCATATTATCAGAGTTATAAACAATTTAATTAAATAGCGGAATATAAGTATGTGATCAGAGTTACAGCGGAAATAAGCATCTATTAACGACATGATGAAGTATTGATATCTAACTACGACAACAGATTATTAAACTTTCATTTATAAAAGTATTTGGTGAGAGTTATAAATAACAACTATGATCGCAACGTAAAGGAATCCTCGCTGATCCCACCAGGAGGTATCCACACACAAGGGTCAGCTCTAGCATCCACCTGTCACCTGCAACAGGGGGAATAAAACCCTGAGTACTCAATTATATTCAGCAAGACTTATCTGATAGGAGAAAAAAAAGACTCCAAGGATATGCAAGGCTAGCTGGCTTGTGGGTTTATTGCATTTGTAGGGAGCATTACTAAGCGTGCATCCTTATGTTTGGTTTTTATTAATAGCCGCATTGGTTCATTAACTAACCATTCTATGTAAGCACCTGTGCTACTTTCAAGCAGGTGGTAAGCAACCAGATTACCTTTGTCCATCTTCCATCTTCCATCTTTCAGTTCTTACTACGATGCTAAACCACAGACAAGCCGTACCGGATAGCCCGACGATTCGTGAATCAATGCCCCCAGCTGGGTACTCCGAAAACACACACCCCGTTTGTACCCTAGGCACAAGCAGGACCAACCCATCACTCTCCTGTCCTGGGTGTCTAGGTCCCCGTCCAAACTAGGACTCCAAGCCCCCGCCCCTGAGTCCTAGACTCAGTGTGGTGCAAGGACCTCCTCCACCAAAAACAAACCCTAACAGTCGGTCCGGAAAGAGCTGGATCCGCGACAAGAGAGCAACAAGTCTTCCAAGCACCCATACACAAGTATGTGCTCGGGATAATAAGTCTGTGACCTGCCTAGAGTCATATGCAACGATCGGTCCTTAACTGACCAGACAAGGAAAACGGTGTAACCAAGCTATGACCCGCCTCCGCGGCGACACAACTTCTTACACCCACCAATACCCAAACCATATCCCTGCCCGGTCACTATTTTCCTTTCCACCATTTTATATATTCTAGGTGATAATCATATAGTAACATATTTCCTATATCTCGCGAGTGACAAACAATCACTCGACTTCTACCGGAGTCCTGTAGCATAGCAATCTACACGATCCTGTCATACTAGTAAGACTCATAGGATAAAGATATATATGCAAGTAGGTTTCATTCAACTCCTTAAAACTTAATGCATAAATATAAATTAAACTGCAGAAAGTAGGGGTTATGCACCAGGGCTTGCCTGGGTAAAATATAATCAGAAGTTAGCTTTCCATCATGGCGACATGATCTCCAAAAGCACCATTTCTCCAGCAACTCCTAATGACTCCGTGATCCATCGACTTCCCTATCATGATATGCAGTGTAATGAAATGCAAGGGTATGATCAGCTGACTGCAATCGTGACTCGCATAAATACGCTCTACGTCTCTCAAGTGAACGAGCTAGTTCTAACGGCGACCGTACTTAGGCTACATATACACATTGTCGGATAAGGCGTTATTTCCCAACAATTGTTTTAGTTATATACACCCAAGTGGTTTCTTTATTTTATCCTATCGTTAATGTTTACTCGCAGTAGGACATTATTATCTAATTAGCAACTAGTTATTCCGGAGCTACAAAAATTACGGTGAGTAACTACTACTGCTAGGAGTCTACTATACAAATTTCAGATTCAACAATATTACCAATTTACCATACCAATTCCTATAAGTTTACCTTTTCGTAATATTAATTATCTCTAATTAATTATATAGCTTCCTAAGAATATTATCCACTTTGTGAACAAATCATACTAGCAGGTAGATCACAATTTTAGGAGACTAACAAAACTGGTTTCATAATTTTTAGATTCCTATACCATTTTATATTGATTTTACAAGTTTCAGCCATTTTAAACAAAAACTACAAAAAGACAGGCACCTGGGCCAACCACGGCCAGCGCGGCCCACGCGGGCGACCACGAGGCCCAGGCAGGCACCTGACTAGCGGACGACCCATGTGCGGCGCATGGCCAGCGGCCCGGGTGGGGCAGCGAGCAGGCCATGGGCAGCGGCCTAGCCATAGTGAGACGCGCGGTAACGGCGCACGGCCCAGCAGCGGTCGCCGGTAAGCTGGCCTAGCGAGGCACGCGCAGCCCAGCAGACCGGCCCAAGCACGGCCTGCCCGACAGCCCCAGCAATTAAGCAGAAACAACCCTACGCTTTTCCTTATTTAGCACACTACTGTTTATATGGGTCATGTAATTTGCAAAAAGAACCCTGCACTACTCGTTTCTTACCCCTGGGTCCCTTTATTCATCTCCAAAACAGAGCATGGACGGGAATCGATCCGCCGGCCCAATCGGTGGCTCGCCGGCGGTGGAGGGGACGCGAGGTGGTGCGGGGAAATGCCAGCGGCCTTGGCCGCCGTGGGGGCAGCGCGATGAGGTGGAGCTGCGCGAACGCCGAGGTACCGAGCGGGCACGGCACGACGACGATGGGCGCATCCATGGTGGCCATGGTCTAGCGTTGTGGGGCTAACAGTCCAGCGAGGGCGAAGAGGCATAGGCGCGCTCGCTCACGGGGGCGACCAGCACCAGTGGGGTGAGCGGCTCGGCGCATAGTGGAGGTGGTGGTGTAGCTGCAGGCGAAGGCCGATACCAGCGGTGCAAAGCCACGCGCAAATGCTATACGACCACGGTGGCTTGGGTGAGCAAGAGGGAGGCGCGAAGCCATGCACGGGCTCAAGCCAGTGCGGGGAAAGGAGGGTGAGCTGGGTAGAGGAAGTAGAGGGCGGCGAAGCTACGCACGGGTTGGGCTCGCTCATGGGGAGACTGTGGGGCACGGGCGCGCCCGTGCCCGTGGTGGCCAGGCAGCGGCGTCGGTGGGCGCGCAGGACAAGGGAAGACTGTGAGGCGGCGCATGCTCGCTCGCGGGGACAGCATTGCAGGACCAGGGGGAAATCGGCGGCGGTGCACCAGGGTGCCGTGGCAATTGCGAGCGAGAAAAAGGAGGGCGAGCAGGGAAAGGCAATGCTGCGGAACTAGCTTGCGCTCGCGCGAGAGAGAGGAGAAAACTATCGCCCACGGACTGGAGTTCCTCCTCGACAGCAGAAATAGAAAAAAGGATGGAGAGGAAACTAGGACGGATGCAGGCAAGACAGGACATGCCCGACATGGCTGCGTGGGGTGTGGCCCGGCCTGCTCGGCAGTACATGTCTACTAGCTAGCGTTGCATGCCCGCAATGACGTTGACGTAGACACAACGGGTGCTCGGCTCGGCACAGAGGCAGACAGAGG
Source organism: Miscanthus floridulus (assembly GCF_019320115.1). Classification (NCBI taxonomy): domain Eukaryota; kingdom Viridiplantae; phylum Streptophyta; class Magnoliopsida; order Poales; family Poaceae; genus Miscanthus; species Miscanthus floridulus. The sequence goes on from NC_089598.1 coordinate 42,578,857, forward strand.
CACAAATGGTGCTGTCAAGAGCACGATACCGGTGCCGGTTGCTGGTCACTCCCATTAAAACTTGGACACGACCCAAGTGAGAGAGAAGGACGATGACTCAGGCAAACGGCCACACCGGGTGTAGAGCGTGTGAGGACACGACAGAGCCACGATAGAACAACGAAGGTCGTGTGTGGGGGATATACCCCCGGGTACCACAAGATGGTAAATGGGCCGCACCATCCGAGGTGGCCCGGCCCGTAAGATCAAGGCGTGCATAGCAAGATTACAAGTTGTACTAGATATTGTAATAGTACCAAATTGGATACTTTACTTGTAACCTTGTCTCTTCAGAGTATACAAGGAGAGACAAGGGTCCCCTAGAGGACGGGTTATATAGTATACATCTCAATACAATACACCAAAGACACAGGACGTAGGGTATTACGTCGACCAGACGGCCTGAACCTGTCTAAATCGCTGTCTCTATGCCTTGTGTCACCATCTGGTTCCTGATTACACACATCCTACTGATAATCTACCACCACGGGCACCCCCCTTGGTGGACTGCCGACCATATTTCGTCGATAGTGGCGCGCCAGGTAGGGGCCCCCCTTTAGGGATTGTGCGTGCTGATCTTCCGGCGAACCAGATGGGATCAACGTTCAAACTTCAAGCGCCGTCTACGGCAGCTCGCCTTCTTCCGACGGCAGTTTCCAGTAACTCATGATGGGACTTCACGTCCTAAGGCGATTTACAACATCAGCATGTCGACGCGGAGTTATTAGGCCATCATCGTCGGTGTCCGGCAGGACGACTACACGTCGACCAGATCAATTTGATGCGACTCCCCACGACTTTTTTCCGAAGGTCAAGCATCGAGTCGTGACAACTCAGTTGATCACGGCGGCATCCCTCATCAACATGTGACGGGACTCCACATGCCGAGGCAAACATGAAGCAGCGCAGGATGATGCGTGGAATCAAGCGGCGACCCTGGCGTTCGACAACAAGAATATAGACCTGATCTAGGCCCGGTCTCAAACTATCCAAGTCTTTTACGGCATTGTTACCCCGGCCGACAACGCCGATAGCTGCCGCGCGTACACCAGATGCATCTCTCAAAAAGTTAGAATCATGAGCAGGCAAACTTGGCATGCGACGATGAGCGCATCCTGGCACGCTGGCGGCACACGGCTACGTCCAAATCCTCAACCAACAAGCAAACAAAGAAGGAGGTGCCCACATGTCTGTCAATCGGACATGCAAGCAAGCTAAAGATAATCAAGATATATCCGGACTTGCTCGTACTCATCCATGTCCGACGACTGGAATTCATCTACGTTTTTGTCCCAGTTCTTACACGAGATCAACTCCGTCCGGGTACATACCAAAAACAGAGTCGCGTAGACTTCGGCAACAGGAATACGCTGCGGCACCCTGCAAGCCACAAAGCAGGCCTTCTGGCTGCATCAGACCGACTAGCCAAGCAAACTAAGAGCATGTACCGAATTTACAAGGCAACGTCACAACTTCGCACATTAGTGGGCCGGCCTTTGCATGGCCAACGCGGTCCGACTACGCCTCTACGACACGCCGATTACTCCGCTCGACTGTCAATCAAGCTGTTCAAGCCATCCAGTGGGCCACGATGATGCAGAAGTGAGCCACGCCGAGCCGCGGAGCGAGCCGCTGAGCGAGCCACGCCGAGCTCTAACCATGTCAACCACGACCACGTCGACCACGTTCCAAACAGCTTCGCCGAGCTCAGACCACGTCGACTGCGACCACATCGACCACGTCCCGAGCAGCTCGCCGAGCTCCGACCACGTCGACCACGTCCCGAACGGCTCCGCCGAGCTCCGACCACGTCGACCACGGACCACGTCGACCATGTCCCGAGCGGCTCCGCTGAGCTTCGACCACATCGACCACTAGACCACGTCGCAATAATGATCGCCACGAAGAATGGCGCTACGACAATCGCGACCACCGTCGTGACGACAAGTCGGAAAGCTCGAGGACCAGACAACTTCATCGCCACCGACTAGATTTCTATCTAAAGATAAGTACACTTCTAATATTTATATTTAATATAATTTTCATTACGATGTTTCTCCACAACGTCCTCGTCATGATTATTCTTCAAATAACGTTTGTCCATGTATTCCATCTTGAATATAACATGCATCTATACTTAATGCAAATCATCGACCAGTCCTATTGACGCTCAGACGCCTCCAGAGATGGCCCTGTCTCTGGCTCCTCCCTACACGTGCACGAGCGTCTGCCCTCTGCGTTATGGGTGGTCGGCAGTGGCTCCTTAGCGATGCTTTGTTCTTTCTACACGTGCACAGGCTCCGCGCCCCGCGTTATGGTTAACGGGCTAGCTAGGGTTGGAGACTCAGCTACATACTAACTGGTCGGACGGTTTATATTAAGTATAAACACAAACTTCACATTAACACTGATGTTTACAAAGCACCAACTGCTTTATCACATCATGCTCATTTGCAAATGACTGCTGAGCGTTATTTCTTCACCGCTAATTTTTTTTCTCTCTCCATAATTTATTATTTTGTACATTATGTACTACCATTCTACATATTTATATTGCAGGAATTTCGAGCTATGCTCGGGGACTTCGTCGCTCGCTCCTCGACCTGTGCTCGGGGACTGCCCCGATCACTCTCCGACCACTGCTTGGGGACTTCGTCGCTCGCTCCTTGACCTGTGCTCGGGGACTGCCTCGATCACTCTCCGACCACGGCTCAGGGACTTCGTCGCTCGCTCCTCGACCTGTGCTCGGGGACTGCCTCGATCACTCTCTGACCACGGCTCGGGGACTTCGTCGCTCGCTCCTCGACCTGTGCTCGGGGACTGCCTCGATCACTCTCTGACCATGGCTCGGGGACTTCGTCGCTCGCTCCTCGACCTACGCTCGGGGACTGCCTCGATCACTCTCCGACCATGGCTTGGGGACTTCGTCGCTCGCTCCTCGACCTGTGCTCGGGGACTGTCTCGATCACTCTCCGACCACGGCTCGGGGACTTCATCGCTCGCTCCTCGACCTATGCTCGGGGACTGCCTCGACCACTCTCCGACCATGGCTCAGGGACTTTGCGTCTCAACTACATGCGACTGGCGACTCGCATACAGTTGGGATATTCTTTCTCGTTTAGACCTTGCTACAAGACTCATACCTCGCCTTCCAGCAAGCTCGGGGACTACATCGGTATGATGCACCTACCGGTGCATCTCGTATCGCCGGTACGACGATTGGATTCTCAACTTAACTGGGAATTCTTTTTAGACCCTGGCACCACATGCCTACGTCACCTACTACCAGGCTCGGGGACTAAGTGGGCACACTTCACCTTGCAGTGAATGTGTTTGTCTTTCGACCTCTACGCCTCTGATGATCAAGGACGCTACGCTTTAAGACGCACTTACATTTCTTTTCAGAAATACAAGTGGGCACACTTCCCGGGACGGAAATCTTTTTCTTTCTTCTTAAGAGCACCATACATTCTTCGAACAACCTACTTCTCCGGCGACAACGGTGGTCGGAGATGTCAAGAACTCAAGCCTCACTGTTCGGAGAAGGTTAAAATGGCGTGTCGCATCAGAATACATGGCGCTCGGGGACTAGCTATGGGGGATATACCCCCAGGTACCACAAGATGGTAAATGGGCCGCACCATCCGAGGTGGCCTGGCCCGTAAGATCAAGGCGTGCATAGCAAGATTACAAGTTGTACTAGATATTGTAATAGTACCAAATTGGATACTTTACTTGTAACCTTGTCTCTTTAGAGTATATAAGGAGAGACAAGGGTCCCTTAGAGTACGGGTTATACAGTATACATCTCAATACAATACACCAAAGACACAGGACGTAGGGTATTACGTCGACCAGACAGCCCGAACCTGTCTAAATCGCTGTCTCTACACCTTGTGTCACCATCTGGTTCCTGATTACACGCATCCTACCGATAATCTACCACCACGGGCACCCCCCTCGGTGGACTGCCGACCATATTTCATCGACATCGTGGCTATAGCTTCGGCAAGGCCCACGCAAGTCAAACCCACCTACGACCTACACCAAGCCAGGGTACTCATCGCGAACCTTCAAGATACACACAAACACGGGTAATTTGTTTTATCATTTTATGTGAGTTTTAAAAACTTTAAAACACGAGAGCTTGGATAATAAATTTCTTTTAGGCCTTAATTAAGGTGCTTAACGAGCTCGTAACACCAGGGGTGTTACATAGATCTGGCCATGGAGGAGGACATGGGGTAGGCCGCGGTTCCAGGTCCCTGACCATTGGAGCGGGATCTGGCGGTGGCCGTGGGGGAGTCCGGGGGGGAGGCCGTGGCAGAGGTCGTGGATCGACGTTTGCTGGGTACAGCTACGCGCCTCTAGAGCATCTCAGCGCTATCAAGGATGAAGATGACAACGGAACTGAACATAGTTCCCAGTTGGTAAGATCCAAAACCATGATCTCATTTTGCTCAGATGTTCCATTTGTAGCTGTTTTTCAACATGTTTTGAGATGCTCCACTAGATAATTAGGCTCCATTTGTAGAATCTATTTGATAAAGCCAATTGGACCGAAGAAAACACACACATATTCTGTGATGTAGCTGTTGAACAAATAAGGGCAGAGAATTGCTTGAATGGGACAATGTCTGGTAGAGGTTACAAGGAGATGCGTCAGCAATTTTTCGTGAAGACTGGCCTCAATCATTCAACCAAACAATTGAAGAATAGAATGACCCAATGCAAGACCCTATACAGTTTCTGGGTAATGCTTAATAATCATACTGCTTTAGGGCGACGATCTGATGGAACGATCATAGCACCGCTTGCCTTCTGGAAAAAGAGACAGAGGTAATTTCTATTGGATCTTTGCCATTACATATTCATTCCTATGGTTATGTCTTAATGACTGCTGATTTGTTCCTTACTTGTTTTGTCTCTTTCTTTGTTTGTTTTAGAAAAAAATCGGAATGTAAGAAGTTCATGTATGGCGTACCGACTTACGTTGACCAACTAGGTGAAATGTTCCATGGGGTGACAGTTGATGGATCCACCTCTTGCATCCCTAGACAAGGGAGGATTGATCCAGAAGAATGTGCTGATGAGGAAGGTGAAGATGCAGATGGAGAAGGCTTTGTGAACAGCCCAATGAGTTCTAACAGCCGCAAGAGGGCAAGCAGCAGTACAAGCACAACCTCAAGTCCACTCAAGAAAAGCAAAAGTCCAATGTTGAAGATGTTTCAGGGGCTGCTTAAAGAGTTAGAAATTACCAGAAATAAGGAAGAAGAAACAATAGCTCAAATGGCAAACAAGAAGAGCTGGCATAAGGAGGAGAAGAAAAAGGATATAGCAAGATGTCTAGATTTGGCTGTGGAGTGTGGTGCGGACTATAACTCGGAGGAATACTACATGGCTACTAAACTATTCTGTGATGAATACAATCGACAAGTCTTTTGCTAGTTCAAAAAGAATGAAGACAGGTTGATGTGGTTGAAGAGATGCTGCAATGACACCAGATGATTTGTTGTTGTAACTTAGTTTATCTGCAACAACTTTAGAACTTGAACTCATTTTGGCATGCTGGTTGCATGTGTATTGAACTAGAGCTTGAACTTGTGTTGCATTGTGGTTGGATGTTTGTTGCATTTTCATGTGGTTGGCTATCTGTTGCATTTTCATGTGGTTGGCTGTTTGTTACATTAACATTTTCCTGCTGCTGCTGCTGTTGATCAACTCATTTTCATGTTGTAACAGGGGTCCGATGATGATCAAGAAGTAGTAGACTATATCTTGAAGTGCTAGAAGAAAAGGAGAAGAATTGCTATTCTTGCTAGTGCCATGATCGGTATGTACCACTTCGACACATACATGAACAAATCTAAGTATAGGGTACCAACAGAAAGTGGGTATGAATGGGTCATGAGAACACTAGCAAATAAGACTTCTTGCTTCAACATGTTTAGGATGAGTAGGTGTGTGTTTGACAAGCTTCACAGTTTGCTAGTTGAGTCATATGGTTTGAAGTCCACAAAGAGGATGTCATCTATGGAGGCTTTAGGGTTGTTTTTGTGGATATGTGGTTCCCCTCAGTCTGTTAGACAAGCTAAAGACCATTTTACTAGGTCATTGGAGATAGTTTGTAGGAAGTTTGATAAAGTACTGTATAGTGTGAGCAAGCTTGCGGCTGATATCATTAGGCCAGTAGACCTTGAATTTAAGAATGTGCATCCTAGGTTGCAATCTCCACGTTTTTCTCCATTCTTTGACAATTGCATTGGAGCAATTGATGGGACACATGTCCCTGTTGTGGTACCAACTAGCAAGGTAGTCCAACATACGGGATGACATGGATATACAAGTCAGAATGTGATGGCCATATGTGACTTCGATATGAGATTTACTTTTGTCATGGCAGGATGGCCTGGCTCAGTTCATGATATGAGGGTGTTCAAAGATGCAATTGAGATATATGGAGACAAGTTTCCTCTTCCACCTCAAGGTATTGACGTGTTCTATTCTGTCTTCTTCTCTCATTTTTTCAATACTTTGCATGTCTTACATTAAAAAATATTGAATGTGTAGGCAAGTTCTATCTTGTCGACTCGGGGTATCCAAACCGATCGGGTTATCTTGCATCATACAAGGGTACAAAGTATCATCTCCTGGAGTACCGACAAGGCCCAATGCCAAGAGGTAAAAAAGAGTAGTTTAATTATGAACACTCTTCACTTCGTAATGTCATCGAGTGGTCTTTTGGAGTTTTGAAGATGAAGTGGAGGATTTTGTTAGATCTACCAAGTTATTCGATGCCAAAGCAAAGTCAAATAATTCTTGCATGCATGGCACTTCATAATTTCATTCAAGGTAGTTTTTTTGGGGGATGAGGACTTTGATTTGTTTGATAATGATGAAAACTATGTTCCATTCACCGAGCCATCATCTTCTAAAGCAAATGTTGTTAATACACGACACAGGGACGAAGATCAAACCATGAATTAGTTTCGTGATTGGATAGCTGATGGTTTGTTTAGTAGATCATAACTGTGATGGGTTTTAAGTTTATGGACAATTTTTTGAATATATGAGCATTTTTTTGAATGTATGAGCAGTTGTGATGTTTTGGGGTGAATGGGTTCTGCTCGGCCAGCAGCGCGGCCATCAGCAGCGTGGCTAGCAGCGCGGCCACGTGGCCAGCAGCGTGTCCAGCAGCAGCGTGGCTTGCAGCTGTATTATCTTCATCTCAACAGGAGTAATATTGTCTTTATACAACAGCATTAATGGACTTTAGTTCCTGGAACCAAACAGGGTACGGACTAAACTTTAGTTAAGAGACTAAACTTTAGTCCGCGGACTAAAGGAACCAAACAGGCCCTAAGACGTTTGACTTTTTTACCTTAAGTTTGATCACTCGTCTTATTCAAAAAATTTGTGCAAACATTGTCAAATTTAAGTCATTCTTGAAGAACTTTTATTTATAATGCAAGCCACGACAAAAGAAGTGATATTTTACATAAATTTTTTAATAAGACGAGTGGTCAAACTTAATGTCAAAAAAGTCAAACGTATTATAATTTGGGATGGAGGGAGTAGTTTGTTTCTAGCATTGTTCACACAGATTTCAGTACAAATGTATCCGGCCATAGTTCAATGATAAGATCGTGGAAGTTTTTTTTTGCTCTCGGTCCGAGGAGCTGGAGGTGGTGAAACCAAAAATATTGGCTTTTAGTTTATTTTTAGAAGAGAGAGAAAAATACCTCCTTGCTATAATGTAGAATATATTTTAGAAGCTGAAGCCGTTTCACAAGAAGAAGCCTTGCCAACTGGATAAAAAATTAATAAGGCCTAGATTGGCAGGCTCCACTCCACTAGTGAAGCTATTTTTTTCCTTATGGCCTGTTTGGAGGGGCTCCAGCGGCTCATGCTCTAGGTACTGCAGTAGTACTGTGGAGGAGCCATGGGAGCCCCAAATCCGTGACTCCTCCGGCTCCTCCCCTCTACGTGTTGATTTTTGTGGGAGATGGAGCCATCTGGCTCCTTGTTACAGACCAGCATAGGTCTGCATAGTGCAGCAAGGCAGGGAGCCGGAGCCAACGGAGCCGGTGCCAAGCACTGCCTTAACTCTACGAAGAACTCTTTCGGTGAAGCCGGAGCTGTTTTCGTACCTCGTTTGACAAGCAGCTCCTCATAATAGACAAAACCAATGAAAGGCTTACATACCATTCCTTCTTTGCCTTTCCTTATCTTGTTCGTCCGCCCGCATGTTGTCAACCTCTACCTCCTTCCCCAACAGCCTGTGCACTTCTTGGCCCCATGCTCGTGACCCTCTCCAGTCCTGTGCCTAGCGGCCAATGACCTACTCCTCCCGACGATTGGTGGCCCATGTGCTCTCTGGCCCTATGCTCGGTGGCCCACGCGTTCGGCCCCCAACAGCCCATGCCCTCCCTGACCCAGTGCTCGGCGGCCAACACGCTCGACGCCCTATAGCATGCGTCCTCCTTGGTCTCACACCCTTGCCCTCCCCGGTTGGCCAGGCGCATCCTCGAGCGCCCCTCTCTGCCAGTGGCCGCGCCTCGACAAGGGTAGAACATGTCTCTTTTCTTCTGGTGTCCACGTGGACGAGGTGAAGCCAGATGAAGCCACTATTTTTGGCTCCATCTCTAATTCCTCCTAAACCTTTGTGAGAGCATGTTTTAAAGGGCTTCATTAGTGGAGCCATTTCATTTTACCCTGTTTGGAAAAAAATGGCTCCCAACCACTCCTAAAGCCGTTGGAGGAGCTGTGCCAAATGGGGTCTAACACTTCCTCCACACCCATCCATAATTGCAGTGAATTCATTTAATTTATGGAGATGGTAGCGCAGTTGATATAGTGTTATAATTTTTTTTTCAAAAGTATGTATTCACATTATTATTTATAAATATATTAGCGGTTTCTATAACTAAACGGTAGGCAATTGCAAATCTACGAGACAATTTGAATATAAGCTTCCTTTTATGTGAACACAACTTTGCAACGTGAGACAATTCGAATACACAAACACAAGTTGAGAACAAAGGAAAACATAGAAAATTGGAGAATTCCAGTTATACAGAAAAAAATAATTGCAAGCCTCTTTGGGGAAATGATTGAACGTAATGAAATTCCTTTGTGATTTTCATGGGATGTATGAAACCGTTCCCCATATAAATTATCAAGAGGCAAACTAAATAAGGTTGAACCTTATATATAGAAACTTTCCTTTGACAACAAAAATGTGCCGACAAGTATAGTGAGCTCCACCAACAAGTTCCTAGCATCAAGATGATCAAGAAATATATTTGGAACATCAAATTTGGAGTTCATATAAATAAAAGAAAGGTTTTAGGCACCACCTACCAAAACAGTCCTAGCCGGTTCCCCTATGCACCATCTGGCAAGCCAACCTAGCCCCCTAAAACCTAGCTAGACCAGTTTCCCTGTTCCAAGATGGTGATGCGGTGTAGACGAGATGTCGTTACATTGGTGACCAGTCAAACCGTTCGTTGATTTGAGAGCCACATTGAGTAAAGGTTGGAACTATGAGGCAACCCTTATCTGAACACGGGTGTGGAAGTGAAGGCATCTAGGCCCCTAGTTGGGTTTTGGTGATTAATGACAATACGTGATTACTGTGACTAACGTATGTTTTGCAGAGGCAATTAAGTTAGGTTACGGTAATGGAGATCGATTGGGCAATCATGGTGGTCATGCCCCTACGATGGAAATTGTTTTGGTTTTCAAAGGATGGATGCCAAGGTTAAGGATGAACAAGTTCTAAGTGTCATTTGGAGTTGAAGAGACACTTAGAGTAGTTTAGGACTTTGCTTTTCCTTTGGCCATACTATTAAGGGGGGTATGAATGGGTAGCTTGATCTAGGTGAGTCTAGTGGGTTAGGTGTGGTGCACACTTGCTAAATCTAGGACTAGGTAGCTCCAAAATAGCCCTTAGATCCAATGGAGCAAACTTCATTCACATATGATCAAGAGTTGGAAGTGAATGGAGGGTCAAATACTGACTGAACGTTGGCTCCGGTTTCACCGAACACTGGCTCAGGGTCCGGTCAGTTCATTTGACCGAGGTGTTTTCATCTGGTGCGATCGGACGCTAAGAGGTCAAGTGACCGGACGCTAAGGGCCAGCGTCCGGTCGACTCCAGTAAGGTTCTAGAGAGGGAAAATCTTGACCGGACGTGTCTGGTCAGTGCTGACCGGACGCTGGCTAGAGTCCAGTCACATTATAAACACTAAAGTTCGGGGTAAACTAACCGGCGTGCCCGGTCAACATGACCGGAGCATTCAGTCACCCCACAGAGGCACATAACGGTTAGTTGTTTAGCCCATGTTATAAATACTTCCTCCACTCATGTGTGGGGGTACTTTTGCTCATTCAAATAGCTGAGAAACACCTTTAAGAGTGCCAAGAAGAGCAAAGTCCTAGTGAGGTGATTGAGATTTGAGAATCCCAAATAGAGCCCTCATTAGTGAGATCAAGAGTAGCAAAGTGTGCATCCACCCTTCTCATTAGGCTTGTTGTAGTCAAGTGAGAGTTTGTGCTTGTTACTCTTGGTGATCGCCATCACCTAGACGATTTGGTGGTGATTGGAGAGCTTGGTGATCATCCGGCGGAGCTTGTGGATGACCCAACTCAAGTTGTGAGTGGTTGTGGGTGATTCACCGTGATGGAGTGTCGAAGAATTAACCCGTAGAGAGCACTTGATCCTTGCGCGGATCAAGAGGGAGCTACACCCTTGCGCGGGTGCTCCAACGAGGACTAGTGGGGAGTGGCGACTCTCTGATACCTCAGCAAAACATCGCCGCGTTCCTCCTTCTCTCTTTACTTTGAGCATTTACTTTGAGCAATTCAATTCTTGTCATTTATATTCCTAGAATTACTATGCTAGAGTAGGATTGAAACTTAGGGTGCTAAACTTTTGTGCATTAGATCAATAGAAGCACTTTCTAGGCACAAGGGGTTAATAGGGCTAACCGTAGAGTTTAATTATTGCAAAGATGTCTCACGGGGATGGACCTCCTCCTATCTTTGAGGGGGATGATTTTCCATATTGGAAAATTCGCATGGAGGTGTACTTAGAAGCTCTAGATGTTGAAATACTTAGAGTCGCCTCACAAGACTTCCCAAGACCTCGGGATGCTACAAACCTACAAGGCGATGAGTTGAATTATGAAAAATGGAATGCAAAGAAACACCATATTTAGAGGCCTTTGTAAAGATGTGTTCAATCGGGTGAGGAACCACAAAGATGCCCATGCACTATGGCCGGACGTTTGTGCGCTCCATGAGGGAACCAAGAGTGAGCATGAGGAATGCTATCATCTTGTCATGAAAAAGCTCAACTCTTTTAAAATACTTCCTAAAGAATGTGCTAATGAAATGTATTCACATTTGAATGTTCTTGTAGAGGAAGTCAATGGACTTGGACTTACTAAAATGCAACCATCCGATGTTGTAAGAAAGATATTGAGTGTCCTCCCCATTGACAAATATGGGCATATTGTGACCGTGCTCCATCAAGGTGATCTTTCCACCACTACACCAACACAAATCTTGGGAAAGATCAATGCTCATGAGATGTATATGCACATCACGCCACAAGATGGCTCATCCTCTACCAAGAAGAAAGATAAGGACTTACCATTCAAAGCTAGCCAAGAGAAAGGTAAAGCAAGACTTGAGTATGAGAGCTCAAGTGATGATGAATTTGATGATGCAAGTCTTGCTCTCATGGTGAAGAAAACCGCCAAGATGCTAAAGAAGCTCAACAAGAGTGGCATCAAGTTCGATGGCAAGAAGAAGAAGTTCTTCACAAGCTCTAGAAGGAAGCCAATCTCCGAGATAGATTGCTATAATTGTGGAGAACTTGGTCATCTAGCTCACCAATGCACAAAGCTAAGGCTGGATAACGAGCTGGCTGAGCTCAGCTCGTTCTGGCTCGTTAAGATAACGAGCTAGCTCGGCTCGGCTCATTATCCTAACGAGCTAGAAAGCCAGCTCAGCTCGGCTCGTTAAAAGCTTGAGCTGGCTTGTTAAGCTCGCGAGCCAGGTATAAAAAATACACAAAATATAATATTAGTATTTATCTAAAGTTTGAGAATAATAATAATATAAAAGAAATGCATCTAGACTAGTTACCAGTCAATTTATAGGGTCTAGACCAATTACCAGTCAATTGTAAAGTGGAAGACACGAAGTAATACAAAAACTAATATAAGTTTTGATACTTTTTTCTGGAAGCTTGGCTCGTTTAGCTCGCTAGCGGCTCGCGAGCTGGCTTGAGTTGGCTCGTTATAGCTAATGAACTAAATCTTGGCTCGACTCGGCTCGTTATCATAATGAGCCAAGCTGAGCCAAGTCGAGCCAGCCATGAGCCGAGCGAGCTAATGAGCTTCGAGTTTTTCATCCAGCCTTACACAAAGCCCAAGAAAGACAAGTTCAAGAGCAAGAACAAGGGCAAGAAACATGACTCAAGTGATGAAGATGAGAAGAAGAAAGATAAGCCATACAAGAAGAGAGATGGTAAGAAGAAGGACTTCCATAAGAAGAAGAAGAGTGGAAAGGCATACATCGTCGGTGATTGGCTCATGAACATTGATTCATCTAGTGGCTCATCCGATGATGATAGTGACAATAAGAAGGTGGTCACCAATGTTATTGACTCATCATCTTCACCACCACCACCGCCATCATCCTCTACACATCTATGCCTTATGGCCAAGGGTGAACGCAAGGTATCAAATGATGATGATAGTAGTGGTGATGAACATGCTAGTAATGATGATAGCGATAGTGATGATGATGAATATGAATCACCTTCCTATGATGATCTTGCTAGATTGTAAAACAATACACTAAGATCATTATAAAAACTAGAGCTAAGAATGAAAAGCTAGAGGCTAAAAATGATGCACTTTTAGCAAAATGTGATATAGCCGAAAATGCTAGTGTTGTGCTTAGAGAAGCAAATGAAGCTATGTCATCCAAACTCAAAGAGCTCAAATCTTCTAAGAAAGAGCTTAAAGAAAACATGATAAACTTGATAGGATGCATAAAGAGCTCATTACTAGCCATAATATGCTAAAAGAGGAATATACTACTCTCAAGATTAATCATGATAATCTTATTGTTGCTCAAGAATATTTATTCAATGAGCCACATGATGCTACTAACAATGTTGTTAAGATTGATATAGCTACATCATGTGATGATTTGATCATTGAGAGCGTTGAGCAAAGTTCTAGTAGCAAGGGCAAGCAAGTGGTTGAGGCCGATGATTATGATGAGTTTGTCATGCTCAAGAATGACAATGAAAAGCTCAAGAAAGATCTTGAAGAACTCAAAACCACCAAGTCCATTGTGCTAGAAACTCTTGATCATGATGATGGGTTGATACTTGAGAATGAGAAGCTCAAGGAAGAGAAAAACAATGATGCTCTTAAGGAAGAAAACAAGAAGCTCAAGTTAGAGAAAGAGCATCTCAAGATTGGATTGAGCAAGTTCACTAGAGGCAAGTATCTTCAAAGTGAGCTACTAATGAACACCATCATGAAGATAGATAGAAGTGGTATTGGATACATGGCAAACAAAGAGAAGAAGGCTCAAGCTCAACAACAATAAAAGCCAAAGCCAAAGAAGTGTTTTGAGTGTAGAAAAGAAGGCCACTTTGCTCATGAGTGCCAAACTCCACCACCACAACCCTTGCCCAAGCATGCTAGACCTTTTGCCTTCAATGCTCACTACATGCTTAGAAAGGACTCTAGTGGAAAGATGAAAGTCATATTCTTAGGACCCCCATCAAGAATAGGCCTAAGAAAATTTGGGTTGCTAAGTCACTTGTTGAGAAGGTGAAGGGCCCTCAACAAGTTTGGGTTCCTAAAGCTTGATCTCTTGTGTTTAGGTGAACTACAAGACCAATAGAAGTCATTGGGTTATTGATAGTTGTTGCACACAACATATGACCGGTGATCCTCGTATGTTCACCTCACTAGATGAAGAAGTAGATGGATAAGAAAGAATCACATTTGGAGATAACTCAAAGGGCAAGGTTAAAGGATTGGGCAAAGTGGCAATATCAAACGATCATTCTATCTCAAATTGCTATATGTTGCTTCATTGAGCTTTAACTTGCTATCCGTTGGACAATTACGTGATCTTGGCTTCTAATGCTTGTTCACCGAGAAGGAAGTTGTTGTATCTAAGAAGGATGATGATCAAGTGATATTCAAAGGATTTAGATACAACAATCTATATCTAGTGGACTTCACCTCCGAAGATGCAAATTTGAAGACTTGCCTATTCACCAAAACAACACTTGGGTGGCTATGGCATAGAAGACTTGCTCATGTTGGGATGAGCTCACTCAAGAAGTTAATGAAGAATGATTTGGTGAGAGGGTTGAAGGATGTGAAGTTTGAGAAGGATAAGCTTTGTAATGCATGTCAAGCCAGCAAGCAAGTTGCAAATACTCATCCAACCAAAGCTTTCATGTCAACCACAAGAGTACTAGAACTCCTTCACATGGACTTATTTGGGCCAACAACATACAAGAGTTTGGGAGGAAATCTTTATTGTCTTGTGATTGTTGATGACTATTCAAGATATACATGGGTATTCTTCCTTCATGACAAATCCAAAGTTGCATCTTACTTCAAGAAGTTTGCCAAGAGAGCACAAAATGAGTTTGAAGTGAAGCTCAAGAAGATAAGAAGTGATAATGGGAAGAAATTTGACAACACAAACATAGAAGCATATTGTGATGAAGTTGGAATCAAACATGAGGTCTCCGTAACATACACTCCTCAACAAAATGGTATAGTTGAGAGGAAGAACTGGACATTGATCACTCTTGCAAGAACAATGCTTGATAAGTACAACACCCCCGAAGCTCTATGGACAGAAGCTATCAACACCACATGCTATGCATCCAACCGCCTATTCCTTCAAAAGTTCCTTAGCAATACACCTTATGAGTTGCTCAATGGGAAGAAGCCGAACGTCTCATTCTTTAGGGTGTTTGGTTACAAATGCTATATCTACAAGAAGCGGCAACACCTAGGGAAGTTTTAAAGACATGATATTGGTTTTCTTGTTGGTTACTCATCAAAGTCCAAAGCATATAGAGTATTTAATCATGCCACCAGCTTGGTTGAAGAAACTTATGATGTGGAATTTGATGAATCTAACGGCTCCCAAGGAGCACATGAGAATCTTGATGATGTAGGTGATGAACCATTGAGGGAGGCTATGAAGAACATTCTAGTTAGAGACATCAAGCCTAAAGATGATGAAGATGATGTACAAGTGATTGATCCACCTTCTTCATCAAGTGTGCCACAAGATGATGATAAAGATGGAAGAGTAGAAACTGAAGACACCCATGTCTCCCATGATCAAATGGTGGCACAAGCACAAGATGTTAATGCTTCACAACCTCCTCCTCAAGTGGTCAATAGAAGAAATACACCTCTACTACAAGATCATCCACAAGATCTCATCATAGGGAGTCCATTAAGGGGTGTAATTACTCGCTCACAAAAACTTGCTTCATTTATTGCTCATCACACCCACTTTGTTCCAATGACTCTTGCTCCTTTTGGCCGCTCTTCAAGAGTCCAAACTCATTTTGTTGATCAACCTCCTGGGTTTGAAGACCCTAGATATCCTAATCATGTTTGTAGGTTGTCCAAGGCATTATATGGGCTTAAGCAAGCCCCAAGAGCTTGGTATGAGTGCCTTTAGGACTTCTTCATTGAGAAGGGCTTCACCATTGGGAAGGTCGACACCACACTATTCACCAAGAAGCTTGATAGGCACATCTTCATTTGTCAAGTGTATGTTGATGATATCATCTTTGGATCATAAAATGAAGATTCTTGCAAAGAGTTTGGTGAATTGATGTCAAACAAGTTCAAGATGTCAATGATTAGAGAGCTTGCATTCTTTCTTGGTTTTCAAATCAAACAAATGAGAGAAGGGATTTTCATCTCTCAAGAGAAATATACAAATGATCTTCTCAAGAGATTCAAGATGGATGAATGTAAGCCAATCAAGACACCAATGTCAACTAATGGATATCTCGACCTAGATGAGGGAGGTAACACGGTTGATCAAACTATCTACCACTCTATGATTGGTAGCTTGCTATATTTAACCACATCTAGGCCCGACATCATGTTTAGTGTGTGTATGTGTGCAAGATTTGATGCTAATCCTAAGGAAACTCATTTAATTGCCGTAAAAAGAATCCTTAGGTATCTTAAGCACACACCAAGCATTGGCCTTTGGTATCTGTCGACAGAATATCGTCGATAGTCCTCCAAGGGGTATCCCATGAAAGTAGATTGATCGGTAGAGGAGCGCGGGATCAAGAACAAGAAGGCAACAGAGACACACGAGTTAGACAGGTTTAGGCCGTCAGTATGACGTAATACCCTACTCTTGTGGTCTGTTGGTTTGTATTAGCTATCGTATGATATTCCATGATTTTAGAGAGGATCCCTGCCCACCTTATATAGTTCGGAAGGCAGGGTTACAAGTCGGTTAGATCTAAAAGATAACCGAAAAGTAATGACTGATTATAGGAATCTTGGGATCATACATATTCTAACAAATCTCATATTATCTTCAGGATATCTTCCCGATGTCTTGCGGAAGGCGCCGAGCAGAGTCGTGCCTCGCAAGGCTTCTTCTTATGGGCTAGGCCACCCCTAGGGGCGCCACCCATGTGGTCTACCGTGGGTATCTGGGGTCATACACCCCATAGCTAGTCCCCGAGCACCTTGTACCCATTGTGCAATGTCGTCTTGAGCTTGTCCGAGTAGGTGCGAATGACGCCGATCAGTTAAGCTTGTGGTCCAACCACCATGTTGAACTATCGAGCAGCATGAACCGTCATCGAGCAGTGTGAACCATTGCCGAGCAACATGACCTATCACCGAGCAACGTGAACTACCACTGAGCAGAGTCCCCTATCGCCGAGCAGTGTGACCCAAGTATGGCTTGCCATAAGGGTGTAAGGAGCTCAAGTTCAGAATTGAAAATTTCTCCATAGTGAACCAAGTGTTCCCACTTAGTGTCCGAACAAAGTTGTAGGAGTCAACCTTTCCCTATAGGCATGTAGTCTTCGAGAAAAAATCCCTCACACTCACCACGAGGTGAAGTGTGCCCACTTAGTCCCCGAGCCTGACAGCAGATGATGTAGTCATGTGGTGCCAGGGTCGAAAACTAGAAGAAAAGTAGAAGACCAGCTAAGCAGGTAGCCAGTCCTAGGGCATGGCCCAAAAAGAGACACAGCACATTCACCGCAAGGTGAAGTGTGCCCACTTAGTCCCCGAGCCTGACAGTAGGTGATGCAGTCACGTGGTGCTAGGGTCAGAAACAGAGAAACAGCTAAAAACCAACGGAAAAGACCACCAGTCCCCGAGCTACAGGCGACCAGTTGATCGGACTGTTCGCCGATCGTTTCTACTTAATGTTCACTTCGTCGTCGACCAGTCGACCAGACTATTCGTCGCTTGTGCTTCATCGCTAGCTACGCCGGTTACTCCTCAGCGCTCAGATTCTTTGTGCTCGAGGACTAAGTGGGCACACTTCACTACACGAACGTCGTCAGCTACACCGGGGACTCCTTGGTGCTCGAACATCACCGCATATGCCAAGGACTCCTCGGTGCTGGGACATCGTCACCTATGTCGGGGACTCCTCAGTGCTCTGTCGTAACTAGCGACGCCAGGGACTCCTTGGTGCTCGGTCATCGCCAGTGACGCTAGGGACTCCATGCTCCTCGGTGCTCGGACATCACCACTAGTGACTCCTCGCTCCTCAGTGCTCGGTCATCACCAGCGACGCCGGGGACTCCTTGCTCCTTGGTGCTTGGACATCGCCGCCTACGCCAGGGACTCCTCGGTGCTCGGTCATCGCCAGTGATGCCAGGGACTCCTCGCTCCTCGGTGCTCTGTCATCGCCAGTGATGCCGAGGACTCCATGCTTCTCGGTGCTCGGACATCGCCAGCGATGCTGGGGACTCCTCGCTCCTCGGTGCTCAGTCATCACCAGCGACGTCGGGGACTCCTCGCTCCTTGGTGCTCGGTCATCGCCAGCGACGCTGGGGACTCCTTGCTCCTCGGTGCTCGGACATCGCGAATGATGCCGAGGACTCCTCGCTCCTCGGTGCTCGGTCATCACCAGCGACACCGGGGACTCCACGCTCCTCGGTGCTCGGTCATCGCCAGCAACGCCGGGGACTCCTCACTCCTTGATGCTCGGTCATCGCCAGCGACGTCGGGGACTCCTCGCTCCTTGGTGCTTGGTCATCGCCAACGACGTTGGGGACTCCTCGCTCCTCGCTCCTCAGTGCTTAGTCATCGCCGCCTTCGCCGGGGACTCCTCGCTCATCGATGCTTGGACATCGCCAGTGACGCCGGGGACTCCTCGCTCCTCGGTGCTCGCACCTCGCCAGCTTCATTAGGGATTCCTCGGTGCTCGGACATCGCCACCTATGCTAGGGATTCCTCGGTGCTCGGTCATCGCCAACTACGCTGGGGACTCCTCAGTGCTCGGATCTTGCTATGTCTCATCGATGTGCTATCAAGCTGCTTCATGCTGTTCAGATCAGGGTGCTGATCTTGGGCGGTGTGTCTAGGGTCTTGATACACACATGTCAGACGATGTCGGCAAGCTTTCAGACTTATTTGATCCTACTACAAGATTCATTCTTCATCTTCCAGCAGGCTCGGGGACTAAGTGGGCACACTTCACCTTGCGGTGAATGTGCTTGTCCTCATCTCGAGGCTATGCCTAGGGACTGATTGCCTGCTCGGCTGGTCTTCTACTTTGCTTGGTAGATCACTTGTGTCTTGGTCCTCCAAGAAGCAAAATAGTGTGGCTTTGTCCACCGCCGAAGCGGAATACATTGCCATGGGTGCTTGTTGTGCACAAATACTTTACATGAAACAAACTTTGCTAGACTGTGGTGTAGTTCTAGATAAAGTACCTCTTTTGTGCGACAATGAAAGTGCGGTAAAACTTGCAAATAATCTGGTTCAACACTCTCGCACCAAGCACATAGATATCCGTCATCATTTTCTTAGAGATCATGTTGCTAAAAATGATATATCATTAGAAGGTGTAAGGACCGAGGATCAATTGGCGGATATCTTCACTAAACCGCTAGATGAGGCAACATTTTGTAGATCGCGGAATGAGCTCAATGTTCTTGATTTTAGCAACTTTACTAAAAAATGAGCTTGTGTCGTCCCTTGCATTGCATTGTAATATACAACATGTTTAATTTTTGGTAATGCATATAGGCTTGTCTAACATGGTTAAGATAACCGCCGTAAAGCATGTGAAGAAGCTTAACCTTGGATCAAACTTGACAAGCAACTAGATTTACTTTCAAGTATTGCATTGCATATGCATGAATGTTCTTTTGTCGTTTATCTTCAATTACCCTCTTATTGCCTATTTTCTTAAAAAGAATTATAGCCTAAGGCAAAATATTTTTGAAAAACATGAGGGTTTGAGAGAGGTCACTCACATCAGTCCCAATTGGTGTTTATTTGGATCTTATTAGAGTTGGGACTTGATTGGGAACCGGCAGCACCAAGGACTTTGAAGTTTCGCTGGAAAAGGAGTGACCGGACGCTGCACCGGACTCTAATGTCTAGCATCTGGTCAGTTCATAGGAGGTGAACTTGCTGCGAAGGAGTGATCGAATGCTGGAACAGTGTTCTCCCAGCGTCCGGTCAGATGGTGGCTCTACGTTCGGTCGATCAAAGACGAAGGAGGCAGCTTGCATCGGACTCTGGCTATGTCCGGTCGGTATTCACTGGACACGTCCGGTCGTGATTCTAGGGGTTTTGCACCTTACTAGAATTGACCAAACACTGGGTGGCAGCGTCCGGTCGCTGCCATCGGAGCGTCCGGTCAGTAGAAAATGTGCAGGGCCTAATTTCTTTCTCTGTTTCCTTTTCTACTCCATGGGGGACCCCCCATATAATCCAAGCACGCGTTGACCTAACTCATCCACTATGCACCCATTGTTCCCGAGCCACTGACTTCGCCGCATCTGCTCTCATGCACCACTGCTCACTGTTGCATCTAGCGCCGCATCTCCACAGAGCAGCCAAGCCGTGTGCCGCCGCACGCCCCTTGCGCCAGCACATCCCGCGCTGTCATGCTCGCCCTGCTCTCATGCCAGCGCCACCGCGCATCCACCGTGTGCTCGTGCCCTAGCTTCGCCGCCGCCGCCTGCTGCATTGTCGTCCATGCTCGTGCCCACAGCACTCTAGTGCCACCTTGTCTGCCAGTGCCGTGCCTTCCTGTGCCCTTAGCTCCATGCTCTTGAGCCAGTTTGCTCACTACCACCGTGACATTGCTCCGCGCCAGTGCCTCCACTACCAACCCTAGCCATCGATTCATCACATTGCATCACCGACCAGCGCAACCCTAACCCTAGGATTCCTGATGGTTCCCCGCGTGTCACTTCTCTTCTATTCAGATCACCGGTTCGTCAGGTAGCAAGCCCTCGATTCAATTTTGTACCCAATTGCTTGCTCTATTAGGGTTTCGCATCTCTAGATTTATTGTTATTATTTATAAATCCGATCTACTCTAATGTGTAGCGAGTCAATGCCATTGAGGTCATATTTGCAGTTGTCAGTCAACTTGGGGCCAAGCTTGCGAGTACGGATCAAGGCCAAGCCTTGAAAGTGATAGTTGGCAATTGTTTCTTATCAGCGACAGTTGTTCTTTTCAGATCCAACTGATGGTTCACGTCAAGAATGTTGGAGGCAGTCCAGGTGATGAGGATCTGAGGCGTCTACCTTACTTGCCTGTAGATCCAAAAGGCAAGGTGACAAAGAAGCTAGCAACAAAGAAGCGCAAGTACCCAGATGCAGATACAGCTAGAGCAGCCACAGTTGTAGAGGCCGCAGAGCATGCTGAGAGAGGAGGTGCTCGTAGTGGAGTCTGGATCATAGATTAGCTTTCACTAGAAGCGAGGGCTACACTTGAGCAGGTTGAGTGCCTTCATGGTGGTCCACCTGAGACTCTCATGATTGGAGGACGGTGTGTTGCCATTGATGAGGGTCAGCCTCAGGGGGAGTCACAATAGTAGGAGTCACAGGCAGCAGAGCAGACACTAGAGGGACAGTAGGCACAGGAGACAGAGCAGGCACCTCTGCCACATATTCACCACTCTGATCGTACCCATGTTCCAGTCACATCGAGGGCAGATACACAGCGGAGGGGTTCTCATCCACCGCCCAGACCATAGGGTCCGCCTCCAGTGACTCATCTAGATCTAAGGGCCGCCACGGCCAAGCAGGTGCAGTAGCTCAGATTTGTGGAGTTTGAGCAGTGGTTTTTGCCGAGGTGAGATGAGCATGCATCAGAGGGCTTCTACACACCACTACAGGAGGATTTCTACAATGCATATCTTAACATTGGAGCCGTTTTCATATCTTAGAGGGTGTGCAACATAGAGTCTATTATTGCAGTAGCTAGAGAGCACATTCACCCCTACCTTACTTACCTACCAGGGTTGACAGACTTACTTGGATGGATAGGATTGTATGTTCCATCTTGGGTCCATCAGTTCTATGCTTCTCTCTGGATTGACCCGCAACACAGATCCATACACTTTACATTCAGTGGTAGAGATTACAGGCTGACAGGCACTAGGGTCAAAGAGATACTCTGGCTTCAAGAGCAGCCCGTTCGGCTACATGAGGTTTGCTATGGACAGACAGCGCCCCCAGACGTTCAATGGCGAGTCTAGTAGGACACCCAGTGATCTTACTCCCACTGCTAGAGTGCTTGATGCCATTATGAGGAGGACACTGCTTCCAAGGATGGGCTATTGCAAGGGCTTGACTCACATCTAGTTGTGGCTACTGAACTGTCTAATGCAGCAGACAATATTTGATATTTGAGATCTCCTTCTATCAGAGATGGAGGACACTATTACTGAGGGGTTTAGAGGTCACCGATAGTTGCCCTATGCCCATTGGATCATGTTTCTTATTCATAGGATAGTTACTGTGTGGTCGCCTGAGATGCTAGCTGAGTACAGTGGTGCTATGATAGAGTTCCCTGCATATAACCTAACTTAGATGATCTGCCATAGTACACCGACTGCACCTAGCCAGCCACGCCGTCGTCCAGAGGTGCTAGAGACTATAGCCCAGCAGGATGATACTATTAGGGGCATAATAGCTATAGAGGAGCAGTTGGATGCTTAGTAGGAGGGGATGGTCAAGAGCAACCCTAGTGACAGCTCAGATGAGGACTACCGTGAGATACCTAAGATGCCTCCTCAACGACATGATCATGAGGCCGATAGCTCCAGTTCAGCTCCATCTACACCATAGACTGACCCTGCTCTACTTGTCATACTTGAGCAGATGAGGCAGGATCAGGCTCGCTAGGCTCAGGAGACCGCCACCATGTTTGCACAGTTCTAGGCTCGATATGATGAGTTTTAGTGGTAGCAGCAGGCCATGCATCAGTAGCAGCTCCTCATGCAGCAGTAGCTCCTTGGATATATGCAGCATGTAGTGACAGCTATTGGGGTTCCACCACCATAGCCTTCATCCTAGCTTGGTCAACCTGCCACCACTTCTATGACTCCAGCATTATAGCCTAGTGGGCTTCAGAGTCAGGGATAGCCACCAGCACAGTTTGCTTCACCTACAGAGTAGGTGTCCCAGTGGTTTGCTTCGCTCATGATAGCCCCACAGTTCACACCTCTCCAGATGGGTTTTACACCAGCTTAGACTTCTTCGCTGCTAGTGCCAGAGACTACAGTGTCTAGGAGCCTTGGTGCATCCTTTAGTGGGTTGATAGGGCAGCCTACTCCATATTTGCAAGTCCTAGGTCCTTCTATCGTTGCACCTATTACTGGGACTATAGAGATGCTCCCTTCGTTAGTGGCATCATCAGAGCCAGCTGGTTCAGTCATACCTACATAGTCTATAGCAACTCTAGTTGTTGATCTAACCCAAACCGCTTTAGCATCAGTTCCAACTATAGAGGGTTAGATAGCTCAGAGCTCAGGTTCAGATGATGATGGCACTCAGTTCTAGCTTGCTCCTCATACCTCAGCGCCCGACTCGTCCGCTACAGCCCCACCGACCAACCCTTATGTTTTGGTGTTTGACGCCAAAGGGGGAGAGGGTTCGAGTATGCTAGCTTTAGGGGGAGTGACTTAGGGGGAGCTTAGTTTACTTAAACTATAGACTATCTATTATATTTGGTTTTCATGTGTGATACACTATTATGCATTCATCGTGTGTTTACTTTTATGCATTAAACTTTTTATGTGATAGTGATATCTATGTGATCGTGATATATGACATGTGTGCTCTCTACTTTGTATTATTTGCATGTCATATCAGTTGTGCTAAGCTCATTTGCTCTTGCTTCCACGTTTCACTCCGATGCAAATGAGTTTCATTACTTGTACTCATGCTTATTTCATATCTTTTGAGTACATCATGTTGGCTTGGGTCATATAAGCTTGCCTAACACTTTTGTTCTTATTGCCAAAAGCTTATATGAACCAAGCTTGTTAAACACCTCATCTCTTTCACATACTCGAGGTAGTATTGTCATCAATCACCAAAAAGGAAGAGATTGAAGGCATCTAGGCCCCTAGTTGGGTTTCAGTGATTAATGACAATACGTGATTACTGTGACTAACGTATGTTTTGCAGAGGCAATTAAGTTAGGTCACGGTAATGCAGATCGATTGGGCAATCATGGTGGTCATGCCCCTACGATGGAAATCATTTTGGTTTTCAAAGGATGGACGACAAGGTTAAGGATGAACTAGTTCTAAGTGTCAGTTGGAGTTGAAGAGACACTTAGAGTAGTTTAGGACTTTGTTTTTCCTTTGGTCGTACTATTAAGGGGGGTATGGACGGGTAGCTTGACCTAGGTGAGTCTAGTGGGTTAGGTGTGGTGCATACTTGCTAAATCTAGCACTAGGTAGCTCCAAAATAGCCCTTAGATCCAATGGAGCAAACTTCATTCACATATGATCGAGAGTTGGAAGTGAATGGAGGGTCAAATACTGATCGAACGCTGGCTCTAGTTTGACCGGACGCTGGCTCAGGGTCCGGTCAGTTCATTTGACCGAGGTGTTTTTGTCTAGAGCGACCAGACGCTGAGAGGTCAAGTGATCGGACGCTGAGGGCCAGCGTCCGGTCGACTCCAGTAAGGTTCTAGAGAGGGAAAATCTTGATCGGACGCGTCCGGTCACACTGTAAACACTGGAGTTCGGGGTGAACTTACCGGCGCATCCGGTGAACATGATCGGAGCGTCCGGTAACCCCGCAGAGGCACATAACGGTTTGTTTTTCAGCCCATGTTATACATCCTTCCTCCACTCGTGTGTGGGGGTACTTTTGCTCATTTAAACAGCTGAGAAACACCTTTGAGAGTGCCAAGAAGAGCAAGGTCCTAGTGAGGTGATTGAGATTTGAGAATCCCAAAGAGAGCCCTCATTAGTGACATCAAGAGTAGCAAAGTGTGCATCCACCCTTTTCATTAGGCTTGTCGTGGTCAAGTGAGAGTTCATGCTTGTTACTCTTGGTGATCGCCATCACCTAGATGGTTTGGTGGTGATTGGAGAGCTTGGTGATCATCCGACGGAGCTTGTGGATGACCCAACTCAAGTTGTGAGCGGTTGTGGGTGATTCACCGCGACAGAGTGTCGAAGAATCAACCTGTAGAGAGCACTTGATCCTTGCGCAGATCAAGGGGGAGCTACACCCTTGCATGGGTGCTCCAATGTGGACTAGTGGGGAGTGGCGACTCTCCGATACCTCGGCAAAACATCACCATGTTCCTCCTTCTCTCTTTACTTTGAGCATTTACTTTGAGCAATTCAATTCTTGTCATTTACATTCCTAGAATTGCCATGCTAGAGTAGGATTGGAACTTATGGTGCTAAACTTTTGTGCGTTAGATCAATAGAAACACTTTCTAGGCACAAGGGGTTAATTGGGCTAACAGTAGAGTTTAATTATTGCAAAGAAATTTAGAATTAGCCCAATTCAACCCTCGTCTTGGGCATCTTGATCCTTTTAGGAAGTTCGTCCTTGGTGTCCGTCTGGGTACAGTTGTACACCTATGCAGAGTTTATTTGAAAGCCTGAAGTCCTTTGGGATGGAACCTTTTGGTTGTTCCTACTTCTAGACTCATTATAGCGTAATGATGAAACTTGATGATGAGATGAATTATAATGTTGATCACTTAATTATGCTCTCAACTTTACTTGCAACTTATTATATATATTGTTATAAAATAAATTATGAATTATGAGCCTATCATTTTTTAATAAATGTCATGCTTTTATGCAAACTTATGAATGTTTATTAATCTCTTTGCATCCACCAAATATATGTGTTGAAATTAAATCCTACTAGTACACAATGTACTCACGGTGCTCCCGTTAAGTTGTTTTGTAGGTAAAGGATATTGGCAGCCATGTCACCCCGTCGTTGCTAGCAAAGTGGGTGAATGGCAAGATCCATCCAAGCTATGGTGACTGAAAGCATCTAGGCCCCTAGTTGGGTTTCAGTGATTAATGAAGACACAAGAATACTGTGACTAACGTGTATTTTGCAGAGACAATTTGAGTTAGGTCATGGTAATGATGATCATTTGGGCAATTATGGTTTTCATGACCCTATCAATGAAAATCATTTTGGTTTTCAAAGGATGTACGACAAGATTAAGGATGAACTAGCTCTAAGTGTCATTTGGTGTTGGAGAGACACTTAGAGTAGTTTAAGACTTTGTTTTTCCTTTGGCCGTACTATTAAGAGGGGCATGAACTAGTAGCTTGACCTAAGTGAGTCTAATGGGTTGGGTGTGGCGCACACTTGTCAAACTTAGCATTAGGTAGCTTAGGAATAGCCCAAAGATCAAGTGGAGTCAACTTCATTCACAAAGGATTTTGAATTGAAAGTGAATGGAGGGTCAAAATGTTGACCGAACGCTAGTTTGGTGATTACCGGACTCACAGGTGTTATGTTCAGTCAGTGATCAGCACGCATAGCAGAAGCTGAGGAGCGACTGGATGCTAAATAGTGATTAGAACTGGATGCGCCTCAAGTCGCATCTGTAGCTATGGGGCCTTGCTGTCAGGGAGGATATGGCGCTGAATAGTAAATGACCAAACTCTGAGCTTGCAGCGTCAGGTCGACATCAGAGAGGGTCCAGAGACCAAAATTCCTGACCGAACGCATCCGGTGGATGTTGAACGAATGCTGGTCAACATTAGGTCACTCCAACGGCTCTCTCTAACAAGGTCAGCCAATTGCAGGTGCGACCTGTGCGTTCGATCTTGAGGACCTGCATGTCCGGTCACCTCGTGTTTTGCTAAGTTGGATAGTAACATTCATAATTTGAATGGGGAAGTATAAATACTTCTCCTACTCATCCAACTTAGCTCTCTTGTCCATTTGTTCAGCTAAGAAACACCTTTGGAGTGCAAGGAAGAGCAAGAGCCTAGTGGGGTGATTGAGATTTGAGAATCCAAGATTAAGGACCTCATTCGTGCATAGGGAGTAGGAAGTGTGTATCCATGTCGACAAAAGATGCTCTGCAGTCCACCGAGGGGTATCCCATGATGGTAGATTTGTCATAGAGGTACGCGTGATCAGGAACTGGATGGTGACACAAGGCGCATAGACAGCGATTTAGACAGGTTCGGGCCATCTAATTGATGTAATACCCTACGTCCCGTGTCTTTGTTATATTGTATTGAATATGAGATGTATATAGATGTCAACTAGGGGACCCCTACCTCTCCATATATACTCTAGAGGGGTAGGGTTATAAGAAAAGTATCCTATTTGGTACTATACAATATCTTGCGTTGCACGTTGAACAGTGCCATGCATGCCTTGATATTGTGGGTTGGGCCACCTCTGATGGTGCGGCCCATGTCTTGTCTTATGGATATCGGGGGTCATATCCCCCATAGCTAGTCCCTAAGCACCTTATATCCTTTGAGCAATGCTATCTTAAACAAGTTCGAGCACTTTGACATGAAGCCGATCAGTTTAACTGGTGATCCGAGCAGTGGAAGTTGAAACCGACCAATTTAACTGGTGACCTAGGCGATGAAGGTCGAAGCCGACCAGTTTAACTGGTTAGGAGACCTTGGACTTAGCCAAGTAAGGCTTGCTAGAAGGATGTAAGGGGCTCAAGATAAAATTTGAAAATTCTTCCACTTAGGAGAAGTGTAGCCACTTAGACTCCGTCAATAAAGAGGGTAAATCTAGAAATAAGCACTACATTCACCGCCAGGTGAAGTGTAGCCACTTAGTCCCTGAGCCTGCTAGGAGATGAAGAATGAATCTTGTAGCAGGGTTAAAGAAAAGAAGTCTGAAAGCTTGCCGATGTCATCTGACATGTGTGTATCAAGACCTCAGACGTGCTTCTCGAGATAAGCACCCTGATACGAACAGCATGGGGCAGCTGGATAGCACACCAATGAGACATAGCAAGATCTAACCACCAAGAGAGTCCTTAGCTTAGCTAGCGATGCTTGGATGAAGAATCCAAACACTGAGGAGTCCCCGACATAGCTGGCGATGTCCGAGCACCGAGGAGTCCCTAGCATAGCTGGTGATGTTCAAGCACCGAGGAGTCCCTAGCGTAGCTGGCGATGTCCGAGCACCAAAGAGTCCTCGGCATAGCTGGTGATGTCTGAGCACTGAGGAGTCCCCAGCATAGCTGTTAAGCCCCTAGCATAGCTAATGATGAAGCACAAGCGATGAACAGTCTGGTCAACTGGTCGGCGGTGAAGTGAGCATTGAGTAGAAGTGACCGACGAATAGTGCGTTCAACTGGTCGATGACAAAGTCCATGAACCTAGTGGTTCGACTAGTTGATCGGTGGAGAAGTCCGAGCACCAGGTGGTCCGATCACCTGGACAATGATTCTGCAATACAAATATGTAGAACGGGTAGTACATGATGTAAAAATATATGAACTCCTGAGAAGAATCAGCAATGGTAATGAAATAGCATATGTAGCTCGACGATCAGTTGGTGTGAACACTTAGTGTTATTCTAAAGATGTATTTATATTTAATACAAACCGCCTGACTAGTTAGTGTGTAGCTGAGTCTCCAGCCCTAGCTAGCCTATTAACCATAACATGGAGCGTGGAGCCCGTGTGCGTGTAGGAAGAACAAAGCGTCGCTAAGGAGCCACTACCGACCACCCATAACACAGAGGGCAGACACTCGTGCATGTGTAGGGAGGAGCCAGAGACATGGCCATCTCTAGGGACATCCGAGCATCAACATGACTATTTAGGGGTTCGCCTTACACTTAGCTGTATGTCATCTTTAAGATGGTATCCATGAAAGAAAATCATTTAGAGAACAAACATGGAGAAAACAGCTCGGAGAAACATCATGGCGATATACGAAGATTGGAGAATATTTAGAAGAATATTAAAGCATGACTTAGCTTTAGACAGAATGTCTGGTTGACGGCGTATGGTGTCATCTGGTTGGTGACGCAGACAGCTCGCTTAGCAGCTCGCTTGACGGTTGGAATGAAGTTGATCTCGTGTTGGAGTAAGATCGGCGTAGTCGAAGCTTGGCGGTGTCAATCTGCGACGAAGACGTGCAACCGATCTGCTTCATACATATATGTATAACACACAACCTTCCTACCCCATATGTGGATGCATGTGTACATGCAAGTCTTGTTACTTGCATGGCGGTGTTGATGCAAGTACATAAAGCCTATACGTGATGCATGTATATGCATGTTGATCTATCGTATCTTAGTTGCATGTGGTGGCAACCAATCATTATGCATGTCCGATCCAATTGTAGGACTCCTGTGCATGTTTGATTAGGCCAAAGTAGGACTCCCATAGTCCCGTGTGGATGCATCTTGGCATGTCGATGAAGCCTAGGAGTTGGCACTGGCCTCGGCGTGGTGTGAGCCCACGCACACAGCTAGCTCCATCGGCAGCCAGTTCTGTTGCGTCATGAAATTCCCATAGGTGGAGTAGGAGGCTAGCTTGACATCATGTAGGGAAGTGACCTTCACCAAATAGCAAACTGGCGATATGTAAATGGCTTGAGCAGCGTGACCTCATCTAGATTCCTCTGCCGACTTGAACTTGCCATCTGTTGGGCCACTAGTAGCCAATTGGTTCAGTCGCTGCAGAGATAGCAGAGCCTAGACTTGGTGACACGTGCTGCTCAAAGATGTGCCATAGTTGTCAAAGGATGTCAACGCGATCAACCGAGTTGCCATGAAGGATGTTGATCTTGAGTTACACCATCTAGTTCACCAGGGATCAGCGCGCACACCCCCTACCTGGCACGCCAACTGTCGACAAAAGATGCTCAGTAGTCCACCAAGGGGTATCCCGCGATGGTAGATTTGTCGTAGAGGTGCGTGTGATCAGGAATCGGATGGTGACACAAGGCGCAGAGACAGCAATTTAGATAGATTTGGGCCATCTGATCGATGTAATACCCTACGTCCTATGTCTTTATTTTATTGTAATGAATATGAGATGTATATAGATGTCGACTAGGGAACCCCTGCCTCTCCTTATATACTCTGAAGGGGTAGGGTTACAAGGAAAGTATCATATTTGGAACTATATAATATCTTGCAGTGCACGTCGACTAGTGCTGTGCACACCTTGATCTTGTGGGCTGGGCCACCTTTGATGGTGCGGCCCATGTGTTGTCTTATGGATACTAGGGGTCATATCCCCCAGAATCCACCTTTCTCATTAGCCTTGTCTTAGTCAAGTGAGAGTTTGTGCTTCTTACTCTTGGTGATCGCCATCACCTAGACATCTCGGTGGTGATTGGAAGCTTGGTGATCATCTAGTGGAGCTTGTGGATGACCCAAGTCATGGTGTGAGCGGTTGTGGACGATTCACCACGATGGAGTGTCGAAGAATCAGCTCATAGAGAGCACTTGATCCTTACGCGGATCAAGGGGGAGCTACACCCTTGCGCGGGTGCTCCAATGAGGACTAGTGGGGAGTGCCAACTCTCTGATACCTCAGAAAAACATCACCGCGTTCCTCTCCTTCTCTTTACCTTGAGCATTTACATTTGAGCAATTTAATTCATGTCTTTACATTCTTAGAATTGCCATGCTAGAGTAGGATTGGAATCTAGTGTGCAAAACTTTTGTGCAGTAGAACAATAGAAATACTTCTAGGCACAAGAGGGTGTAATGGGCTAAGTGTAGGGTTTAATTATTGCAAGAAATTCAGAATTAGCCCAATTCACCCCCTCTTTGGCATCTTGATCCTTTTAATTGGTATCAAAGCCTCGTGCTCCTTAAATTAGGCTTAACTACCTAGAGCAAGATGTCCCACGGTGATGAACCCCCTCCCATCTTTGAGGGAGATGATTTTTCTTATTGGAAAATTCGCATGGAGGCGTACCTAGAGGGTTTAGATGTTAAAGTGCTTAGAGCCGCCTCACAAGGTTTCCCAAAACCTAAGGATCCCGCCAACCTTTAAGGTGATGAGGTTCACTATGAGAAGTGGAATGTAAAGGCTAGAAACACCCTTTTTAGAGGCCTTTGCAAGGATGTCTTTAACCATGTGCGGAATCACAAAGATGCCCATTCACTATGGTTAGACATTTGTGTGCTCTATGAAGGAACCAAGAGTGAGCATGAGGAACGCTATCACCTTGTGATGAAGAAGATTAATTCATTTGAAATGCTTTCTAGTGAAAGTGCTAATGAAATATATTCACGCTTGAATGTTCTTGTAGAGGAGGTCAATGGGCTTGGACTCACTCAAATGCAACCATCCAATGTTGTGAGAAAGATCTTGAGTGTCCTCCCGATTGACAAGTATGGGCATATTGTGATGGTGCTTCATCAAGGCGATCTTTCCACCGCTACACCAACTCAAATATTGGGGAAGATCATTGCACATGAGATGTAGATGCACATCACTTCACAAGATGGCTCTTCTTCCACCAAGAAGAAAGATTTGTCTTTCAAGGCTAGCCAAGAGAAGAGGGGCAAAGCAAAAGTTGATCATGGTATCTCAAGTGATGATGAGATTGATGTGTAAGCCTTGCTCTCATGGTGAGAAGAACCGCTAAGATGCACAAGAAGCTAAACAAGAATAGTGTCAAGTTTGATGGCAAGAAGAAGAAATTCTTCACTAGTAGTAGAAGGAAGCACATCTCTGAAATGGATTGCTACAATTATGGAGATCTTGGTCATCTAGCTCATCAATGCCCCAAACCCAAGAAAGACAAGTACAAGAAGAAGTATAAGGGCAAGAAAGATGACTCAAGTGATGATGATGATGAGAAGAAGAAGAACAAGCCATACAAGAAGAAAGATGGCAAGAAGAAGGAATTTCACAAGAAGAAGAAGAATGGCAAGGCCTATATTTTTGGTGATTGGCTCACGGGCATTGAATCATCAAGTGGCTCATCCAATGATGAAAGTGAAAATGAGAAGGTGAAGGTGGCTGCTCTTGTGATTGGTTCTTCACTATCTCCATCGACACCGCCATCATCATTCTCTACACATCTATGCCTCATGGCCAATAGTGAACAAAAGGTACAAAATGATGATGATAGTAATGGTGATGACAATGCTAGTGATGAGAATTTGAATCACCTTCTTATGATGATCTTGTCAAATTGTTAAACCAATACACTAAAATAATTAGAAAGACAAGAGCTAAAAAAGAGAAACTAGAACTTAAGAATAACTCACTCTTAGCAAAGTATGACATAGCCAAAAAAGTTAATAATAAGCTTAAAGAAGAGAATAAAATTATGTCATCCAAACTCAATGAGCTCAAAATCTCTAAAAGGGAGCATAGAGAAAACATGATAAACTTGAGGGGATACACAATGAGCTCACCACTAGTTACAACTTGCTAAAAGAAGAGTACATCAATCTCAAGATTAATCATGATAATCTTGTTCTTTCTCATGAGTTATTGTCCAATGAGCCTCATGATGCTACTAACAATGTTGTTAAGATTGATATAGACACATCATGTGATGACTTGATTATTGAGAGCATTGAGCAAGGTTCTAGTAGCAAAGGCAAGAAAGTGGTTGAATCCAACAACTATGATGATTATGTCAAGCTCAATAATGAAAATGAAAAGCTCAAGAAGGATCTTGAAAAGCTCAAGAAGGATCTTGAAAAGCTATCAACCATCAACACAATTGTGATAGAGAATCTTAACAATAATCATGATATGGCTCTTGAGAATGAGATGCTTTGAGAAGAGAACAAGAGACTCAAAATGGAGAAGAATCATGATGAACTTAGAGAAGAAAACAAGAAACTCAAGTTGGAGAAAGAACATTTCAAGACCGGTTTGAGCAAGTTCACAAGAGGCCAATATCTCCAAAGTGAGCTACTTATGAACATCGTGATAAAGATGGATAGAAGTGGTATTGGGTTCTTGGCAAATCAAGAGAAGAAAATTCAAGCTCAACATCAACAACAATACAAGTTAAAGCCTAAGCCAAAGAGATGTTTCGAGTGTGGACAAGAAGTTCACTTTGCTCATGAATGTGAAACTCCACTACCACAACCCTTGCCCAAGAATGTGAAAGGTCCATGTGTGGTTTTGGTAACTGAGTGACAACCTAGGTGGACTAATTGTATTTATGTGAGATACACAAGTGATTAGTCCACAGGTACATGTGTGTGAGCAACATATGTCATGAAGGTGAAAATGGCTTAGAGATGTTGCAAAGCTCACACATGTGATGATGAAGGAGCTCATTGCACATGAGATATGACATTGAGTCAGGTGATCAAGGTGGAGAAGATCAAGATATGACTTGGCTTGATGGACCGGTTGCAAGCGTGAAGGGCAAGTTAGAGGCTTTGGAGCGATGGACTGCGTGGTGGTGAAGCTTGAGCAAGACTTGGCGTCGATGGACGAAGGCAACAGTGAAAAGCAAATGAAGTCAAGATCGATGAACCAATATGATCACATGATGATATGAAGTGGATCATATCATTTGGTGATTAGTTGGTGCAAGTGTTGCATCAACATTGGAGGAGATGGAATGGAATGCGCAAGGCAAAGGTATAACCTAGGGCATTTCATTTCACCGGTCATAGGTGTGTAGAGAAGTTGATGACCGGGTTTAGGATAGATGGCCGTACTGTAACACCTCTGGTGTTTTGACCTAGCATTAAAACTTGACATGTCATCATATGCATTGCAAAGCATTCATAAAGTAGAAAATTTTGAATGCATTCACTAAATAAGCTTTATTTCATACGTTGTTATTTTATGTGATGTAATGTGATTCAAAACTTTGAATGAAAATCATGACCACAAGGGTTAAATTTCATGTGATCATGTGAGACCATGTGTCATTTGACTCAAATAACCCTAATGGGCGAGGTAATTGGTCAAAAACTATAATTAAGTAAAAAGGTGAACAAATCAAATTGAATTCAAATTCAAATTATAAAAGTCCTTTTTGCCCCTTTTGTCTATTTCAAAATCCATTTGGAATTTTGGGTGTGACAAAAAGCAAAGTTGAAGCTTATTTTATAAGGATCAATTTTGGTATTCAAAGTTTTTAAAGTTTACATATAAAATTTGGAGTAATTTTGAAATGATTCAAATGCTCAAATGCACCCCAAATTCAAATTTCAAAATGAAGGCAGAATTTGAAAATGTTCATTAAAGCAAAGTTGTAGAGTTTAAAATGTTGAGAAACTTTCATTTTTGGAGATTTTCAACTTCTTTAGAAAATTTGTGAGTAATTTGCAAAATGGACTTAGTGGCAATTCTGTAAATAATTCAAAAATCCAAATGAAGCCGAACGCCACCTGCTTGCCGTCGGCGCCACGCAGCTGCTTGCCGCCGATCGTTTTTCACCGCTTCTTTGTGTGAGGGCATGTAACCGTCTCCGTGGTGATCTTGTTCGGGAGCTGTCGACGTCGGACGCCTCCTTCCCTTCGATAAATAGGAGCACCGCCGCCGTCGTTCCTCTTTTCCTCCCGTCTGCTCGCCGCCGGTGTCCTTGGTGCGCTCGCAAAATTCATCCTCGCCGTAGCACCTCATGCCGATTGCATTTGCCAACCTCTCCACCTCGCCCTGTCGCTCCATCTAGGTCTGCTCGCCTCACCTCTAGCAGGCCAGCGCCACCGCGCGACGTCTTCTTCTTCGGAGCTGGCCAAAGCACCGCCACGACCGACCTCACCGTGGCCAAGCCGCTCCAGTCCGTCTCCGCCTTCACCGAGTCTACCGTCATGTTCGCGGTGAGCTCCTCAGCATGATGCTTGCTCTGCTTTAGCCTCTACCGCATCATAGTCAGGGTTGTGCCGTGCGCCGCCATGCCCGCGCCGCCATGGCCGGCGTAGAGCTCCCTCCGGTGCGCCTGCTGCTGTTCTAAGGGCTGGGATAGGTTCGCGGGGTGGTGTAGATCGTGCTGGTGCAGTCCGCCTCGCTGGAACCTCATCGCCGGCGTGTTTTGCTGGCTAAAGCTGGTAGCACCGCCGTGTGTCCTGTGTTGTGTCGCTGACATGCGGGGACCGGTTGTCAGTGAGAGAGAACAGAGAGATTTGTTATTTTCTGAATTTTGAATTGTGCAGCAACTTTGGAAAATCATAGGAAAATAATTACAGCTATAAAAATTCTAAAAATTTATGTGTAGCTTCTATACATGTTCTATTATGGTTGAAAAATATGAAGCTTGAAATTTGAATAAATTTTAGTGTTTAAAAATTCAGTCAATTAATTGATAAATGCAATTTCCATAATTTTTGTAGGCCACTGTATGACTCCAAAAATTATGAAATTTATTTTGGTATACTAATTTGTCATAAGGAAGCTTGCATAAAATTTTGA
Organism: Miscanthus floridulus; assembly: GCF_019320115.1. Taxonomy (NCBI): domain Eukaryota; kingdom Viridiplantae; phylum Streptophyta; class Magnoliopsida; order Poales; family Poaceae; genus Miscanthus; species Miscanthus floridulus. The sequence goes on from NC_089598.1 coordinate 42,613,801, forward strand.
GCTTAATTGAACAAAGTTGATTTTATACCTAATTTAGGCTTCATTATTTAATTAATTATTTACTTAGTTAGTGCTTAATCATTTAGGGTTTGTTTGACTTTGGAATTGATTGTTGACCTTGGGTTAATAACATATGATGATCCTTGGCACCTTAATTAGTTATTTGAGCTCATACCTAACTTATAATTAGTAAATCTTAATGACATTTCATGTGATAACAAAGGTCATTAGTAAGTTAACTTGTCGAAACCCTAGATGTTAGTGTCAATTGGTTTTGTTGGCTTGCAACTGTACCGTGAAAGAAAGTTGTATTCAAGGTGTTATTACATTTCATGCACCATAAAAGCATCATGTTTACATTATCATCATGTTGAAGCATATGCTATTATTTCGTGTAGAATCCGAGAGTGAACCGATTCTAGTTGAGCAAGTTGTGGAAGAATCCCTGGTTGTCTCGGGATTTGATATTTGTGGTACTGATCCAGAACCTGAGATCGTCAATGAAGGCAAGCCCTAGTTTATGCATTAAACCATTACCTTGTTTACTTTGAAAAGTTTATCACCTATATTACTTATTGCATTAAGTTGATTAATTCAAATGTTACCTTCTTGATGCATTGCCTACCTTGTTAATTGTTTACCATCCTTGAAGATGTTTTCATTTACAAAGGCGTAGAATTGCTTAGTATGCTTTATGATAGGCTTTCAAAGTAAAAGTTTCGATACAATCAAAGATGGCATACTGGCCAAAGAAAGAAAGAAGATAGAATGAACTAGAGACTAGTCGGGTGACTTATTTTGAATGTTGGGTAATGTTGCCGACTATGTCGTTTAAAGGCCACTCATTGTGGATCTTCTGAATGAGACACTTTGTAGTACTGGTCACATACTCGCGTGGCTAGGCCATCACGGGTCGCGACCAGCCGAGCTACGTCCACCCTCAGGTTCGCCTCACCACCCCATCGCTTGACCACCCCTCCAATTGCCACCAGCGAGTCTTCACTGACTAGAAACTGAGCTTCTCAGGCGTCCTCTGTTCTTCAAATCGCAACCAGGGACTTCGGCTTCAAATTCGAGAATTGTGAGGGGCTTTTCTGTGAACCGCAGACTCATGTGAATAGTGCCTTTTGGACCTGTTTGCTTTGAAATCGGATGGAACTTTGAAAATTCATAGTAATTCATAGGAAATTTGTAAAATAGCAAATGAGGACTTTTTGGAATCCTTGTGAAATTGTCTATGCAGTAGATCTATAATATGGTATATTTTAGTTTAAAGTTTTAGCTGCAAAAATAGATTTGTGCAGTAAGGTTGTAATGATAGTTGATTTTGTTATTTTCCATAACTATAGATCTAGGGCTCCAAATGAAGTGAAATTTTTGTGGCATGCTACTCATGTGATAGTTGATGTGTGGTAAAAATTTCATGAGTATTGGATGAAGTATGAGTGAGTTTTTGGTTTATCTCGCTCTCACATGATTTCTTGCAATAGCAAATTGTCTTTTTCATAGAGGCAGCTATACTTATGCAAATGGTATGAAATTTGTACAGTAGACTATTGAGAGGATATGTGAGCTACTGTAATTTTTGTAGAAGTTATTGCGCATTTTTGGTATATGTTCATAAATACACCTTGATGTCTAAATAAATTAAGAAATGCTTTAAGAAAATTTATTTAGAGGTGAGCACCATGCTTTCTGGTGTTCTTTAGTCATGTGTGAAATGTTGGTAAAGTTGGTTTTGCCCAATTATGTGTTTGCAACATAAGTTAATAATTATTTTCTTGCCGATGTGGTTTATGGACAGATCTAGGAACTTAGCAAAGTTCTTCATGATAATGTAACAACCAGTCCCGAGATACATGGCCCAGGCCCACTCTTTCAAGGAGTGGTCCGACCCGCGTAGCAACCCGCTTAAACTTTCATCCTCGCTTCGTTCAAAATGATTAACCGAAGGTTACTATATGTCCCTGGCCCTAGTATTTAAGTTGATCCAGCGATCCCTGAGTTTCCAGTATGGTACTAAACCTGGTTGCATAGTGTTTTTTGAGGTGCTACAGTAACATTGACCAGTACCCCCAAAATTGGTCGGCCCATTTTCGGGTGAACAGTGCTAGGTATACTGTACCCCTGGAGCCTGGATGCTACAGTGCAACTAAGAAGTCTGTCTTTGACATCTATGCATATGTTCCTAGTAGCTTAAGAAGTCTATCAGGTGTCCTCGGGGAACCCCGAATCATCCACGATTTACGAGCAGGATCACATTACAGTCATTGCAGTATTACAACATTTATTCAAATATATACATCAGAGTAAAATAGCAGAAGTCTTACGATAACTTAGTTTACAAACTAGTTGTTTCAAACCTCACAACTAAGTTCAATAATTATTATAAACCATAGTAGTAGTGGAGTGGCATAATAATATAATACAAAACACACAATGAAACTGCCCTACCCAAGGGCTACATATTTACTTCTCATCGTCGGATCGAACAATAGTCATGCAGCATGATCCAAAACAGATCTGCTCATGAGGCTCACCTGCAACAAGGGTCAACGAACCCTGAGTACAAAAGTACTCAACAAGACTTAACCAAAATAAAACTGAGAAGACTTAGGAATGCAGGCTCAGGGATTCAAGGTATGGCTTTAGCAATAATCAAAGTCCTTTTACGTAAAAGCTCTTTAACAAAATTCTTTACTTTAACATGTAAAACTTTATAAGTACCACATATGAATTTGCCATGATCCGTAATGAGATCATGAACTTCATATCAATCACTTTCTCAAACCTTTCTCAAGTTCCAGTTATTAAACTACGATGATGAACAGAGAAGTGAGTCTCCATAACCGAGGAGCAATGACGATTCGAACCGATTAAAACCTAGCTAGGGATTCTAGACCACACGACATATGCAGGTCCCTGACCTACATATACCAACCTACCCTCAGGTCCTCTAAAACAAGAATGCGTCCGCGCCACCCGAGAATACAGTACTCCACCAATCCAGCCCATTGCCACGTGGGTACACGCTATTCCCGTCATCTCTCCACTCCCAGTGCGTGAGTAGCCATTCTCATAAAAGAATAGCCAAGTTAAGGCTTACCAGAGTATGTGGTTAGTACTATAAAGTCTCACCGCACACAGTTCAACAACGGTACGGACCTTAACCGACACAGACGGAAAGAATCCGCTCACAAGACCTCCATGTCTTGTGGCTCTCACACACCGAGTCCATCAGGTCTAGATTTATTACTTCTCATGCTCAGATCACATGATAACATAAACAACCAACGATCCATTTGAAACTCGCAGGTGATAGGTAATCACCCGACTAAGCATGACTAAGCATATCTAGACATTTACGGATAAAACAGGTACTCATGGTAGATATGGAAAAGCAATGTTCGTAATGCACCAATTAGGTTTCCACTTGACTTCTAATCACTTAATGCAGTATAGAAAAGCAAAAGCGAAATTAATTTGTAAAACACAAGGTGGGGTTGTATGCATCCGGGGCTTGCCTTCGTTGACGGAAAAGTCCGATTCCTGCAACGTTTCACAAGTATTTGATCCGACCTCAACAGATGGATTAACCTTCTCAGCAACTTGATTAACTATCATGTGTTCACCTTCGTTCACTACACGTAGTAACAATGCCATGTTTAACATGATGCGGAATACGGAACATGATGCTTGATGATGGATGCAACAGTTAACAACTGGAATACAACTTTCCTTCGCGGTCCAGTTATAAGTTAACTAACTAAACCATTCTAGAATACTAACATCAATTGCCAAAGATCATTACCAACGAATGACCCAAGGACCTCACTCAAATCAAAATTTCAAACAAAACCTAAATCACTAAAGGTTACTATTTGCTTTTATGAATTAATTAATTAATTAAGAATTATGAAATAAATCAACTTGTTCCAATTGACCTCAAAATTTTTGTAAATGTTCATTACATGATAAGTAAGTGTCCAAGCAAATTTCATAATTTTTGGACAATTAAATAAGCCTAGAAAAATCATGGAAATCCATTTATTAATAAATTGAGCAATTTTCATCACATTCAGAAAGTGCTAAAAAATAACATTTCATATTTTTCTTAAATAATATACATCATAGAGAGGTCACACAAAACTTTTCATAATTTTTGGAGCTCTAAATAAATCTACACAAAAATAACAAAAATAGACACTATTCATTCATTCCAGAAAATAGAAAAATCCATTTTTGAACTACACAGTCACTGACATCCCGACCCCACATGTCATCTTCAACCTCAGGCTTTGACTCCAGTGACACACGCGCTGACCGGTGATAACTCACCGATGGCGAGACCAACAACGACGGCGAAGGTACTAACATGGTCACTACATCACGACACATCGATTTGTAGCACAAACACGACCGATTACTGCCTGGACCGAGCACTTCGCTGATCATGGTGGCCACGACGGCGCTGCGGCACTACGCCAGCAATGTGAGACCTATAAAGCTTAAACAGATGGCCCAGGAAGCACCAGCAGCTCACCCCGAACGAGTTGGAGACAAGAGCCGAGCCGGATGATCAACGGAGGCGCTGGTCGATGTTCACAGCAACCACGGTGGAGGAAGCCACGACAACGGCAATGTTCCGGCTACTGCGGTGGACAAAACGGTCATTCAACCAGGCATGTAGCACCATGGCATCATGAAGAAGCTGAAACAAGGCTTCACAAGGTCAGAGACTCACCGTAGAGCGCTGGCCACGACGGCGCTGCCACGACGGAGATGTTGCCGGCCGCGAGGAAGAAGAGCGTGGTCAGCGAGTTCTCGGCAGAGTCAATCATCAAGGATGGTTTGGCTGAGTGCGCAAGGAACCAGCGGAGCTGTGGCAAGCATTACCGTGGATTGGAGGGTGCTATGGCGACGGCAAAAAACGACGACAACGGCGTCTCAGTACTTATAACGCGGCTCAGAAGCTCAAGGAAGCCACAACGGAGTCTTTCCCCGCACCAGCACAACACCACGGACAGCCACGATGCGCCTGGAAGCAAGCCAAAGGTCGCCGGTGGTGTAGCGAGAGCGGTGAACACTATTCACAGTAATTATAGATTTGCCATTCATGTTGAAAGTCAAATTACTCCCAAATTTGTATAACAACTCAAAAATCTCCAAAAATAAAAGTTGTTGAAAATAAAAAGTCTACAACTTTGCTTTTATAACCAACCCCAAATTCGGTCTACATTTTGAAATGAACTTTGGAATTCAAATAGGGGAACTTTAACGAATTACGCCTTTTCGAACTACTCCAAATTTTTCATAACAACTTTGAAAACTCCAAAAACAAACTTTGTATAACATGACAAGCTCTACACTTTTGCTTTAAGGCTCAACCCCAAAATATGCTTAGATTATGAAATGAGTTTTCAGGGTAGAATTTAAATACTGAAAATCAGGGTTTTCTAAAAAATTCAAATCCAAACCAAATTTTTGACGTGATTCAAACAATTCAATTCAACACTCATAACACAAATGTAAACTTGTTTTAGTGAATGCATATCAAAGTTTGCAATATGATCAAATGCCTTGCAATGCATATGATGACATGTCCTATTTTTAATATTTAAACACCCAGGGTGTTACAATCCTTCCCCCTAAAAGAAATCTCGCCCCAAGATTCAAAGCCATGGGGTAAGTAATGGAAAATGAAATGTGTCGCGAGAACACATACAAAACTTGTCCATAAAACAGCTGAGGTCTCTTTACAAAACACAATTTGTAACAACCGAACTCAACTAACATTACTCTATTCTATATTGATGCAAGAAACTCTAGAAATTTTTCTAATAAGTAATCTTCTGATTCCCAAGTAGCTTCTTCTTCTGAATGTTGATTCCATTGTATTTTGTAGAACTTGATTGTCCTTCTTCGAGTAACACGATCTTTTTGATCCAAAACTCGGATAGGATACTCGGAATAAGTCAAATCTGGTTCAAGTTCCACTCCTTCAACCTCAACATTCTGCTCAGGCACTCAGAGATATTTCTTCAATTGAGAAATATGGAACACATCATGCATAGCTGCGAGATGTTCTGGTAATTTCAAGCGATATGCCACTTTTCCATACCTCTCCAAAATTTGAAATGGTCCAATATATTGAGGTGCCAACTTGCCTTTAACACCAAAATGGGTAACTCCCTTCATTGGTGATACTTTTAGATATACAAAATCTCCTTTGTTAAACACCAATGGTCTACGTCGTCTATCCGCATAACTCTTTTGTCGGGATTGAGCTATCTTCAAATTACTTTGTATTTGCTTAACCTTGTCTTCTATTTCTTTCACAAGGTCAACCCCAAAGAATCTTCTTTCTCTAGGCTTAGACCAACTCAGCGATGTTCTGCACCTATGACCATAGAGTGCTTCAAATAGAGCCATTCTAATACTTTCCTGATAACTATTGTTATATGAGAACTTGGCCAAAGGTAAGCACTCATCCCACTTATTGGAATAGTTAAGGACACAACACCTTAACATATCTTCAAGTACTTGATTGACTCTTTCAGTCTGTCCATCAGTCTGTGGATGATAAGCTATACTATATAGTAGTTTGGTAACCAATGAAGAATGCAATTGTTTCCAAAAGTTGGAGACAAACTGTGTACCCCTATCGGACACAATAGTCTTGGGTACTCCATGGAGACTCACAATTCGCTCTAAATACATCTTGGTATACCGTATAGTGGGATATGTATTCTGAACTGGAAGAAAATGTGCTGATTTGGTTAGTCGATCTACAATAACCCATATTGAGTCAAATCCCTTTGATGTCTTGGATAGACCAACAATAAAATCCACACTTATGTCCTTCCACTTCCAAGATGGAATAGGTAATGGTTGTAATTCACCAGCAGACCTCAAATGTATAGCTTTCACTTTTTGACAAGTATCACACTTTGCTATATATCTAGTAATCTCTATTTTCATTTTAGTCCACCAGAATCTTTGCTTCAAGTCATGGTACATCTTGTTGCTTCCTAGATGGATAGATAACCTAGTAGCATGTGCCTATTCTAGAATTGACTGCCGCAACTCAGGAACTTTTGGTACCACCAGGCGATCCTTGAACCATAACACACCTTCCTCATCTATGCTAAAGCATTCCGCTTTTCCATTCTTGACTCTTTCCTTAATATGGGCTATACCCTTATTTTCCTTCTAAGCAGCAATGATCTGGTCTCGAATAGTGGCTTCAACAGTTATGTTAGTCAAACTTCCTTGTTGAATTACTTCTACATTCAACTTCTCCATTTCTTGACATAAAGTCAAGCCCATTGTTCTCACTGCCAGACAATTGCAATAACTTTTATGACTGAGGGCATCTGCAACCACATTTGCTTTACCGGGGTGATAATATACTTCCAAGTCATAATCTTTAATCAGTTCTAACCATCTTTTTGTCGCATGTTCAACTCTAACTGAGTAAAGATATACTTTAAGCTCTTGTGGTCTGTATAAATATGGCACATATTACCAAGCAGGTAATGCGACCAATTCTTCAGAGCATGAACCACAGCTGCTAACTCCAGATCATGAGTCGGATAGTGTTCTTCATGTTGCTTAAGTTACCTAGATGCATAAGCAATGACTCGGCCTTCTTGCATCAACACACATCCAATACCAATACCTGAAGCATCACAATAAACATCAAACGGCTTCTCGATATCAGGTTGGGCTAATACTAGTGCAGTGGTCAACAGTCTCTTCAAAGTCTGGAAAGCCTCTTCATAATCAGTTGACCAGACAAACTTGACTTGGTTCTTCAACAATTCAGTTATGGACTTTGATACTTTAGAAAAATCTGGGATAAACTGACGGTAATACCCCGCCAATCCTAGAAAACTCCGAACTTGATGAACTGTGGTTGGTGGTTTCCAATCAAGCACATCCTTCACTTTGCTTGGATCAACTGCAACTCCTTTAGCTGACAAGACATGTCTAAGAAATTGTACTTCCTTAAGCCAAAAATCACACTTGCTGAACTTGACATATAGTTGATGTTCTCTCAAGCGGGTCAGAACAATTCTGAGATGTTCCGCATGTTCTTTCTTATTCTTGGAATATACTAGAATGTCATCAATAAACACCACTACAAACTTGTCTAGCTTAGGCATGAATACTGAATTCATCAGATACATGAAATGGGCTGGAGCATTTGTCAAACCAAAAGACATTACCAAATATTCATATAATCCATATCTCGTGGTAAATGCCGTTTTGGGAATATCTTCAGGCTTTATCTTGATTTGGTGATATCCTGACCTCAAATCTATCTTGGAGAAAACTTTGGCTCCGGCCAATTGATCAAAAAGCAAATCTACCTAAGGTAAAGGATACTTATTCTTGATGGTCACTTCATTCAACGGACGATAGTCAACACATAACCTTAGGGTCTCATCTTTCTTTTTCACAAAAATTGCCGGACATCCCCAAGGTGATGAACTAGGTTGGATAAACCCCTTCTCAATCAATTCTTACAACTGAGTCTTCAACTCAGCTAATTCCTTAGGTGGCATCCTATAAGCTCTCCGAGAAATCAGAGTTGTTCCAGGTTGCAACTCTATGTTAAACTGTACATTCCTATCAGGTGGTAGACCGGGTAAATCTTCAGAAAACATATCCGGAAATTCACACACTACCGGGGTATCTCTAATCTCTTTGATAGCAGTTGCACAAACCTTGCCCACTGATCTTCTTAAGGTTGGAAGTTGGATGAGAAGTTGAAATTTACTATCAGGCAAACTCACCCTTAATGTCCTATTCAAAGCATCTATAATAGCCTTATGCTGATACATCCAATTCATTCCCAAGATTACATCTATATCTTGATCCTTAAGGATAATCATGGTAGTGGGAAAAATATGCCCACCCAGGTTTACAGGTACCTGGTATACCATTTCCTTAGTACACAGACATCCCTCGGGCGACTGTATAAAGAAACTTTCCTTTGTTGCCCCAATTGAAATTTCATGCTTTACCACAAATGTTCTATTGATGAATGAATGCGATGCGCCAGAATCAAAAAGTATAACTGCAGGGTGATTGGCAACAGGAAACATACCCATCATCACTGGCTCCCCTTCTAGAATTTCTCCAGCTTGAATATAGAACACCCGTCCTGTCTTCCTCTCATCTTTGCCCTTCTGAGCATTCTGATTGGGGTTCTTGTTTGGTGCCTAACCCTGTTGTTGATTGGCAGGGGCCTTCTGATAATTTTGATTAGCCTGCTTGGGATATAGATATTCCCTGGAGAAATGACCAGTCCTTCCACAATTGTAACACGGATAGTTGTGACCCTAGGATATTGGAGCATTGCCACTAGGAGCATTGGTCTGTTGAGAATTTGGGTAGGTTATAGCAGGATGGACATTTGACTGTTGCCTGGCTTGAGACTGCGGTGGATGATAAGGAGGACGATTATGATGTATTGGATGATAAATCACTCTCTACCTCTTCTAATTTCCCCCAAAAGATCCAGATGGGATACTCTTTTTCTTTTTGAGTTCCTTATGCTGCCGATACTTTGACTCTGAAGCAATTGCTATATTTACTGCCTCATGATAAGTAACATTAGTACAAGTTGTCATCATTGTTTGTAGCTTGGTATTCAGACCTCTCATAAACCACCTCTTCTTCTTGGCATCAGTATTGACATGTTTAGATGCATATTGTGACAGGTGATTGAATCTTCCCACATACTGCATCACTATTTGATCTCCTTGCTTCAAAGTAAGGAATTCATCTAGCTTCATAGCCATAACTCCTTCAGGGATATAATGGGCTCTAAAGGCAGTATAGAACACAGCCCAAGTTATTGGAATGCCAGCTGGTTGCATGGCCACTACGTTTGCCCACCAAGCACTTGCTGCTCCTCGAAGTTGCTAGGCGGCAAACACAGGTTTTTGATACTCCGTGCATGGAATAAGATCAAATTTCTGCTCCATGGTTCGAAGCCAGTCATCAGCCTCTAATGGTTCATCTACCTTGGTGAACACCGGTGGTCTTGTGTCTGTAAAATCAACATATGTAGCTTCCTGCATGTTATGATGGCGACCACGATTTCCTTGCATCTGATTCTGATTACTCAGAGCTATCCCATGAAGCAAACGAGAATTTTCGGCCATCACATTGACAAGTGCGGTTATAGCATCAGCTAGATTTGTTAGAACTGGTGGCGGATCTGGAATACCGTCCTCATCTTGGGAAGTTCCCGGAATGTACAAACCCCACATACGACGCATCTACTCATAACAAACCAAACTTTATTCACAAGTCTTTATTGAATTGCACCAAAGCTTACTCCAGACACATTACATAGAGTTTACTAATATGAACACAAACCTGCAAGTACCAAAACAAGACTACATAACTTAACTAGAACTAACTATTATACAACTCTACTCCTTTCCTCAATTACTTCAAACTTCAGGCTCGATATCCATTCCGGAAATATTACCGCCTTCATTATCACTTTCATCGATCATTACTAATTCTTCAGGATCTTCTTCTTCTTCTGATTCGTCATCATTGGCAAGGATGACACCGGGGTCTATGGCATCAGCTTGGGGTTCATGATTTGGATTTAGTAGATTGCTAAGCCTATGAACTTCCTCATGCAGATAAGTATTATGTTCTTCCAAATCTTCTACATAGAATTCTAGCTCATAAGTTCTAGCTCTAGCTACATTTTCCCTATGCCAAGCTTCATTCCTGCCTTCCACCATACGAACTAACATACGTTCACAGTTCCTGTGCGTGGTGGTGAGACACCTCAATTGATTCTATAGTTCTCCTACCTGTATAGCATCCAAAGCCCTATCTCTAGTAGCTTGTGCTAACTCTGCAGAAATCCTTTGTATCTCTACCTGGGGATCAGGCCTAGAGCTGCTACTACTAGCACCGTCATTCCTAGGGGCAAGTTGGTGACGAGGAACTCCTTTGGGCCCAGTGGACTTACGGGGCATCATCTTGGTACGAGCCATACTATAGGAAGCCAATTTAATCCAAGTAAGACCATTTGATCAAAGTCTAAAGAGTAGCTAGTATGGATTACATTACTCAAACCAGACTCACTACTCAACTCCAGACTCAGAGGTGAAGGAAGTAACGAGTGAATTAATCATGATGCATGAATCATTCTTATGAACAAAAACATCAAAGCTTATAATGCACATAAACAACATTTGTTTTTATATAGGGCATAGTAAAATTTCTACTCCACCACACAAAACCTTTTTAATCAAATAAGGAATGGTGAGAAAGAAATAAGATAAGTCAGAAGCAATTTGGACCAAATTATCAAGTTAAATTTAGTCATCCCTAATCATTTTGAAGTTTTTGTAAAACAATACAATAAAAACCTTGTAATGATCGCTCTAATACCATTCTGTGGTAGAACCTCCTAAATTATAGGACCCACATGCACTTGTCACTGTCCAACGACCTTTGACATCTATGCATATGTTCCTGGTAACTTAAGAAGTCTGTCGGGTGTCCTCGGGGAACCCTGAATCATCCACAATTTCCGAGCAGGATCACATTACAGAGTCATTGCAGTATTACAATATTTATTCAAATATATACATCAGAGTAAAATAGCAGAAGTCTTATGATAACTTAGTTTACAAACCAGTTGTTTCAAATCTCACAACTAAGTTCGATAATTATTACAAACCATAGTAGTAGTGGAGTGGCATAATAATATAATACAAAACACACAATGAAACTGCCCTGCCCAAGGGCCACACATTTACTTCTCATCGTCGGATCGAACAATAGTCATGCAACATGATCCAAAACAAATCTGCTCATGAGGCTCACCTGCAACAAGGGTCAACGAACCCTGAGTACAAAAGTACTCAACAAGACTTAACCAAAATAAAACTAAGAAGACTTAGGAATGCAGGCTCATTGATTTAAGGTATGGCTTTAGCAACAATCAAAGTCCTTTTGCGTAAAAGCACCTTAACAAAATTCTTTACTTTAACATGTAAAACTTTATAAGTACCACATATGAATTTGCCATGATCCGTAATGAGATCATGAACTTCATATCAATCACTTTCTCAAACCTTTCTCAAGTTCCAGTTATTAAACTACGATGATGAACAGAGAAGTGAGTCTCCATAACGGAGGAGCAACGATGATTCGAACCGATTAAAACCCAGCTGGGGATTCTAGACCACATGACATATGTAGGTCCCCGACCTACATATACCAACCTACCCTCAGGTCCTCTAAAACAAGAACGGGTCCACGCCACCCGAGAATACAGTACTCCACCAATCTAGCCCATTGCCACGTGGGTACACGCTATTCCCGCCATCTCTCCACTCCCAGTGTGCAAGTAGCCATTCTCATAATAGAATAGCCAAGTTAAGGCTTATCAGAGTATGTGGTTAGTACTACAAAGTCTCACCGCACATAGTTCAACAACGGTACGGACCTTAACCGACACAGACGGAAAGAATCCGCTCACAAGACCTCCATGTCTTGTGGCTCTCACACACCAAGTCCGTCCGGTCTAGATTTGTTACTTCTCATGCTCAGATCACATGATAACATAAACAACCAACGATCCATTTGAAACTCATAGGTGACAGGTAATCACCCGACTAAGCATGACTAAGCTTATCTAGACATTTACAGATAAAACAGGTACTCATGGTAGATATGGAAAAGCAATGAGATGTCCTAAGTCTTTTCAGTACTAACAAGAACACAAAGTTTGTCGAGACAACGATCTATACCGAGTTGTTTACAAGTCATAGATGAAAGCTAGACAAGCACTCGACAAATCAAGGAAGTCTATCAAAACATCAATCTACATATACCAAGTTTTTTATGAGGCACAAACTAAAGCCAGAAAAGCACTCGATAGATCAAGAAAGTTTGTCAAGACAATGATTTACCTAAGCCAGGTTGTTTACGAGACAAAGAAATACAGACAAAGAAGACATCAACAAAAATAAAGAATCTCCATTCAGTCTTCAAGTATAGTGTTTCATTACAGAAGCTAGAATACAAAGGTCGACTACATCAAGCATTGTCATCAGGAGAAGAAACATCAATGTTAAGATTATCTATAATCTTCCTGGCTAAATCATCGACCTCGGGCTCCAACTTCTCAACAGCATCCAGATACTCTAGGCTCTTGGCTTCATCAGCAACCTTGGACAAAGGAAAGTCCGGAGAAAGAACCCAGACCTGGGCAAGAACATTCTGGGTACAAAGATGGGCACACCTCTTCACGAACTCCTAGAAATGGGTCGGCACTTGGGGAATGAACTAAGCCCAAGAATGACCATCATCTACTAGAGTCCGGAGAAGGTCGGCTACTGACCAAAAAGACTTCCACAAAGCTTTCTAGTTCTCAGTAGTTGTTGCCAACTTGCCAGTCAAGTCCTCAACGGTCTTTTGGGCCTGCACAAGATCTCTGTCAGCTCCATGCCTAATCAATTTAGCAAGCGTGAGTTCTTCTTCAGCTTGAGTAATTACCTCCTCATCCTTATTGTGGCTAGTATGAACGAGTGTCTTCATCTCCTTGACACCCTCCGAGAGCTTCTGCTTTTCAACTCGGAGAGCTAGACCAATCAACAAAAGACAAGTTAGCAGAAAGGCAAATTTGAATACAAAGGGAAGCGAAAAAGAACTTGCGATACCATGGCACTCTTTCTTCATGGCCTCCACATTTTTCAAGGCCTCCTGGGCAGCTGCATCCCTCTACTTCTCTACCTCAACTACCTGAGCATGGAGAGCCTTCTCCTCCTTCCGATGTGTTTGATGCTCAGTCTCCAACTCGGCCCGACAGAGGTCAAGCTCTGCCTTCAGGGTACTCACCTCGGAGGACAACTTTTTCTCAGTTTTAGACAAGAAAAAGAAGCCGGTATGATCATGAGAAAAAGACTGAGCAAAAAGAAAGAGAGAAAAACAAGAAATAAGGACAGGAGAAAAATGAACATCCAAAGAAAGAAGTTTAGAAAAACTTACCTGGAGTTTTTCCCCAAAAGAAGTCGCGAAGGTCGCCAAGTTTCCCCAGGCGGCAGTCAGCTCCGACAATCAATGAGTGGCATCAAATTGCTGCACCACGTCATTAGCCAAAGGCGGACCACTGGAAGAAAGAAGAGGAGAGGGAGAAGCCAGCCGAGGTAAAGAAGGCACGACCAGGGCAATCTCCTAGGAAGCCACAGCCAATCCCTTAGGTGAACCCACCGCCATGGCCACGGTCACCTCAGGAGTCAGCAAATCAGCAGCTGCGTACTCCGTCCCCCTCACAACCACCTCAATGACCGTATGCTTCGAGCTCTGAGACTTGGTGCACAAGGGCACACTAGAGGTCTAACATGAAGTCGACTAGAGGCTCGGGGAAGATGAAGGCCCAAAAGTTGACAAGGAAGCTTGCCAATAAGAATAAGAAAAAAGGAGAACAGAAGCAAAGAAATAAAACTAGAATTCACTCACTCAGCTATATTCTTCTTTATAAAGCCAAAAGAAGACCTCGCAGGGGGAACCATAGTAGCAAAAACATCACCGCCACCCTACGACAGGAGCGGTGCGGCCGGTACTAGAGCACCAGAAGAACTCGACCCCAATGACCGCTTACTACAAGAGAACAAGACCAAAGTCAAAACAAAAAGAGGGGTTCAACAACAGGAAAACAAGAAAAGAACTCACCGATGAGTAACGAGTGCAGCATCATCATCCTCTTCTTCTTCACTCTCGACCAAGGCCACCATAGCGCTAGCTAAAAAAAGGACAAAAGTACTTGGTCAAAGATAAAAACAAATAGCAAAGGGACAGAGCATATTAATATGCTCACCAAAGAGCATGCTAGCTACAACTAGAGTACCTAGACGAGTACTCAACTGGCGAGACTTCTTGGCAATAGATGGAGCAGAAGAAGAACTATCTGCTTGCCCCCTCTTTCCGAAAGTATGAGAAGCTCGAGGAACCGAATGAGGAACATACTCTTCATATACATCAGAAAATGTGGAAGAAACACCAGGAAGCATCATGGTAGTTTGAGACTTACTAGTCAAGGATGCCCCAGCAAGACTACCCCTAGCCTCCACATTTGCAGGGAGATCATCAAGGGGAGTTAGATCAGCGAAATTATGCCCAAATGCCTATAAAAGAGTAAAACAACAAGAAAGGGAAGATTAAGCAACAAGTGGATACGACAAAAGACACTCAAAAGTACCCACATAAGAAAAGAACTCACAGTAGGGGGCGGGTTGTTAGCACTGTACTCAAGGACAGCAAGCGGGACGACGCTTACTCCTTTTAGCATCTTCTGAAGATGCTCGAGCACCTCCTCATCAGTCAACTCAAGGACAGGGACCATATGACAAGGGTCCTCCGCCCAGAGTACTCAAAACCATAATGTTTGCACTCCTTCAAAGGTTGAACTTGGCGGTGAAGAAAACTAGAAATAATCCCGAAGCTAGTCAAGCCTTGCTGTTTCAGAGTGCAAATCCTCTCGAGAAAAGGCTTGATCATCTGGAGCTCAGCAGTCGTCATAGGGTTCTTTTCCCATCGGTCATTAACCAAGGGACTAGATCCAGAGTGAACGGAAAGAGGAGGAATCAAGTTGGCGGCATAAAACTAGTCAGCATGCCAATCCCTCACAGAATCAACTAGGTCATAGTCAAAGAATTTGCTCTTTAAGACCCTGGCGAAACTAGATCCCGCAACCACCAAGAACATTGGTGTCATCGTGGTAGGGTTGCGGCTTTAGACGAAAGAAGTAATGAAAGAGAGAAAGAGAAGGAAGAATTCCAAGGAAGGTTTCACAAAGATGAACGAAAATAGAAAGATGAAGGACAATATTGGGAGCAAGGTGGTTCAAGCTAATCCCAAAATAGTTAAGAACTCGGTGTATATGATCAGGAGCCCTTCGACGAAGAATCAGGAAGATTTCAAGAAAAGACCCTCTAGCTCCTATTGCCAAACAGCAAGAGGCTCGGGAGCTACACCTGAATGGGAGTACTTTTTTCTTCAAAAAGGTACAGACCACATGAAGATCTCATGAAGCGCTACACAGTTTCGCTCAAGAAAGCACTCGGATGACGCTTGTTCCTGCTCGACAAGACTTGAAGGAACAAGACGAGGCTTCAAGAACTCAACCATGAAGTGCAAGGGGGCTTGTCGGTGCGGGACCCATGGGATACCCCACAAGGAAGGGAGAAGATCTAGTCTAACTAGGATTCTTCCCCTGTAATCTTAGTAGTAGTATTATTCTATAATCCTACTAGGAACTCTCATTGTAAACCGACTAGGATTCTGACCTCCTGACTATATAAAGGAGGGCAGGGTTCCTAGAGACTCGGAGACTTTTGACAACACAACACTTTACAATCAATCCAACACAAAGGCTAACGCTGACTGGACGTAGGGCTATTACTCGATCACGGTCGAGGGCCTGAACCAGGATAAATCGACTATCTCTTGTGTTAACCATCGAGTTCCGCACACGCTGAAGCCTGAACATACTACCCTGGGGAACCCCCGTGGCAGGCTATCGGTGGTGAAACATCGATAGATGCGCACCACGACCAACAAACGACTACTCAGAAAAAAAATTCCGATCACTTGGACAACTCATTTAAAGAATAAACAAGACGAAGACATCTAGACAAAGAAGACATCAACAAAAAATAAAGAATCTTCATTCAAAAAGAAGTATAATATCCTATTATAGAGGCTGGAGTACAAAGGTCAATTACATCAAGCATCATCATCAGGAGAAGAAATATCAATATTAAGATTATCCACAATCCTCCTGGCTAAATCTTCGACCTTAGGCTCCGCCTTTTCAACGGCATCCAGATATTCTTGACTCTCGACTTCCTCTGCAATCTTGAACAAAGGCACCTCCAGAGCAAGAACCTGGACCTAGGCAAGAACATTTCTGGTATATAGTTGGGCGCACCTCTTCACGAACTCCTAGAAACGGGTCAAAACTTGAGGAATAAACTGAGCCCAAGATTGACCATCATCTGTTGGAGTCCGAAGAAGATCGGCTACTGACCGAAATGATTTCCACAAAGCATTCCAGTTCTCAGTAGCCGTCACCAACTTGCCAGTCAAGACTTCAATAGTTTTTGGACCTGCACAAGATCCCTGTCAGCTCCACGCCTAATCAACTTGGCAAGCGTGAGTTCTTCTTCAACACAAGTAATTACCTCCTTAGCCCTATTGTGACTATTACGAACAAGTATCTTCATTTCCTCAATACCCTCCGAGAGCTTCGGCTTTTCAACTCGGAGAGCTAGACCAGGCACCAAAAAACAAGTCAACAGAAAGGGAAATTTGAATACAAAAGGAAACAAAAAGAACCCGCAATACCATTGCACTCATTCTTCATGGCCTCCACATTCTTCAAGGCCTCCTGGACAATAGCATCCCTCCGCTTTTCTGCCTCAACCACCTAGGCACGGAGAGCCTGTTAATCCCTTTGGTGCGTTTGACACTCGGTCTCCATCTCGGCCCGACAGAGGTCAAGCTCTGTTTTTAGGGCACTAACCTCAAAAGACAACTTTTTCTAGGTTTCAAACAAGAAAAAGAAGCCGGTATCATCCCAAGAAAAAGATTGAACAAAAAGAGAGAGAGAATAAGAACAGAAGAAAGACGAACATCCAAAAAAACAACTTCAGAAAAACTAACCTGCAGTTTTTCCCCAAAAGAAGCCGTAAAGGTTCCCCAGGCAGCGGTCAGCTCTCACAACCAATAAGTGGCATCGAATTGTTTCAACACATCATCATCCAAACGCTGACCACTAGTAGCAAGAGGAGCAGAGGGAGAAGCCGACCGATGCAAAGAAGGCAAGACTAGGGCCGTATCCTAGGAAGCCTCAGCTACCTCCTCAGATGGATCCACCACCATACAACTACATCTGCCAACAGCAGACTACCAGAGAATATGCCAAGATCCAGTTCTTTTTGAATAAAAGAACCCAGATATATGCTCGGGGGTTGCAACAGGAGAGGTTTTCAGTTCTTTGAACAACTCAGATTCAAGACCCTCCAACTCTTTGTTCCAAATAGCAAGAGGCTCGGGGGCTACACTCAGTGAGTGCACTTTTTCTTCAAAAAAAGCACACATCACTCAGAAGAATTCTTCAAGATAGGAGTTTTAAAAAAACATAAGATTTAAGACCCTCCAACTTTTTGTTTCAAATAGCAAGAGGCTCGAGGGCTACACTCAGTGAGTGCACTTTTTTCTTTGAAAAAAGCGCACGTCACCAAGAAGACTTCTTCAAGACAGACCACTTCAAGGCCTCAAGACAAAAAGAACCCGAACCGAGCTATATCCGAGTTCTTTTTGATAAAGAACCCGGGTATATGCTTGGGAGCCCTTCGACGAAGAATTAGAGTAATTTCAAGACAAGACCCTCCAGCTCCTTGTTCCAAATAGCAAGAGGCTCGAAGCTACACCCAGATGGGAGTACTTTTTCTTCAAAAAAGCACATACCACTCGAAGATCCTAAGTGCTACATGGTTTCACTCAAGAAAGCACTTAGACGATGCTTGTTCCTGCTCGGCAAGACCTAGAGGAACAAGACGAGGCTTCCAGAGCTCAACCATGAAGTGCTCGGGGGCTTGTCGATATGGGACCCACAGGATACCCCACAAGGAAGGGAGAAGATCTAGTCTAACTAGGATTCTTTCCATGTAATCTTAGTAGTAGTATTATTCTGTAATCCTACTAGGAATTCTCATTGTAAACCGACTAGGACTCTGACCTCCTAACTATATAAAGGAGGGTGGGGTTCTTGGAGGAGTGGGGAACAACACTTTACAATCAATCCAATGCAAAGGCTAACGCTGACTGGACATAGGGCTATTACTCGATCACAATCGAGGGTCCGAACCAGGATAAATCGACTGTCTCTTGCATTTACCATCGAGTTCTGCATACGCTGAAGCCTAAACAAACTGCCCTGGGTACCCCCGTGGTAGGCTATTGGTGGTGAAACATAGACACTATCCTTGATATTTATCTCCTTCTTGATGCTTGTGTTTAAGCCTTTGTTCTCAACTTCACTCCTTGATTTGATATGCTTTTAGAACTATCCCTCATCACCTTCTTGCGTAATCTAAAGATGAGTCTTAGAATTTTTACCCCTAGTACAATGAGGGCGATAGTATCGCAAGTTAAGTTAATGATTGAATTGTGCATCTTTACTATCTTGTTGAATTGCATTATGCTTATGATTGTTTTGCATCTTTGTAATGATTGCAATGATCTTATTGGGTGTTCCCACAATATCATTTAGTTTATAGGTCTAAGGTATAAGGATTAATGAAATGAGTAGTCGGTTTTTGGGTATCACCTGTTTCCTTTATTCTATCTTTTTGGAGCAGCCTGCACTCTTTGGTTTATATCTCTATTCTTGGACAACCAAAAATCATGAGAAACTTCTGGATGATAGTAGACTTCAATATCTTTCTCTGAGTGCAAGAATCACCCTAATATCTATTTTAGTTATGGAGATACGAAAATCACAAGGTGATGCATCTGTGCTGTTTGGAAACTAGAACAGTTTCGGTTGTGCAAGGTTTTTGACTAAGAAAACTGAGGAATTTGGAAAAGTGTTTTATAAGGAAGTCGTGGAGAATTTTATAAGCTTTCCAACGATATAATCTACAACTTCATTGGATTAACAGAATGAGAGTTACAGTTGTTTTCCTACGCTGCTGATTTTCTACTCGCGAGGAATTCCAGATTTCTTGTTCTTACCCATACACAGGAGTATCATTGGGATGACAGAACATCTTGATATTAGTTAACTCATCTAGAAGGAGGTGCAAGCTATGCTTGGTGTCCCCTAGTTTATCTTTTCTTAAGGGGGGTAGCCAAGCTGAAGAATTTACAAGATGAAGCATCCTACGTTCTAGTTTGCACAGCGAAAACGTGGTGGTACCCAAAGATGTGAGAGAAACTTAGAGTTTCAATGAGATTTGGTTAAAGGTTCAACGAAGGTTTAGCCAAGCTAGATCATCAAGATATTGATAATGCTACTGGAGAAGTTTTCAAGTTAGTTTGGATCAAGAGACCTCAGCTAAGTGTTGAAGGAGTCCAAGAAAAGGTTGAAGTAAAATCTATGTATTAGCTTTACTAGATCCAAATGAGAGCTTCATATCTACAATGATGCACCTTGTCAGGATGGGGTGTGTCCTTATGCAAGAAGAAAAATGTAGTACCTTGTCAACTAAGGAAGCATGAGTTAAACTACCTAACATGTTATCTGGAGTTATTCATTATGGAGCATGGAAGTAATATCTTCTTGGAAGTAAAAGTGACATATAGGAGGATCACAAGAATCTACATGACATCTTCACTAAGTTGGCCTTGAGCTTGTGATATTCTCATTGGAATGAAAATTGCTTATAACTTGGAAAAGTGCTATCACTTGGAGAAGCAAAAGTCACAACCGATGCCCTTAGCAATGGAGAGTTGTGCTAAGAAGGTTTGGGTGACACCAAGGACTAAGAATTATATGCCAAGTTGAGCAACTTGATCGGAATCACTAATGTTTTAAAGGATGGTGGTAAATTCTCCTTCTGACTAAGAGATTCGTAAGGCTTCGTCGGAAGGTGGATATTTAAGGAAGAGATTTGGCATTATAGAAAAGGTGGCCTAGTAATTGGAGATACATGAAAGTTGTTCAAGGTACCTGTCAGAATTTTGGAATCAGTTGGGCAAATTACTTAGAGTAAGGTCAATAGGTATGCAAAGTAAAGCGGAATCCTTATCTAGACGATGGAACTACACGATGAAGTAAAGAAGAATCCAAAGGCGGAGAATCTATATCTCTTTTGTCGATGTCGTCTGAATCTCGAGGACGAGATTCATCTTAAAGGGGTAGAATTGTAACACCCTAAAATTTGCATCTTTTGAAAATAGGTATAAACAGATTTATTTCTGAATTTTGTGCTCATAAAATATAGGAAAATAAAAATTTTCATTAAATTAAAATTTATCATAAGGTAGAAACATGTTTGCTGCATTCATGCTGGTCGCACCTCGTGTTTCTATGTACAAAATGTGTGTTTTTTATACGTTTTGGAGACGAATATCTATCTCTAGAAATTTTCTAGCTTCTTACTAGAATTTAATTCCTACCTCCTTCACCTTAACTTTATATTCCAAGTTCCCAATAATATTTTTATGAGCTCCAAATACTTTATTTGGGTTAATCATGTTCCAAAGTGTCTGAGAATTTCCCCAAATTTTCAAAGGTCTCGGAGTATTTTTCGTGGCTTAAATATCAATTTTGGACTTTTCTAGAATTATTTTATCCATGAAATTAATTAATTCCAAAAATAATAAATCTCTCATTTTTTTCAACCCTCAAAGCCCATGTGCAATAATCCTAATAAATCATAAAAGGCCCATGCATTTATTTACTAATGGGCTTTAATGATTATTTAGGCCCATTAGTAAATGTGGAGGGTGCAACATCAATTAGTACCATATTTCTAATTGATGTAGATGTGGGGAGTTTTTCTTCCTATAAATCTATACCAACCCCTTGGGCAAAGCACACCAAAACTATCGAAATGGGAGCCCCTAGTATGGGAAATCCCTCGTATAGTAAATTTGATTTTTCTCCTCCTTCTCTCGCCGTCGCCGCCGCGCTGCCCGTTGCCTCCTCGTCGAGCTGTACGTCATCGTTCTTCTACTCATCGCTGGAGCTCATTGTCCATGAAGACACGCCGTTGCCGCTGCTGGCACCACCAGCTACTTCATCGCTGTTTGCTACACCGCTGTCGAGGTTCGAATCGAGGCGATGAATCCGTCAACGCTGTGGTAGAACCTCCTAAGGAATCAGGCCCACGTGCACCTATCGTTGTCTTTAACAGACCGCGGATAGCGTACACGAGTTCCCAACAACTCAATAGGTCTACCGGGTGTCCTCGGGAAACGCGAATCATCTATGATCCTCTTTTCAAACAGGATCCCAATCACGGACATTGCAGATTACAACAGTTTATTTAAATATATATACCAGAGTAAAAGATAGCAGAAGTCTTAAGATAACATAGTTACAAACTAGTTGTTTTCAAACTTACAATACCATAAGTGTCATACAACCATAGTAGCAGGATAATATTACATTAACTTTATCATACAAACTAGTGCCTTGTCCAAAGGCCATTCACCACTCCTCATCGTCATTGACTTCAAACACAGACATACAGCAGGGACCAAAACAAGCCTGCACATGCGACTCACCTGCAACAAGGGTTAACAAACCCTGAGTACAAAGATACTCAACAAGACTAACCCGACATAACAGGATGTAAGACTTTAGAGATGCAGGGGTTTGGGGCGAGGTAAGGATGTAGCAAAATTCAAAGTACTTTGCCAAAAGCTTACTATTCTTATCATATTTTTTAGTTTTACCCCTAAGTCCTTTTAGTTCATTATCTCAAACTAAATGTACATTTCCCATATTCCATTCCTTCTCATTTCATTCTTTTCTCATGTTTTAGTAATTCACCAGTCCTGCATTGCTTCTGTAATGAATCGAGTCTCCATATCCGCGGAGCACCGGCAATTCGAATTGATTCAAGTCCCAGCTGGGGATTCCTTATCACACGACATATGTAGAACTTAATCATGCATATATCAACCTCACTACCGGATCCTCCTATACTAAGCCGTCTCCACGCCACCCGAGAGTACAGCACACCTCAAATCTGGCCACATTCTAGCCATGAGGGTACATGCTACTCCCGCCATCTCTCCACTCCCAGTGCGTGGGCATTCGTCTTAGTATCGGATTAGCCAAAGTAGGCTTACCGGAGTATGTGACCAGTACTACAAAGTGTCTCGTTCAGAAGATCCACAATGAGTAGCCTTTAAGCGACATAGTCGGCAACATTACCCAACATTCAAGATAAGTCACCCGACTAGTTCATTCTATATTCTTTCTTTCTTTGGCCAGTATGCCATCTTTGATTGTATCAAAACTTTTATTTTGAAAGCCTATCATAAAGCATACTAAGCATTCTACGCCTTTGTAAATGAACACATCTTCAAGGATGGTAAACAATTATCAAGGTAGGTAATGCATCAAGTAGGTAACATTTGAATTAAACAACTTAATGCAATAAATAACATAGGTGATAAACTTTTCAAAGTAAACAAGGTAATGGCTTAACGCATAAACCAGGGCTTGCCTTCGTTGATGATCTTAGGTTCCGGATCCGTACCACAATTATCGAATCCCGTGACAACCGGGGATTCTTCTAGAACTTGCTCAACTAGAATCGTTTTACTCTCGGGTTCTACACAAAACGATAACATATGCCTTAACATGGTGATAATGTAAACATGATGCTTTCATGGTACATGAAATGTAAAAACACCCCGCAAATGATTTTATTTCCCGGTACAGTTGCAAGCCAACAAAACCAACTTGCAATCCTACCATCAAGAACCACACATGTGTCTTGACCAAATGGATCTTGAAACCCTACTAGTCACAAAACATGACCAAAACAAGATCCAACACTAATCAAACACTTAGGGTTTGTCTTTATTTATTTTTGAATTAATCTGGAATTAAGCCCAAGAATGAACTTGTTCCAAATTACCTAAAAATTTTATGTAAGCTTTCTCATGACAAATTAGTGTACCAAAACAAATTTCATAATTTTTGGAATTATACAGTGACCTACAAAAATCATGGAAATTGCATTTTTCAATTAATGGACTAAATATTTGAGCATTAAAAATTTATTCAAATTTCAAGTTTCAAATTTTTAAATCATACTAGAACATGTACAGAAGCTACACACAAAATTTCAAAATTTTTGGAGCTAGGATTATTTTTCTACAAATTTCCAAAGATTCAGCACTATTCAAAATCAGAAAATAAACAAAGCTCACTATTCTCTCTCTTGCTCTCACTGACAGCCGGCCCCCACCTATCATCCCCAACCTCGGGCATTGACTATGGCTACGACGGCGCTGGCCGGCGCTAATTCGCCGTCGGTGTATCTAACAGCGACGGCCAAAGCACTAACATGCTCACAAGAGCTAGGCGCATCGATCAGTGGCACTTTGGAGGTCGATTATGACATGGAATGAAGCTAACGCCAACCATGGCGGACACGATGGCACAGTAGTGTTACGCCAGCGAAACAAGGCCAGTAACGGTGAAATAGAGAGTACAGGAAGCATCAGTGGCTCACCCCGATCGTGCTGAAGCAACAGGCGAGACCGGAGAAGCTACGATGACGCGTTTCGACGGTGACCGGGATCACAGCGGAGCAGACCTCGTCGACGACAGCGTTCCAGCGACTACAGTGGGCAAAACAAGCAGGCAAGAGTGGAATGAGCACTACAGCATCAAGATGAATCCATAGAGCCAACCAGCAAGGGCAATGGCTCACCGGACGAGGCTAGCCACGGTGAATCGGAGCTTCCGTCGATGTCGCCGGCCACGAAGAAGATGAATGTGTACTGCGAGCTCTCGGTGAAATTAGGTGGTAGCAATAGCTTGGTTGAATGCGCAAGGAGTAGGCGAAACTAGAACACGGCTTAGATGGGGCTTGCTTGCGCTGAGGAGACGAGAGAAGCTCGCCAGAGTTGAGACGGCGACGTCGGGAAAACAAAGAGAAGGAAGAAAAACGAACGGCGACTTCTGGGCTTTATAGCGCGGCAAGGAGCGCGCGGAATCAACACGCAGCGTGCTCCCCGCACCAGCGTGAAGCTAAGGATGGTCACAGGCACGCCTAGAAGGCCGGAGAAGGACGCCGGCGGTGAGGCGGTGACGGCCTGTAGTTATCTGGATTTTTGAAGTATTTACAGATTTGCCACTGCGTCTGTTTTTCAAATTACTCCCAAATTTTCTAAAGAAGTTGAAAATCTCCAAAAATGAAAGTTGCTCAAATTTTCAAACTCTACAACTTTTCTTCTAGGAACATTTTCAAATTCTACCTCCATTTTGAAATTTGAATTTGGGATGCATTTGAGTATTTGAATTATTTCAAAATTACTCCAAATTATATATGTAAACTTGAAAAACTTTGAATACCAAAGTTGATCCTTATAAAATAATCTTCAACTTTGCTTTTTACCTCAACCCCAAATTCCACATGGGTTTTGAATTAGACAAAAGGGGCAAAAATGACTTTTATGATTTGAATTTGAATTCAAATTTGATTTGTTTACCTTTTGCTTTAACTTTGATTTTTGACCAGTAACATGACCCATTAGGGTTATTTGAGTCAAATGACACATGGTCTCACATGATCACATGAAATTTGACCCTTGTGGTCATGATCTTTATTTAGGGTTTTGAATCACATCACATGAAATAATAACATTATGAAATAAACCTTATTTAGTGAATGCATTCAAAATTTTCTACTTTATGAATGCTTTGCAATGCATATAATGACATGTCAAATTTTAGTGTTAGGTCATGCAACTACAAGAGTTGTTAGACAAGGGTTTCATTCAACCTAGTTCATCACCTTGGGGATGCCCTGCTATCTTTGTGAAGAAGAAGGACCAAACCTTGAGGTTATGTGTTGACTATTGGCCATTAAATGAAGTCACCATCAAGAACAAATACCCCTTACCCTGAATTGATTTGCTTTTTGATCAACTTGCGGGAGCTAAAGTATTTTCGAAGATAGACCTAAGATCAGGCTACCACCAGATTAAGATCAGACGTGAAGATGTGCCGAAGACAACATTTACTACCCGATATGGTCTATATGAGTATCTAGTCATGTCTTTTGGGCTAACCAATGCCTCAGCTCATTTTATGTACCTGATGAACTCAGTTTTCATGCCTGAGTTAGATAAGTTTGTCGTGGTATTCATAGATGACATTCTTATCTATTCTAAGAGCAAAGAGGAACATGCGAAACATCTCCATATTATTCTACAAAGGTTAAGAGACCACCAACTATATGCCAAATTCAGCAAATGTGTATTTTGGTTAGAGGAAGTACAATTTTTGGGTCATGTACTATCTGCTGAAGGTATAGCTATTGATCCGAGCAAGGTAGAAGAAGTCCTTAATTGGAAAGCACCTATAACTGTTCATCAAGTTTGTAGTTTCCTGGGGTTGGCAGGGTATTACCGTCGGTTTATCCCTGACTTCTCTAGAATTGCGAAGCCAATTACTGGATTGTTGAAAAATCAAACAAAGATTGTATGGTCAACAGAATGTGAAGAGGCCTTTCAGACATTGAAGGAGTTGTTGACAACTGCACTAGTGTTAGCACAACCGAATATCGAGAGGCCATTTGATATCTATTGTGATGCATCTGGAATTGGTATTGGCTGTGTTCTTATGCAAGAAGGCAGAGTCATAGCATATGCTTCCAGACAACTCAAGAAGCATGAGAAACATTATCCCACCCATGATCTTGAATTAGTTGCTGTTGTCCATTCACTCAAGATTTGGCGACATTATTTATTAGGCAATATCTGTCATATCTATACAGATTACAAAAGTTTGAAATACATCTTCACTCAGTCAGAGTTGAATATGAGGCAAAGAAGATGGTTAGAACTTATCAAAGATTATGATTTAGAAGTGCATTATCATCTGGGCAAGGCTAATGTGGTTGCCGATGCCCTGAGTCGCAAGCATCATTGTCATTGTCTGATTGTAGAACCGATGCAGCGAACATTGTGTCAAGAGATGGAGCATCTGAATTTACAAATCATAGAACAAGGTTCCCTGTCCAATATTGTAGTTGAGTCCACTATCAAAGATCAGATCATTGCTGCTCAACAGAAAAGTAAGGGCATAGCCCATATTAAGGATAAAGTCAGATCTGGAAAACCAACATGTTTCAAGATTGATGAATCAGATGTCGTATGGTTCAAGGATAGGTTGGTAGTACCCAAGAATCTAGAGCTGCGAAAGTAGATTTTTGATGAAGCTCATTCTACAAGATACTCCATTCATTCGGGTAGCAACAAAATGTATCATGATTTGAGAAAGAGATATTGGTGGACCAAAATGAAAATAGAAATAGCTCAATATGTGGCCAAGTGTGATATTTGCCAGAGAGTCAAAGCAGTTCATATGAAGACTGCAGGTCCATTATATTCGTTGCCAGTTCCATCTTGGAAGTGGGAAGATATCTGTATGGACTTCATAGTAGGGTTGCCTAGGACATCTGTAGGCTACAATTCAATATGGGTTATTGTTGATCGTCTAACCAAGATAGCTCATTTCCTACCAGTCAGAGATAAATATTGAGCGGAGCAGTATGCAAAGATTTATCTTGATAGAATCTTCAGTCTGCATGGGGCACCCAAGACCATTGTCTCTGACAGAGGGTCATTATTCATATCCAAGTTTTGGAAAAGTCTACATGAGTCTTTAGGAACTAAACTTATCCGTAGTTTTGCTTATCATCCGCAAACAGACGGACAGACTAAAAGGGTAAATCAAATTCTTGAAGATATGTTAAGAGCATGTGTCCTTTCCTTTGGTGCTAAATGGGATGAATGCCTTCCCTTAGCTGAATTCTCGTATAACAATAGCCATCAAGAGAGCATTAAAATGGCACCATTCGAAGCACTGTATGGCCGTAGGTGCCAAACACCTTTAAATTGGTCAGAAGCTGGAGAACATTGGTTCTTTGGACCGGATGTGGTCAAGGAAGCTGAAGAGAAAGTTAAACTCATACAAGCTAATATGAAGATAGCTTAATCCCGATAGAAAAGCTATGCTGATAAGAGGAGACGACCACTAGAATTCAAAGTGGGAGATTATGTCTACCTCAAGGTATCATCGATGAAAGGAGTTCATCGTTTTGGGATTCGAGGAAAGTTGGCACCCTGTTATGTAGGTCCTTTTCAAATCCAACAACGATGTGGACTAGTCGCATATCGCGTCAAGCTACCAGATCACATGTCAGCGGTGCATGATATCTTTCATGTATCTCAGTTAAAGAAGTGTCTTCAAGTACCTGACCAGGAGATCGACTTTGGTGATGTAGAACTAGAACCTGATTTGACTTATGCTGAGTACCCCATTAGAGTCTTAGATCAGAAAGATCGAGTCACTCGTAGACGTACAATCAAGTTCTACAAAGTACAATGGAATCAACACACGGAAGATGAAGCTACTTGGGAGTCTGAGGATTACTTAGAAGAGAACTTTCCTGACTTCTTCGCTTCTATCTAGTTGTAATACCTTGTCTATATTGTAACTTGTCTTGTTGTTAACCGAATGGAAAACCCCCTCACTAGCCTTTTGAATAAAGTTATGATGTGTTAGCTTGACACATTTCCTTTTTCATTACTTAGCCTTAAGTTTTAAATCTCGGGATAAGATTTCTTTAAGCGGGAAGGGCTGTAACACCTCTGGTGTTTTGACCTAACACTAAAATTTGACATGTCATCATATGCATTGCAAAGCATTCATAAAGTAGAAAATTTTGAATGCATTCACTAAATAAGGTTTATTTCATAATGTTATTATTTCATGTGATGTGATTCAAAACCCTAAATAAAGATCATGACCACGAGGGTCAAATTTCATGTGATCATGTGAGACCATGTGTCATTTGACTCAAATAACCCTAATGGGTCATGTTACTGGTCAAAAATCAAAGTTAAAGCAAAAGGTAAACAAATCAAATTTGAATTCAAATTCAAATCATAAAAGTCATTTTTGCCCCTTTTGTCTAATTCAAAACCCATGTGGAATTTGGGGTTGAGGTAAAAAGCAAAGTTGAAGATTATTTTATAAGGATCAACTTTGGTATTCAAAGTTTTTCAAGTTTACATATATAATTTGGAGTAATTTTGAAATAATTCAAATACTCAAATGCATCCCAAATTCAAATTTCAAAATGGAGGCAGAATTTGAAAATGTTCCTAGAAGCAAAGTTGTAGAGTTTGAAAATTTGAGCAACTTTCATTTTTGGAGATTTTCAACTTCTTTGGAAATTTGGGAGTAATTTGAAAAATAGACGCAGTGGCAAATCTGTAAATACTTCAAAAATCTAGATAACTACAAGCCGTCACCGCCTCACCGCCGGCGTCCTTCTCCGGCCTTCCAGGCATGCCTGCGACCACCCTTAGCTTCGTGCTGGCATGGGGAGCATGCTGCGTGTCGATTCCATGCGCTCCTTGCCGCGCTATAAAGCCCAGAAGTCGCCGTTCGTTTTTCTTCCTTCTCTCTGTTTTCCCAACGCCGTCGTCTCAACTCCGGCGAGCTTCTCCTGTCTCCTCAGCGCAAGCAAGCCCCGTCTAAGCCGTGTTCTAGTTCCGCCTGCTCCTTGCACATTCGACCGAGCTATTGCTACCACCTAATTTCGCCGAGAGCTCGCAGTACACGTTCATCTTCCTCGTGGCCGGCGACATCGACGGAAGCTCCGATTCACCGTGGCCAGCCTCATCTGGTGAGCCGTTTCCCTTGCTGGTTGGCTCTATGGATTCATCTCGATGCTGTAGTGCTCATTCCACTCTTGCCTGCTCGTTTTGCCCACTGTAGTCACCGAAACACTGTCGTCGACGAGGTCCGCTCCGCCGTGATCCCGGTCATCGTCGAAACGCGTCACCGTAGCTTCTCTGGTCTCGCCTGTTGCTTCAACATGATCGAGGTGAGCCACTGATGCTTCCTGTACTCTCTGTTTCACCGTTACTGGCCTTGTTTCGCCGGCGTAACACTACCGTGCCACCGCGTCCGCCATGGTTGGCGTTAGCTTCGTTCCATGTCGTAATCGACCTCCAAAGTACCACTGATCGATGCGCCTAGCTCTTGTGAGCATGTTAGTGCTTTGGCCGTCGCTGTTAGACTCACCGACGGTGAATTAGCGCCGATCAGCGCTGTCACAGCCACAGTCAATGCCCGAGGTTGGGGATGACAGGTGGGGGCCGGCTGTCAGTGAGAGCAAGAGAGAGAATAGTGAGCTTTGTTTATTTTCTGATTTTGAATAGTGCTAAATCTTTGGAAATTTGTAGAAAAATAATCCTAGCTCCAAAAATTTTGAAATTTTGTGTGTAGCTTCTGTACATGTTCTAGTATGATTTAAAAATTTGAAACTTGAAATTTGAATAAATTTTTAATGCTCAAATATTCAGTCCATTAATTGAAAAATGCAATTTCCATGATTTTTGTAGGTCACTGTATAATTCCAAAAATTATAAAATTTGTTTTGGTACACTAATTTGTCATGAGAAAGCTTACATAAAATTTTCAGGTCATTTGGAACAAGTTCATTCTTGGGCTTAATTCCAGATTAATTCAAAAATAAATAAAGACAAACCCTAAGTGTTTGATTAGTGTTGGATCTTGTTTTGGTCATGTTTTGTGACTAGTAGGGTTTCAAGATCCATTTGGTCAAGACACATGTGTGGTTCTTGATGGTAGGATTGCAAGTTGGTTTTGTTGGCTTGCAACTGTACTAGGAAATAAAATCATTTGCGGGGTGTTTTTACATTTCATGTACCATGAAAGCATCATGTTTACATTATCATCATGTTAAGGCATATGTTATCGTTTCGTGTAGAATCCGAGAGTGAAACGATTCTAGTTGAGCAAGTTCTGGAAGAATCTCTGGTTGTCACGGGATTCGATAATTGTGGTACGGATCCAGAACCTGAGATCGTCAACAAAGGCAAGCCCCGATTTATGTATTAAGCCATTACCTTGTTTACTTTGAAAAGTTTATCACCTATGTTATTTATTGCATTAAGTTGTTTAATTCAAATGTTACCTACTTGATGCATTACCTACCTTGATAATTGTTTACCATCCTTGAAGATGTGTTCATTTACAAAGGCGTAGAATGCTTAGTATGCTTTATGATAGGCTTTCAAAATAAAAGTTTTGATACAATCAAAGATGGCATACTGGCCAAAGAAAGAAAGAATATAGAATGAACTAGTCGGGTGACTTATCTTGAATGTTGGGTAATATTGTCGACTATGTCGCTTAAAGGCTACTCATTGTGGATCTTCTGAACGAGACACTTTGTAGTACTGGTCACATACTCCGGTAAGCCTACTTTGGTTAATCCGATACTAAGACGAATGCCCACGCACTGGGAGTGGAGAGATGGCGGGAGTAGCATGTACCCTCATGGCTGGAATGTGGCCGGATTTGAGGTGTGCTGTACTCTCGGGTGACGTGGAGACGGCTTAGTATAGGAGAATCCGGTAGTGAGGTTGATATATGCAAGATTAAGTTCTGCATATGTCGTGTGATAAGGAATCCCCAGCTGGGACTTGAATCAATTCGAATTGCCGGTGCTCCGCGGATATGGAGACTCGATTCATTACAGAAGCAATGCAGGACTGGTGAATTACTAAAACATGAGAAAAGAATGAAATGAGAAGAAATGGAATATGGAAAATGTACATTTAGTTTGAGATAATGAACTAAAAGGACTTAGGGGTAAAACTGAAAAATAGGATAAGAATAGTAAGCTTTTGGCAAAGTACTTTGAATTTTGCTACATCCTTACCTTGCCCCAAACTCCTGCATCTCTAAAGTCTTACATCCCGTTATGTCGGATTAGTCTTGTTGAGTACCTTTGTACTCAGGGTTTGTTAACCCTTGTTGCAGGTGAGTCGCATGCGCAGACTTGTTTTGGTCCCTGCTGCATGTCTGTGTTTGAAGTCAATGACGATGAGGAGTGATGAATGGCCTTTGGACAAGGCACTAGTTTATATGATAAATAAAGTTAATGTAATATTATCCCGCTACTATGGTTGTATGACACTTATGGTATTGTAAGTTTGAAAACAACTGGTTTGTAACTATGTTATCTTAAGACTTCCGCTATCTTTTACTCTGGTATATATATTTGAATAAACTGTTGTAATCTGCAATGTCCGTGATTGGGATCCTATTTGAAAAGAGAATCGTGGATGATTCGGGTTTCCCGAGGACACCCGATAGACCTATTGAGTTGTTGGGAACTCGTGTACGCTATCCGCGGTCTGTTAAAGACAACGATAGGTGCACGTGGGCCTGATTCCTTAGGAGGTTCTGCCACAAACGCCGTCTGCAGCTGACTACTGCCGCGAGCCTCAAACCATGGTATGAAGCTACTCATCCTCTCAATTGTTTGTCTGGCGTCATCTACAAGTTCATCAACTGGAGCTGTTTTGCCCGACGTTGCCCATTGGTGGCCAGTGGACCAGGGCCATGAAGATCGTGAATACGTGCAGAACATCTAGAGGCCCTGCTGGCTGCCGTGGGACCACTGATGGAGAAGCACGACCAGGCAAAGCTCTCACCGCTGGCTCTTCTCATCGTCTGAGGCGAGCATGCTGTCATCTATGCCTGTTCGTTCATCTTCAGCCATGTTCATGCAAAGCAAGCAGTTGCCTCCTACCTGTTCTGCGAGCTGTCCTGTTTGCCATCACCAGCAGCAATCAAAGGCCAAACCGGCTATCAGCTAAGAAAATAGCACTTCCCTGCAAGCACGTGATCGGCCAAAGGAACAACTGATATGTCCAAGCACAATACGTTATACTTTTCTTCGAATCCTCTACTCTCCTTGATAACCCGATATCTAAAGCTAATTTCGTCAAAAACAATCCTTCATCGTTTGTTCGTTTTAGCTCAGAATTTGTATGATACGCTCTTGTCAATATAATCTACGTGTTAGTTTTCGACATTTATCTTTCTACATATTTATACATTTATGATTAAATGTTAATTTGGTTAATATGTATGCAGCTAGTTTTATAATTAAAAGCAACACAGTAAACATTGATCTTTCGCAAATAGACACTAATTTGATTCATGATAACTTGTATGTTTCTAATTATTATAACTTGGTTACTTTAAACTTGTTTCGTATACAAAGATGATCACATGTTTTCTCTTTTATATTGTTATAAAGTTTAAATGGATTAAATAATATATGCATGGTCATAATTAAAATCTGAATTAGTTTAACTTGGCTTTTAAAATAAATGTGATTTGTATGCTCCATATGATTTTGCTCAATTAAAATGAATCAAGCATGTAGGCTTCTCTTCTATAATATATGGAATTCCGCTAAACGTTTCTTTCTAATGGTAGTTTTGTTTTCGGTGTTTCTTGTGTTCCCGTGACCGTAGCAACGAGCCATCTCTTTAGAACCCTTTCTATTATGATTGGTGTACTGTGCTTAGTTATTTATGTTTGTTTGCTTGTATGTTTCTGTGTGCTTGGTGTTTGCTACGAGTAGAAGAGAACCGTACGTAAGCGCTGGAAACCAGAAGCTGTGGAATGGAAGATAAAGTTGAGGTTTCTCTAAGAAAGTTGCTTTGGGTGTAAAGCAAGTTCAAGGCAAGTATAGCATGGGATCATCCTTATTACCTATTCACCTTTAATCATTTAATTCATACTGCATGTGTCTACCTTAACTGCCACTAAAGATTTTCTAGTGCTTTGTTACCTTGTGCCTTGTTACCTATGGGGTATTGGATTGGGTAGTATGATGCTAGTGCTCAATTAAAAACCATGATCTTGTAACTTGACTAATGGTATATGCAATAAACATTAAAAGATGCTTTTTAGCAACATAGAACAAGGAGGCTAGAGCATTGGGCTGTTTTATGGTGCTCTAGATTTCTCTCCTTAAGGACTTATTTGTAAGTGATTTATCCGGGACTTACAGTACAACTATGAGGGCTATATGGCTCTGGCTTTAGCTTAGTATGAGGATATTTTTTAGCTTGTTAGTGGTTATCTTTATTGGCGTAAGAATAGCTTGACGAATCGGATATAGTGCGGCCTCTATCCCCTTGAGTATAGGTTGCGCATCATTGTGCCATCAGGAAGGGGGGCTCTACGTCTATTTGCCGAGTGAATCTAATAGCCATAACTTGTTAGACGAACCTTTGAAAAGCTTCATAGTGAACCCTGCCGACCTTCTTTGGTAGTGGGTCAAGAGGCTGATCATCTCGGGCGAAAGGGTAAATCACGACTCATAGTGAAAGTGTATAACCTCTGTAGAGTATAAAACTGGTATATCAGTCGTGCTTACGGTCACGAGCGGCCTTGGAATATTTACGGAATAGATGATGAACACTGATGATACTGATGATAAAGATGCTCATTAATGATTACTGTTTATGCTATTCATTATTCATGTTTATCTGATCATGTGTTTATATAGGCTTTGTGATAAACTTGTTGCTACTCAATTGCTAAAAGATGACTCATTAAAAACTAATCGCAGTTAAACCAGTGTCAGCCTTTTGAGCCTCATGAACCCCATGTTATATTTGTTGAGTACGACATGTACTTACGCTTGCTTTATTTTTCACATATTTGGATAAAAATCTCGGATGAGTATCAGATTGCTAGTTTGGTGGAATTAGGCTTGTGATCAACCAGTCAGTTGTCCCTGTAGAAGTGAAGTCTTCGCCTGAAGATTGGAGTTGTCTTTCCGCTGTCTATACTCTGAGGTTATATTCTTTATACTAATACATTATGTATTTAAGCATTGTCTTATGATATTACCCTTATTTGTAGCTATATGTGAGATTTGACTTTATGGGCTCACATATGGTGTGTATCTAGTTTTGTTCTTAAAACTAGGTGCTACACCTCCAGAGGCACCGATGCGTAGTGGAATCCTAAGCCAGAATAGTAATGTAAAGACAGGCAGAGGAAGACTAAAGTTGACTTGGGTAGAGGCAATAAAAGGAGACTTGAAATGATGGAATATACCCAAAGACTTAGTCTTAGATAGGAGTGCTTGAAAAATAGCTATTCACGTGTCTGAACCTTGATTGCTTCTGCTGGGTTTGAGCTCTAGCCTACCCCAACTTATTTGGGACTTAAAGGCTCTGTTGTTGTTTTTTTTTTGTTGTTGTATACTCATATTATTGTAACCATGCCCGAATTAACTCATATTTGAGATAACATGAGGTACACATTCCGAAGCAATTCGACCCAATTTTTTAGTAATAGAAAGAAAATCAGCATTCACGTTCTGAATGGATTGACCACCTAATATAAATACACCCTCAGTCCTAGAAAAGTCATACAAAATAAGTTTTGGTATTATTTTTATCTTATAATATGTTGTTTGCTAAAGAATCAATATCATCCTAGAATCATTTTAAATACAAATCTATTGATGTAAATTTTATGTTCTAATTTTGAATATAATTTGACTAATTATTGATTCAATTGTGTGATTGGACTTTTTTCTATACAAAATATGCTTATCATTTTGAGATTGAGGGAGTATATAGAAGAAAAAAATGATAAATAAATAGAAAAACTTTCCTTGATTTTTACCTTGATACTTCTCCATATTAGAAAACCTGATGTTTTAGAATTTAGAAATTATTCAAGATCTTTTAGTTTTCGCCCTTAGACATTAGGCTGGGCCCATATCATTCTCCCCATGTGGCAACAAATCTATCACTACATGCAACACGAGGTAGTAGTGGGTATTATCCCATTGCCCTCTTTAGAGCAAGAATCTATAGGAATTATATATGAATTTTACAAAAATAAGTTCATTTTTCACCGAAAAAATGTAGAAATAGAAAAAAAATCTAGCGTTACAAAGGAGGCCCTAATAAATAGGAGTATCGGTGTAATTTCATGCCTCCATTAATCGGTCGATTGTCCATGGGTTTTGATTTGACCAATAATAAAAACATAATAATAATAAAATAAAAAGGGAAAAGAAAAAGAAAAAAAGGAAACGAAGGAATTAAAAGGAAGGAGAAAACAATAACAAAATCCTCAGCACCCACTCAACAAATTTTTTTCCTTCTTCTCCCCGCTCACCTTTTCCCCTACTCTATAACTACCTCCATTCCCGGCCTCGCACAAAGCTTCCTCCTTCCCCCATGGGCACCGCCCCTCCTTCCCCAACTCCAAGCTCCATACGCCCTCCTCGTCCTTCGCCACCTCCAGCCTCGTCCTATCTCTGCTGGATTGGAGAGGTTTGAAGCATGTTTCCTTCTCGCGCGCCACGTGCTCGACGGAATTCCTCGTCTGCACAGGAGCCAAGAAACGCTAGGATTAGGCGCCTTCCGGGGTCCCTTTTAGTTCCCCTCTAACAAATCGTAGGTTTGCGGTTTGGTTTGGCTGTGTCCCGTGATTTTTGGGTGGCTTTGGTGTAGAGTTTAGAAAGATATCAAGAACTTCCAACTTGGGGTTTCCTGTAGCTTTTTTAGCTGTTCTGAGGCTTTTATGGGAGTGCCCGTCGCGCAGAAATCCGATTCTTGGGTGACTGTGCTTGCGATGACGGACAGCGGCGGCCTTGGCGTTCGGCCTATTAACGGAGGCCGAGGGGGTGCCGAGGAGCAGCATGGGCTCGGCGACAACGGGCCTCCAGTGTCCCCACCAGAGCGTGTTTGTACGCCACCTGCGCCGAGGCTGGCTGCTTGGCGGCGCATGTCATCGCCTGGTCCTCTCCGGTGCTCAACCCCGAGGTGAGCAATTGACTTTCTTGTTTGGCTTAGAGGGGATAACTTGTTGATAGACTTTTCACTGAATGAAATAAGTGGATGCAGGAGCATTGGGTGTGAAGAGGGCGAGGATTTGGATCGGTACTTTTCCCCACAGAGTGAGTTTTCTCAAGACACTTCTCATACGGATTCGATGAGCACAAGTATTAGTAGGATGTATACCTTCCGGTTGGGGACTTCAAGCCCATTAGATAGTCCTATCAAACAATTGGGGGTAGGAGACACAAGTCCTCCCTCAAGGAGGGGTTGCCATTCTCCTAGCTATCCTTGGAATTCATGCCGGGGATCAGATGATGTTGATTCTAGTTTTATGAATTCACCTTGGCATGATGATGAACAGAGGAAAGATGATGTGCAACCAATTGATTTTGAGAGTAGACACATCTGGTATCCTCCACCACCTCAGGATGAAAATGGTACTTTTCAATATGATGAGGACGATGACAATGATGATTGTGATGGGAAGGTCTTTGGACATGTTAACCATGATTATTGCGATGGCGAGGATGATGATGATAATGATGATGATGATTTCTTAGGGATCAAAGGAAAACATAGTATATCTCACAAAGAGTTCTTGAGGAGTGCTTTACATGGGCATTTCAGGGCTCTCGTGTCGCAATTGCTCCTAGGACATGGCATTGATCCCATGGATGGCTGGCCAGACATAGTAGCCTCATTAGCTTGGCAAGCAGCTACCTTTGTCAGGCCAGATACAAGCAAGGGTGGTAGCATGGATCCCACAGACTATGTCAAAGTCAAATGCGTAGCATCAGGAAATCCAAATGATAGGTATGCCCTTTGACTACAACTTGTACTGAAGAATTACATGAAATTTCCGCCATGGTATTTTGGCGCTAAATGATTGTTCAACTGTTTGCAGTGCTTTCATTAAAGGTGTTGTCTGTTCTAAGAATGTAAAACATAAACGCATGGTGTCAAAACATGAGAACCCTAGGTTGCTTCTTTTGGGAGGAGCACTGGAATACCAGAAAGTCACGAACAAACTAGCTTCAATAAACAGCATTCTTGAACAGGTATCATCATTTTCCAGTTACATGTTCATGCTGATTTATCTCAATATGTTCTTAATATTGATTTCAAATGCAATGTGTACAGGAGAAGGAGTATCTTAAGAATGCTGTTGCAAAGATAGAGGCTCAACGCCCACATGTCTTGCTAGTCGAGAAAAGCGTGCCATTGCATGCGCAACAGCTTCTTGCAAAAGATATATCTTTAGTATTGAACGTCAAGCGATCACTTCTGGAAAGAATATCTCGCTGCACAGGTGCTCAAATTGCGTCTTCTGTTGAAAATATCACTTCTACTGGAGTTGGACAATGCCAAACATTCTGGATTGAGAAAGTTACAGAATGTTCATCACCAAAGGTCTCAAACAAAAAAACAGTCAAGACACTGATGTTTTTTGATGGTTGTCCAAGACGCTTGGGGTGCACGGTAATAATCAAATTATCTAATTGCATTTCAAAGATAGCTTTTATTCACTATTACTGTTAATTGGCCCAAATAGTTTAAATTCTTCTGCCATTTGTCTTTTCTGTCCATTATTTTACACCTGAAGGTATTATGTGCAATTGTGCATTGCAATGGATTTTCTTTGGTGAATAGCAAATGCTTTGTTTCAATAGTCTCTTAATCCTTTACTATATTTGGAACTTACTATTTTGGATCTCTTTCTTTATATTGTGATTATGCCATATATCTGAAAAAAATGGCATGCATTTACACCTTCAACAATATGATTTTATTTGGTTGATGGAAAATTGAAGGCCTTTCTTTATATTGTGATTATGTCACATAGGATAAAAGTTATGTCTTTATTTATACTGTGATCATGTCAGATCTGATAAAAATGGCATGCTTTTCCTAGGTTCTTCTAAGAGGAAAGTCATATGAAGAGTTAAAGAAAGTCAAACTTGCTGTGCAGTATGCTTTATTTGCAGCATACCACCTGTCACTTGAGACCTCATATCTTGCTGATGAGGGTGCAACACTTCCAAAAGTCCCCTCAGATCTTCAATTTGAGAAGCAAAATTCTTCCTCAAGATACTGTCAGCAGAATTTGAATGAATTTCAAACCATTGAAGGGGAAACTTTTGGAAGTGAGTGCATCATGCCTTGCCTTAATGGTTCTGCAA
This sequence comes from Miscanthus floridulus, assembly GCF_019320115.1. NCBI lineage: Eukaryota > Viridiplantae > Streptophyta > Magnoliopsida > Poales > Poaceae > Miscanthus > Miscanthus floridulus. Next base: position 42,652,452 of record NC_089598.1, read on the forward strand.
ACCAATCTCATTCAAGAGATGACATAATTCACGAGGAACATGCACACTGTCATTCAAGAGCTGACTTAAGTCAGGAAGAATATACTCGTGGAACCATTAAGGTATACCCTTATTCCACAGAAGCTTCAATGTATGGCAGCTGTATTCCACCTGTATGTATGACTGTTCAGACACCTAAAAGTTCACTTGCCAGTGTGAGAAAAAGGACACCAGGAAATTTATATTTTCCCCATAATGGTCACATAGATGAAGCAGGTGGTGGAATGTCAAAGGTTGATAGTGACTTCCTTGACTTGGATAATGGTTGGAATCATATCTCAGATGAAGATTCTGTAGCAATACGTGATCACAATGGGAATCACAACGAATATTTCCCAACATCTGACAGTCCACAGAGCATTTTGGTTTCCTTGTCAGTTGCATGCCCTCTGAGAGGAATTGTATGCAAGCAATCTCAGCTATTTCGGATAAAGTTCTATGGTACTTTTGATAAGCCACTTGGAAGGTATTTTCGTGAAGATTTATTTGTTCAGGTAATTGCGTTGTCATCCATAATCTGCTAGTTTACTAGTATAGGTTTTACAGTACCTTATTAATTTTCATCCACCCTATATTTTCAGACTTCATGCTGCGAATCTTGCAAGGAGCCTGCAGAATCTCATGTGCGATGTTACACTCATCAACAAGGCAGTCTCACAATCAGTGTCAGAACTCTTCCATCTGTCAAGCTACCTGGGGAGCTTGATGGGAAGGTATGGATGTGGCACAGGTGTCTCAGGTGCAAACCAAAAGATGGAATTCCTCCAGCCACACAAAGGATAGTCATGTCGGATGCAGCACGCGGATTATCTTTTGGGAAGTTTCTGGAACTTAGCTTTTCAAATCACACAACAGCCAATCGAATTGCCTGCTGTGGACACTCACTCCAGAGGGACTGCCTTCGTTTTTATGGGTTTGTAGCTTCTTATTGTATACTCTTCAGTTTCTTATCTAATAATGACCAACATAACAGTTCGCATTCTCAATCAAACAGGCTTGGGAGCATGGTTGCTGTCTTCCGTTATTCACCAGTAGACATTCTTTCTGTCAACTTGCCATCCTCAGTACTGGACTTTGCTTATCCAAAAGCTCAAGATTGGGTCATCAAAGAAGCTGTTGATGTATGTTTGTGTTAGTTTTATCTAAACTTGTCTAAATTGGTTCTAAAAGCCAACCCATTGGCATCATTTTGGGAGATGTATTGCCCTTGGTAAGCTTTTATGACTTAACTTGCAGGTATGCACTAGGAAGGAACATCTATATAGGGAAATTGTTGTTAAACTTGACTGCATCGAAAAGATAGTTAAAGACCAGAACATTGGTATGAAGTCAGGCTTGCATAAACATGTTGCCGATCTTAAGGAGTTGGTTAAAGTTGAGTGGAAGAAGTATGATGTAAGTTCAAATGCTACTTGTTTTATAGATTTCTGTTGAACTGTACAAAATTTTCTGTTTGTCTTGTAGATTGCTATCGAAAAGATAGTTAAAGACCAGAACATTGCTCTTTACTTTTTCAGGTTGTATCAGGGTTTTCTATCATAGATGACTTGCTGACATTTGAACCATATATAGATGTTCTAGAGCTCAATCGCCTGAGGAGAGAGCTTGTACTTGATATTCACGTATGGGATCGCAGACTGTACATGATGCACTCCCTTACGAAAGAAAACTGTCGTACTGTGCCAAATGATGCACAATGTTCTGAGAAGCTTACTGAAAGCTTATTAGAACAATCAAAGGATGTGACATCTAGTAAACATTTGAATGTTGAGAATTCTCTAGAACAGAATCAACCAAGTACGTTGGAAGTGGCTGCAGTTTCAGTGAAATCATCCCCTATGACGGAACAAACCAACACTAGTGTTTCACATTTGGGATTGGAAACCAACATTATGGGTGATGTATCCATGCATTCTGGCTCAACTGTTATCAGCTTTGCCCCAGGGCCATGTGAAATGCAGAGTGAAGGAGTGCTGGCTGAACTAGAAGCTGGAAAGACTTTGCAGAAATCACAATCTTCTGCCTCCAATCTTTCTGACAGAATTGACTTAGCATGGACTGGTTCTGGTCAGTTTGTTAACGATTCATCAAGTAGCATGGAGGCAGTTTCATTCATACCTGCTAGTCTGAAGGATGATCCTGCATACCAGAAGGTTATAGCACCAATCAGAATCAAATCGTTCGATTCTGCTGTCAGTTCCAGAAATGTTGATGATTCAAATGCTAGTATAAGAAGATCTTATTCTCAAAGGCCCCCAAAGGCTATTGAGAGAACTGGTAAGGGTCTGTCACCAACATTCTTGAACAAGCTGTCACTTCCTGGTATGATTGATGGCGAGAGTCGGTTGCTACTGTCACAAAATGATTCAGATGTTATTGTTCCAATCTATGATGATGAACCATCTAGCATGATAGCCCATGCCATGACTGTTCCAGAATATCGCAGCTTCTTGTTGCCACTTCTAGATCAGAATAATGAATCTAGTTTATTGAATTATGGTTCTGATCAGCCTCAACCTATAACTGGAAATGACTCTAAGGATAACCATTTGACTGTTTCTTTTGAGGATGAAGACTCATATTCTGTTGATAAAGCAAAATTTTCTGTGACATGTTATTTTGCAAAGCAGTTTGATGCAATCAGGAGAAAGTGCTGTCCAGATGAGCTAGACTATATCCGCTCCTTAAGTCGCTGCAAGAGATGGAGTGCTCAAGGTGGCAAGAGTAATGTCTACTTTGCCAAAACACTGGATGACAGATTTGTGATAAAGCAAGTGACCCGGACAGAATTAGATTCATTTGAGGATTATGCTGTTGATTACTTCAAATATTTGACAGTCTCTGTATCATCTGGGAGCCCAACTTGCCTCACTAAAGTCCTTGGTCTTTACCAGGTTCGTGTTACTACTACTTTGTTACTTCTTGTGTTTATCAAATCCTGTGAGATTACATAATGAACATAGCTGTGCATTTATGCACTAGATCACTGCCAAGAATTTGAGAGATGGAAAGGAGCTGAAGATGGATGTAATGGTCATGGAAAACCTATTTTTCAAGAGGAAGGTATCAAGAATATATGACCTAAAGGGCTCTTTGCGTTCGCGCTACAACCCTGATACTTCAGGGAACAACAAGGTTCTCTTGGATCTTAATCTGTTAGAGACACTTCACACAAAGCCCATTTTTCTTGGAAGCAAAGCAAAAAGAAGGCTGGAACGAGCTGTCTGGAATGATACTTCTTTTCTGGCAGTAAGTAGACTCACTTGCTGTGAGATCTTATTTCATTGGTGAAGGTTATATATACCATACTCCCTGGATGCAGCAACCTAGTATTTCTATCTGGACTGTGACCTTGGTCGCATAGCTAATTTTACATCGTCGCCCCATCTGACCTTGTCTATATATGAGGTGTCACTACCAAAAAAACTGTTTCTTGCACTCATTTCCACTTCATCATGATTGGTACTATGAAGTAGTAATCTTTTTATGTCACGTGACATGAAAAGTATGCCAGTATCTACCCTGGACATCTGGCGGTACATTGGATTTCAGTATGAACCTTAACCTTGACCCTGGTGATGTGCACCATTGCTGGGTTCCCTGTTCTGATTACCCTGATCTGCACATATTTTTCTCCATCCTGAGTGATGTGTTTCAGCTCCCCCTCCCTTTCTCCCTCATCACTCAGTAACAGACCAGACCCAATGATCCCAACAAAAAAAATTCCTTCTTTTGGTGTACTATGACCTATAATATGTGCCCAGACATCTGAATTTCGGACAATCGCACACATTAGAAAAGCCCACCTACCTTCCCCCACCATTTTCAAGATTCCAAGAAATCCTAAGCAGCCAATTGATATGGGAAATATTGAATGCCCAATATTAGACATGCTACTTGAGGCTTTGCCTATTGATTCTGTTGTGATTCATATTTGCTTCTACAAAGATAGAAATAGACAGCTTTTGCCACACATCTGAAATTCAGATGTGAAAACATGTAGAAGCCACAATCTTTCATTTTGGAGGCAAACCTTTGTTCAGTTCTTCCGTGACATCGCGGAGAGATGTATAAGTAGCACTACAAAAGTGAGTAAGAGGGGGAGGATCTATCCATTTTTTTGGAGGCACAAACGGCCAATTGAGGTAAGTTTGCACACGTGTAGAAGTAAAGGTTGCACAAGTGTAGGGGTCAGAGAGTGGTATGGAGGGAGAGATAGCAGAAAGTAGTCTCTAGCCAGGGTGTAGCGTGGCAGCTAGCACTAGGGATGAAAACGGATTGGATACGGACGGATATCACCGATATTACATTTGTTTTCATATTTCTGTCCGGATTCGGATTCGAATACGGATAGTGTCAGCTATGTCGGATAGGATACGATTGGATATCGATATCATAAATATGCGATTTGAGTATTTGGATACGGATATGGTATCGGATGTTGGATATCCGGACTCGGATACGGACAGATCTCAACCCCTCTAAACAAATTCGGTTTCGAATACGGTCGAAAAATATCCGTACCGTTTTCATCCCTAGCTAGCAGAGAGGAGTTTCAGGATAAGGAAATGCAAAGAAATCAAAAGATGGGCAAGGTCAGCATGAAAAGTGCATAATTAATATATAAATAGTGGCAAATGTTGTCTATTTTTCATCTTTACAGTGGCAATTTATGAACTGTAATGGGTAGCTAGGATGGGTGTGGGGCAGGCTGGGCAGACAACAAGCTGTGGGGTTGCTGGGTTGAGGTAGCTTTGAATGCACTGGTTTTTGAAAAATACACTGTTGCCAGATGAGTGATTTTGGTGCCAGTGTAGCAAGAGTTAGTGGTTAGTCCACATGACTACTGTCGATGGTTCAGATAGGTCTTATTCATGCCAGCTACTTGGATATGGTGATTTGGTTCCCGGCTCTTTTTGTTGTTGCCATTCTAATTGACAACTTGTATCTAACCTATCTTGTCAGTTTGGTTCAGCTTATATAGATGGTGACTATTTGAGTAAACTGGTCAGATCAACAGACTTTTTAGCATATTCATTTAGAATACCAAGGTGCATGAAGATGCAGCTGTTGTCACTATCTAACTCTTGCTGCCATGCATTCCCCTTTTCCTCAGTCGGTGGATGTGATGGACTACTCTCTCCTAGTCGGCATTGATGAAGAAAGAAAAGAGCTTGTGATGGGGATTATCGACTATCTTCGGCAATACACTTGGGACAAACAACTAGAGACTTTGGTGAAGGCGACAGGATTTCTAGGTGGCTCCAAGGATGTTCTGCCGACCATCATATCTCCGGTTCAGTACAAGAAGAGGTTCAGGAAGGCCATGTCGAAGTACTTCTTGGCTCTCCCTGACCAATGGTCACCGTAACGTCTCCAATGCATCCAGGCCATTCCAAGCGCGACAGGGAAGACACTTTGGTTTTCCTTTTTTTTTTCTCCCTTTTGTTTCTTTTAGAACGATCGATCCATCTATGCCTCTTGTATGCTGTTTTTGTTCACAACAGGCAGGATGAACTCTCTGGAGGATTGTGGCGAGGGTCCATCCAGGCATTGGTTAGGCGTCAATACGTGTACATACCCTACACTATAACATGAAATGCAAAGGAAATGAAATACGCGAACTCCCGAGTTCCTTCCCAGTGATATGATTTGAGGTTTTGTGGATTGGAAGCTGTGTCCATTGTTGCTTTGTGAGATCTGAAGCATGCAACTACTCCCTCCGTTAGGAAACTCGAGATTGAATGTTAGGATACTCGAGAGACGAATAAGAAAGGTGCCAATAAAAGAGTAAAGAAAGGCACAGCGAACACGGTGGCATTTATTAACGATGGAGCATTTTACAGCGGGGTAAGCATACATTATTACGACTTACGAATTAACCTTAGTTGCGCCACATTGCAAAATACAATAAGCACTTCAGTTCAGCCAACAATTTGTAATGAGCTCTCCGGTTTATGTATACCGCAATGAGCTGTATCTGTAAGCAACTGCAGAGTAGCATCATCATCATCACGAATCCAATGACGCAGCCATGCCCCCCGTACTGCATGTTGCCGGCGCAAGTACTTCGCTCAGGCTTTCCCACAAGATCCAAAGAGGCGCAGCTTCTCTGCTACCACAGCTTTCATTGCTTCTTTAGCAGACGCCATGACCTGAATCAGGTCCTTTTCTGGCTTTCTAAGGGACTCCAGGTAGCTATTCCGAACCTCGGTGTTCACATTGAATTTTCTCACGCCCAAGTCTATGCACTCCTGCTCCAGAAATTAATGCATTGTTATTGCGTTTGCACAATAAGTTTTATCCTAATAATACTTGAGATATGGGCTCACCAATAGCAAAAGATTCTGTACTGAATCACGAATTGGTCTGTAGTATATTTTATCCAGGAACAATGGAAAATTTACTGACCTCAACACTGTACTAGACTTAAAATCTACCACTCATGACCTGTCTGCAGGTTTGCAGCAGGAAAAAAAATCAGTGTTTAGGTAATGTGGTTATTTCAATCGTAAAAAATGGCTTAAACAAGTCTTCAAAAAACAACCCTAGGCTCCAATACCACGTTGAGCATTTGCATGAACTAGCTTAGCAGAGAGTCTAGAAAATGGTAGGGGGATGGATTGCCTTCCTTCACTCAATAGCTTAACCATTTTGGCTGAGTTGGTGCAGGAAACACTGCAACATAGCTACAAAATACAGCCTTATACTAATCTAATAAATAAAAAAACTGAAAGAACCTAACCAACCTTTACGAGCTCATGAGGTAGACCAGATGCTCCATGGAGAACCAAGCTAACTCCTTTCTTTAAGGTCAATGCACGAAGGTCCTGTCGTCAGTCAATTAAAAACATGCTGATTCTGTAAGGATTACTCAATTAAAAGCAGGCAACATATAAACTTCAAAAAAAAAAGGCAACAGAACAATGCAAATTTCTCTCAAAGAACTTTTCATGATACGTTCCAGAGGCAAGTGTAATTGAATTTCTCTGACCTTTAGCAAGTCAAATCTGAGGTTTGGTCCACTAGGTGGATATTTTCCATGAACATTTCCAATGCAAACTGCTAGACCATCAATGCTTGTCTCATCAATAAATCCCTCAGCCTGTAAATATGTACCATGAAGGCACATAAATCCTTAGAAATAGGCAAAAGTATCACAGTAGAAGGCCACTCAGTTAACATTGTTGTAGAAGAAGAATCGCACCTGGGCAACATCAGTAAATCTTGCTTCATATTCTTCAACGGTCAGGCCATCTTCGGAGCCTGAGAGCCTACCCAACTCAGCTTCCACAAGTAAACCTTTTGCATGAGCCAAGGAAGATATGCTCTTTGTGTATAAGATGTTCTCCCCTAAAGTTAGATGGGAACCATCCACCATGACTGAATCAAATCCCTGGAAATTCAAGGGTCACGACATTGACCAGGAAAAAAACTCAAGATTAATGGTTATGAAATAAACTTGCATGTCATCTCTGGTAATGCATATTTGAGGAAACCACGGATCTTCACATACCGCTTCAAGAGCTTGAAGCAAGTCTGACTTGGAAATGCCGTGATCATAGTGAACACTAATAGGCACCTGTGATAAGAGAATCACAGAATGTGAACACTAGAGTTTTCAATTTATTCAGATAATTGTTAAACATGTGGTTTATTTAGGAGTACAGATAGTTGAATTTGCTCTCTTTGAAAACGGCAGATTCTCAAGTTTCTCTTACACTGGATTGTTCTGCAGCAGCAACGCAACATGCTACCAATGGGACTCCACCTTGCTTCAGAGCACTGGGATGAATCTAAACAGCAACCACAACAATTAAGATAAAGACTCGAGATAGTATATGTGATATACTACATTTTCATATATTCATTAACAATGCTATATACTATATTTTCATAATCAAGAGCTACGTGGTACTGCTTTCAAAGAACCTGCAGGATAGCAGGAGCTTCATTTCATTAAGAAGAGAGAGTACAGAGCACCGAACTACAAGGAACATCACCAGAACACTACAATGAACATAGACTCGCTACTCACAAATAAGCTACATTTATTCATCTAACAACTATGAACCCCCCAAGCCCCCACATGAATATTGCAGGAAAGAAAATAAAAGGCATGAGAACCTAACGAGTTTAATAATGTTTTCTGAATTATGTGATTTCAGGAAAATAAGCATATTGAAGTTCCTAACCTGCAGGATAGCAGGACTCTTTTCAGTCTCTGCTGCTGCAACAACAGCTTCAATTCCCTCAAGGTTATACACATTGAAAGCACCAACAGCATAACCGCCCTTCTCCGCATTCTTTACAACAAGAAAATAGTTAAAGGAAAATTTAAATCCAATAAGTGGTCCAGAAATTAACCTTGACAAGACTTTAAAATGTCGAGAATCTTACAAGAAGAAGTTCTTTTGTAGAACTTCTAGATGGGGAAGCCCAACTTTTCACCACTTTAGCAAGAGCACTGTTATCACCAACATTACCTGTTTGAGGGGCACGATGTTACCTTGAGTCAAAAGGTTCGATTATTTCTGTGTTAGTGTGGAATAACTAAAATGTTTAATACCAGGAAAAACAATGTAAGGGACCCCAGGAAATCTACTCTCAGGACCAAGCTGCCACAATGGTACACCAGCTAATGCTTGTCCCATGACTTTGGCACGTTTAGCTTCCAAAGCTTTTGTAGCAATATCAGATGAAGTGATTCCTCCCTGTGTGAGTCACATTAAAATTAATTTCAGAAGTCAATTTCATTCACAACATGTGGGCTCATTCTTTTTTCTCAACTAGCACAGCAGCACTTGCATACATTGTTTTTTCGTTGAAGGAAACATGTAGGTATAATTCTATCTCAAAATTGCACCAAAACGTAAAAAAGAAAACAGAACCAATAATTTGGTTTAACAGCAATCATTCCAGAAATGGCCAATTCTTGAAAAGCTGTAATAAATTATCTATATGCATATGAAGTGCAATATGATGAACTTGAGTGCAACTAACAAGTCAATATAGTTAAAAGGGAAAAAACTGTGAAACTGTTACCTTTGCAATGATGTAATGAGGTTTACTATCAATCCTTCTCACAATCTCCACTAGTGCTGAACTCACTTTATAATTAATTTCTAAGCTTTCTTCAGGAGCTGCAACATATTAGGTACATTCTTCTTAGATCTTAGGAGGTCAAACTACTTAGGACAAACATCAAAGGAAGAAAAAACATTACTTTGATTTTGCCTAAAAGGAAAATAGAGTTATATCAGTTTCCAAGTAGTGTGCTGCTAATGTTTACCAGCTCAATGAGAAAACATCAGTAGTTATAAGTCATATTTTGAAAAACTTAGCATGCGCTTGGTTTTAGGACATGGTAGGATGGGATGGTCATGTCCCTAGTTTTAGAGTTTAGACATGGTGGGATAAGACTCCAAAACAGAATTCTAAAGAGAGTTGATTTGGATAATCTCCAGACGTTACATAAGGCTATTATGCATGCTAGAGATGTTCTTTTAGATGATTTGGATGTAAATTCACAACTCCCAAACGAATCAAAAATTGTACAGAACTCCATGTCTCAAGAAGTGTTGTTGACTTGGACATAATCAGCACTTTTTCAGCTTATCCATGAAAATTTTTGGTTCGCATTCCTATAGTGTTTCCATTCATACTTAAACATGGGTAAAAGCATCTCCCCAGATGTGCCAACAAAGCATGATATCATACTATAATAGTGCAATAGATAATTATATCAAGATTGTCTCAGCTCATCACTATTATGCTAATAAACAGAAAATATAACTGGATGCAGAATAATTGAAAAGATGCTAACTTTTTCCAGTAATGAGTTGGCGGCTGGTGACAACTAGAGTGTCTTTTCTGGATTGTATATAAGCATTCCCTAGTTCAACAATTCGGCTGATTTCTTGGTCTCTGTCCTCCATTGATTTCATTGAAACCATCTCGACAGACACCTAACAAAGAAGCAAGAGACCACATTGGATAGAAAAGATCTCAACATAAGTAGTCCAAATTCAAAACAGAAAATGTAAATAAACTACTTAGATCTTATCCAGGGAGATACCATAGTTTCATGTTTAGGCATGACAACAAATATAACTTACCTCTATTACTCGAAGAGATTGCCCACACTGTGATCGCAACTCATCAACCTAATAAATGCAAATATAGTAATATACATGAGAATGTTAAGGGTATCATATTGAGGCCTAATAGGTGGACTATATATAGAATACATGGGGACACAGAAGAGAAACCCTAGACTAGGGAGATTACACTAATACCCTTAACACCCCCTGTCAAATGCAACGTGAATGCAATGTCGTTGCATTTGGAGAGTTGACACTATGCAACGTTAATACCCTTAATACCCCCTGTCAAAATCCAAAATAGAAGATGTCGTCGAAGCGTGCAACTCTTGAATAATGTCGATGTAGAAATGATCTCCTCCACAAGAGGGTACTGCCTTCACAACACGTACTTCGGCAAATACCTCAAGTCTTCACAACACAGTACATCAACTCTTCAAAGATGAACCTTGCTTTCGAGACTTTGAACTCGATGAGAATATAGAGATATGTCAAATGAAGCCAAAGGAAGCAAGAATGATGATGATGACGACAAATAGAAGGCCATTGATCATGAAGCAAGGTTATCAAGTCGTCCGACTAATCGCGATTAGTCGCGATTAGTCGGGCTGATCGGTGCCATGGCGATCATCCATGCACTACGTTTAGTCACAATTAGTCGCGATTAATCGTGATTAGTCACGATTAGTCGGGCTGATCGTTGCCATGGCAACTAGGATCGATTAGACGATTTGAAAACATAGTCATGAAGTGTAGCACAATGGCTACGAAAGAGACCAAGAGGGCATAGTCGCATCAATGATGATATTGATTAGCTAAATCGACGGGACTGAGCTAACCATGAAACAAAATTTAAAAAAATGGCTGATTTGACAATAAATTTGTGGACACACACGGGTCAGACGAATTGGATGTTACGAATAAAGGGAGACTGAACTGGATATCATATTGAGGCCTAATAGGGGGACTATATATAGAATACATGGGGACACAGGAGAGAAACCCTAGACTAGGGAGATTACACTAATACCCTTAACAGAGAAGATACAATCTGAAAAGAAAAAAAAAGAGAAACTTAAATCGCTAGAAGTCTGACCTGCTTTGTAGTTTTTGGCACATACGAACCAACAATTATGAGGCCTCCAGTTAAAGCTCTTTTTAAGCCAAGGTCATTTGGACAGATAGGTGGCTTTGGCTTGATCCCAATCCTTGCGCTCACAAAACTTGCAGCTGTGCGGCAGAGAAACCGCTTTCCTTTCAATTCAGCCTGCCAAATTAAGAATAGGAAAAGAACAATGGCATATCAAAATAGAGCACTGGTGACAGAATAAAACATATTATCATATATTACTTGACAAGAAGTTAATTGTACCTGGATCATTCCAGAAGCAAAGACGGCCATGTCCCTGTCACTAGCAGCATTTACGATGCACACAGAGCCCTACAAACACACAAATTCCTTGTCAGAAAATTTCAAAGTGAACCAAGAACAGAAGGTAGAACAAGAAGAATCAATGAATTAATCCCTTTCTCCAGCAGTTTATCTACTTCCTTGAGAGATCGACTCCACCAGCTAGAGAAACTCCCAATGTCAGCATTAGGTGAAATCATCTCAAGGCCAGCACATTTGTCATGGTTTGATACTAACCATGACAGGTGCATTCACAATGCATAATACAAAGGGCTCGCTAAATTTAGACGACTGTTTTCTGATCGTTTTAAGTCAATAGCAAATTAACTTCCACATGAAGTATCATTTTATGAAATACCTTCTCCAAGCTACAGAGATGCTCACAGACAGCAGTTGGTCCTTGTTTACGCAAGAGAGTTATGGAAATTGTTGAAACTTGGTTCTCCGAAACCCGTCCTCTTGTCTTCTCTTCAACCCACTACACATTCAAGTACAAAGCAAATTTCTTAGGTCTTGCTCTTCATTTTACCAAAATAATTCCTCCAGAAACTTACCTGTCTTAGATTGGAAGATTTATAGCCAAAAGCTGCATCCTTGGCAAATTCGGTTTCACCAGCAGGAATTAATCTGTAGATAATATCTGGACCATCAACCTTTTGTGATATCATTTATTTAAATATCTTGCATAGATTACCTATCAGAGTCTGCGACGTAGTGGACGTCATTAATAGTGTATCTCCCACCTTGAAGAAAAAATGGACAGATTATCCAAGCATCCATCTCACCTAATACTGAGACAGCAGCGTCAGCTTCCTGAAAGCAGAAGAACACAAGATGACCACGGAAAATGAAAGAGAAAAAAACTTAAAACATCAGTGACTTTAGATATTAACCTCTGGGAAATGACCACGTAGAGTTGAATCACCTCTCAAGACTACTGTATAACTAACACCAGGGACCTTCTTTGCTGCAGCTTCAAGATTTCTGCAGATAGTTTGTACTAGCAGCATGGCCTGTTATAGTGAAAACAGTTAAATACATATTTAAGTGAAAAATGTTAAATATATATTTAAAGGGGCTCCAAATATAACTACTCAACTTCTTAGAACTTCATTCCTTTAAATAGATATGTAAAGGGGCTCCAAATATAACTACTCAACTGCTTAGAACTTCATTCCCTTACCTTATCAGCAGTCATGGAACGAGAGTTTGTCAAAATAAAAAAGCAAGTTGGTAGCTTGAGAAACTGTTCGACAAGGGCTTCAACAGGCCTGCAGTTTTAAATCGCATGCTAATCTTAAGAAACCAAGTATTTATGAATGAAGCTCGTATATTAATTTTTGCAATTGGAACATGTATATGGATTAAAGAAAACATTAAATTCTGACTTTACCATTCAGTTAAAACTTCTATATCATGAACTGTTTGAGTCCCAGTTGGATCATCATCTAAAACTACAAGAATCTTTTTGCTACTTTGAGATGCAATAGGTACAAGATTATCAATTGGATCTTCTGTCCATTCAGCAGGAAGAGAACGAAGGACATCTTCTTTACTGAGCATGGGAGCCTTCCCTTCAACTTTTACACCAGTTAATGTCTCATAGACCTGCAATCACAATCCTCATCAGACCAATCTAAAATTTACACAGTAAATTATGAAAGACCCAATGAGTAATCAAATGAGGGTTTTCATATTTCAGCATGATCATAAAAAGAAAATATTCACCTTCACAACGGCAGCATCGTCATATCTACCCCACCCAGAAGCAGATCCTGTTACAAATGCATCACCAAAACTAAATAGTAGCACCACATTTATAACCTTATTTCCAAAGAAGATATATTGCTTGATGGTTAGTTTTTTAGAATACTGTGCGACACCATTACTCAGGACATTTTTCATGTAAAAGCAAGAATATAGCATTGAATTGATCACCATTTGGAATAGAATGAAATGAGTTTTTCGTTTTCTTACAGAAAAAAACAACCTGAAATAAACAGCTGGTGGGCAATAGTAGAGACGTGCACTGGGATCCTCGAATTAGAACTTTCAGAAGATACTATACCCTGGAAAAGACAAGATGCAAGCATTATAATATATTGATGGTAGCTAACAACATCAGCAAATAAAAGGTCATTTATCCATACCAGATCCTTGACAAATATATCCACTGCAGAATAAGGTGTATAATCATTATCGAGCATGTGTGGCACACGATTACCAAACATCCTGCACGATGGATACTGATTAAGCAATCACATTGCCACCTTAACACATTGTAAAGCATACAAGCATCGCATAAAGATTTAAAGAAGATCATTAAAGTATGGAATCTAAAGGAACTAGCAGTTAGCAACATTAGTTGAATTGCATGTGTGCATTTCTTTCATTGTCAGTTTGCTAGTCAACCAACATGAAAAGCAATCTAAGTTTAGATACCAAATGATTGAGAAGTGACGTGATTAAAGTGAGCAAGGGCAATCAAACAAATATACCATGAGTAACCTCTTGCATGTTGCATAATTTCGAAGACTCTTCTCGTTCTCAAATTTAGTCGAGCAGCAAATGACATGGCTTCAGCTGCTGAGGCTATATGAACCCCAGCAAGAAGTTGGTTGACCATCTTAACAGAACTGGAAAGAATGAGAAATAGATACACATTTATGCTAACATGTAACCATTCATTTTAAATGTATATCATGTACAGCCGCCCAATGACGATAGAAAACTGCAAGGTAAGAAGAATCAAAGTAAATAACTATAAGACATTAAGATGTATATATCACCTTGCAGCTCCACATCCTCCTTTGATTACATACAACTTTTCATTCAGCGCTGTTATGTAAGACTAATAAGCCACTGGACAATCTCTGGATGTTTGTCTTGAAACTAAAATATGATGGTGTTCAGGTAGTCATCTTTATTACCTGACAGAACAGAACCAGTGCAATGCAGAGCTTCATCTGTCCCTGAAGCCATTATCTGTTAGGATAATGCACAGAGTTATTTCAACTAGGGTTGCAACATCATGTCCATATCTAATTGATGTATTAGTAAGTAATCATACAGTTAGTGTCCCATCTGCCGCCCTTTTGACACCACCAGATACTGGAGCATCAACCAACTTTATCTGTCGGCATTCAGCTGTATGGAACCATAGTCAATGATACTAACTATTTTATCGCAGAAAGAACACAACATGCTAATCACAGAAACAGTTCGCAGCAGCGTCAACACTTCTACAAGTTGTGGCTTCCAAGACTATAACAGTCTTTCGATAAAAAAAGAATACCAAATTACAACAATTCTTCTCCAAAAAAAATGTAAACATTTGTTTCTTTAATATCAAGCAGAATAAATAAACATTGGTGTGCCTAGAAGATAAAATCAAATAAATGAACCTTGCAAACAATTTGGACAATCTAGAACCTTATTTTGGAAATTAAAATATGCTAAGAGCTGTTACCTTCTAATCTTCTGTTGAGGTGGATCACAAATCCAGGAGAAACTGTAGAAGAAAGGATGACAGATGTTCCAGCAGATAACACTGAAAAAGGACATTGACATCACTAGAATTAAATCTCATCAGCAGTAAACCAACTTGGTAGAAGAATTTATTTTGCAAAGTCAGAACATAAGGGGTAAGCTTGTACAGATTACCTGGTACAGCACCAGCATTTCCAAAAAGAACACTATCAGCTTGAGACTCATTTGCAACCATGATAATAAGTATTTCCACATCTGCAATGAGCTTGCATGGTTAATACATCATCAATGGTGCCACTAACAAATAATAACTAATTAGCTCAATCTCTGTGCAAGGTAACAACTATAACATTCTTCTAGTTGAATGGAAAGGAGCAGTACTAACACTCATTTACATCTGTGATCTTACCTTGTACATGAATACTCCTAATGAAATGAAATTACACGGTTAAATGGATCAGTAAAAACAAAAAATAGGTACAGCTGATCTATCCTGCAAGATTAAATAATACAGTATTACATTTTTACATGAGAACAGCCAAACAGGTCATAGCTACTATGTCCAGCCAATAACTTATGAAGCTATTTGATAGACAATAGCCTAACAGGCTTAGATTCCTTGAATTGAGTTTACAGAAGAGATTACATATAAAAAGAGAGGAGGAGGGTGGCCCAAAGGGCCAGCTGAGTCCCAAGAGGCCAGCCGAACCCCAAGGGGCCAGCTGGGCATTAACTCAGCACAGCTAGCTAGGAGATTAAAGCTAGGAGATTACACAAGAAACTAGGTGATTAAAAGTAAATAGCAATAGCAATTAATTCTAACACCCCCCCGCAGTCAGATCGTCGGTGGAGCGAACGTTTAGACTGGAGCGAAAATCCATGAAGACAGAGGAAGGGAGCCCCTTGGTGAAGACATCGGCGAATTGCGACGTGGTGGGCACATGAAGAACCCGGACTGCACCCATGGCGACACGTTCACGGACGAAGTGAAGGTCGATTTCCTCGTGCTTGGTGCGCTGATGTTGAACGGGGTTGGTGGAGAGGTAGCAGGCGCTGACATTGTCGCAATAGATGAGGCATGCGAAGTCCAGGGGATGGTGAAGTTCCTGGAGCAGTTGCCGCAGCCAAGTGGCTTCAGCGACGCCGTTGGCAACAGCCCGGTACTCTGCCTCGGCGCTAGACCGGGAGACAGTGGGCTGCCGCTTGGAGGACCAGGAGACCAGGCTGCCTCCGAGGAAGACGGCGTAGCTGGAGGTGGAGCGGCTGGTGTCCGGGCAGCCGGCCCAATCAGCGTCGGTGTAGACACGGAGCTGTGTTGGGGCTGTTCGGGGAATGACCAGACCATGGCTGAGGGTGCCCTGAAGATAGCGAAGGATCCGCTTGGCAGCGACAAGGTGAGTTTCCCGCGGATCATGCATATGAAGGCACACTTGTTGGACGGCATAGGCAATGTCGGGCCTGGTGAAGGTGAGGTACTGGAGGGCACCCACAAGGCTGCGATAAGCAGTGGGATCAGCAACAGACGGGCCGGCATCAGCTGGTACCTTTGCACAAGTGTCAACTGGAGTGGAGCAAGGCTTGCAGTCACTCATGCCATGGCGAGCAAGTATGTCTAGAGTGTACTAACACTGTGAAAGGAGAACAGAATCCCTGTGGCGCTGAACTGCAACGCCAAGGAAGTGATGTAGGGGTCCAAGATCTTTCATGGCGAACTCCTTTTTCAGAGCAGCAATGACACGGTGAAGGAGTTGCTGAGATGAAGCCGAGCAAGTAGACTGTCTCGGTGCCACGGCTGAATATGAAGAGAGATGTGTCTGACTTGGCTTCAGTGAACCCCAGAGAGATCAGAAAGGAGGCAAAGCGGCTGTACCAGGCCCGCGGGGCTTGCTTCAAGCCGTAGAGGGATTTGTTGAGTCTACAGACATGATCTAGAAGTGCAGGATCAGCGAACCCAGTAGGCTGAGAGCAGTATACTGTTTCTGAAAGAGTCCCGTGGAGGAAAGCGTTCTTCACGTCAAGTTGATGAATCGGCCAGTCCCTGGAGTGTGCCACTGTGATGGCTGTCCGAACAGTGGCTGGCTTGACAACCGGGCTGAAAGTTTCATCATAATCAACACCGGGGCGTTGAGTGAATCCCCGAAGTACCCAACGAGCCTTGTATCTCTCCAATGAGCCATCGGCATGGAACTTGTGTTTGAAAATCCATTTTCCAGTAACAACATTGGCCTTGGTGGGGCGGGGGACGAGGTCCCAGGTGTGGTTGTCCTGAAGAGCCGCATATTCATCTTCCATGGCCTGGCGCCAATGAGGATCAGCAAGGGCATCTTGACAGGACCGCAGTAGGGGAGACAAGGCCTCGGTATGCAAGGCGAGGCGAGGCTGCCGGTAGCCTGTTTTTCCACGGGTCGCCATGCCGTGGGAGTTGGCGACCGGCGGAATGGAAACAGCACCAGCAGGAACCGAAAGATCGCTCTTGACATAGCGAGGTGGAGAGGGCACCATGCTGGAACGTCGAGGAGGCGCTCCTGCCGAGCGCTCGGGTGGCGGGGCAGGAGTAGGAGCACGCCTGCTGTAGACATGAATAATAGGCGGCTTCGGAGGCGCAATCACCGGGGGGGGAGTGCGCCGATTGTAGACGTGGACGACGGGTGGAGCCGGCGCCTGTACAAGGGGGGCCTGTACAGAGGACGCCGGGGACCCCCGGGACACAGCCGGTGGTGCCGGGGTGGAGGGCGCTGGCAGCACCGGGGCCTTGGACGCCGGCGTGCCTGCGCGTGCCAGAGATGGTGCCAAAGGCACCAACTGGAAGGGGGCAGCAGCGCCGGGTGTACCTGTAGGAAGGGGAGACACTGGAATGGTGTCGTCGTCAGTTAGAAAATCAAGTTCTTGCTGAGGAGGGGATGGTCGGCTGAGGGAAAAAGGAAACGTTGTTTCGTCGAAAACAACGTGGCGAGAAATGATGACGCGGTTGGTGTTGAGGTCGAGGCACCGATAGCCCTTGTGATCCGGTGAATAACCAAGGAAAACACAGAGGGTGGAGCGGGGGGCAAGCTTGTGAGGAGTGGTGGCAGAAAGGTTGGGGTAGCATGTGCACCCGAAGGCACGAAGATCATGATAGGAGGGGAGGGTGCCATGGAGGGCAAAAAATGGGGTGCTCATGTTTAGAGTTTTGGTGGGAAGGCGATTGATGAGATAGATGGCAGTGGCTAGAGCATCAGCCCAGTAAGAGGGGGGCATGGAAGCTTGGAAGAGGAGGGTGCGTGTGATGTTATTGACGGTGCGGATCATGTGCTCGGCTTTCCCGTTTTGCTGGGAAGTATAGGGGCACGACATGCGGAGAGTGATGCCGTGAGCAAGAAAGAAAGCACGAGACGGAGTTGTCAAACTCGTGACCGTTGTCACATTGGACTGATTTAATGGTGCAGCCGAATTGGGTAGACACATGAGCGAAGAAATTAGAAATCGTGGGGAATGTATCGGACTTAGCGCGAAGGGGAAAAGTCTAGAGGAAATGAGAGCAATCATCAAGAATAACTAAATAATATTTGAAACCAGAGACACTAACAACAGGAGATGTCCACAGGTCACAATGGATTAAATCAAAATTCTTGGCTGCTCTAGATAGCGAAATAGAAAAAGGGAGACGAATATGACGCCCAAGCTGACAGGCGTGGCAGAGGGAGTCATCTTCAAGCTTGTTGCAGACAATGGAGGAGGACTGCGCAAGGGACTGAAGAATGGCCTTGCCGGGGTGACCGAGGCGCCTGTGCCA